>NC_053393.1:311003000-311315313 GCF_905171765.1 Bufo bufo
ATGATGACCACAACTCTTGGTTTTCAGACACAAAACACCTTAAATATGTTTCTAGGTTTTGGTTGGTACGCTCAGTCTGTCCATTCGACTGAGGATGGAAAGCTGAGGAAAAGGACAAGTGAACCCCCAAACGGGAACAAAAAGCTTTCCAAAACTTAGAAATAAACTGGGTTCCCCGATCCGAAACCACATCGGAAGGGACCCCGTGAAGCTTCACGATTTCACTGATAAACACCTGAGCGAGAGTTTTAGCATTAGGAAGTGCGGGTAGCGCAATAAAGTGTACCATTTTGCTAAACCTGTCTACTACTACCAAGATAACTGTTTTACCCGCCGACAACGGTAAGTCAGTGATGAAATCCATAGACAGATGTGTCCATGGCCTATTGGGAATGAAAAGTGGCAATAAAGACCCTGCTGGACGTGTATGAGAGACTTTCGCGCGTGCACAAGTAGAACAAGTAGACACGAAATCCATTACATCCTGACGCAACCTTGGCCACCAAAAACGACGAGATAAAAGCTCCAAGGTTGCTTTACTACCCGGGTGTCCAGCAAGTGCCGAATTATGATGTTCTTTTAATAATTCAAGACGCAGGTTTAACGGTACAAACAATTTCTCTGAGGGGCAAGAGGCCGGGGCGTCCCCCTGAGCCTCTAACACCTTTCCCTCTAGAACAGAGTGTACAGCAGAGACAACCACTCCTCTTTGTAAAATAGGTACCGGATCACAAACATTACCCCCTCCAGGGAAACTACGAGATAATGCGTCTGCCTTGGTATTTTTTGCCCCAGGACGATAGGTGATTACAAAGTTAAATCTGGTAAAGAATAGCGACCACCTAGCTTGTCTAGGGGTGAGACGTTTAGCCGATTCTAGGTACAGAAGGTTCTTGTGATCCGTAATCACCGTGACGGGGTGGATTGCTCCCTCTAAGAAGTGATGCCACTCTTCAAGCGCCAGTTTAATCGCCAACAGTTCCCTATTTCCAATATCATAATTCTTCTCTGCAGAAGATAATTTTTTGGAAAAGAAAGCGCAAGGACGCCATTTGCCAGGAGACGGACCCTGAGACAATACAGCTCCCACTCCCACCTCTGACGCATCTACCTCGACAATAAAAGGCTGGGAGACATCAGGTTGAATTAGAACAGGTGCCGAGGTAAACCTCTCCTTTAGAGAGGAAAATGCATCTTTAGCGGCGTCAGACCATTTGGAAAAATCCGTCCCCTTCCTAGTCATGTCGGTAAGGGGTTTAACGATCACTGAATAATTTTTAATGAACTTTCTATAGAAATTAGCGAAACCCAAAAACCGTTGTAGGGCTTTAAGGTTCTCAGGAAGATCCCAATCTAAAATTGCCTGGACCTTCCCAGGATCCATGCGGAAACCTGAAGCAGATAATAGATATCCCAGGAACTGTAATTCCTGAACAGCGAAGACACATTTTTCAATTTTCGCATATAATTTATTCGTCCGTAGGACCTGCAGTACTTGCCTGACATGCACCTCATGTGTTTTCAGATCAGCCGAATAAATTAAGATATCATCTAGGTATATGACTACAAACCTGCCGATGAGATGACTAAAAATATCATTAACGAAATGTTGGAAGACAGCAGGGGCATTGGTCAGACCGAAAGGCATAACAAGATTTTCATAATGCCCCTCAGGGGTGTTAAAAGCTGTCTTCCACTCATCCCCTTCCCTGATACGAATCAGATTGTAGGCCCCCCTAAGATCAAGTTTGGAGAACCACTTAGCACCCGCAATCTGATTAAAAAGGTCAGGAATGAGAGGAAGAGGGTATGGGTCACGGATGGTTATCTGGTTTAACTCACGGAAATCTAAGCAAGGACGCAGGCCCCCATCTTTCTTTTTAACAAAGAAAAACCCTGCAGCCACGGGTGAAGAAGAGGGTCTGATGTGTCCCTTAGCCAGACTCTCGGAGATATAATCTTTCATGGCTTGTCTCTCGGGACCCGAAAGATTATACAACCTGGACTTGGGTAATTTTGCCCCGGGAATCAGGTTAACCGGGCAATCATAAGGACGATGAGGTGGTAGTTTCTGACAACCCTTTTCAGAAAAAACGTCCTCAAAGTCCGAAATAAATGTAGGTAGGGAAGCTATGGAGGCGATTAAGCAATTGTTATTTAAGCAATTCTCTCTGCAATGCTCACTCCACTCCAATATCTCCCTGGCCTGCCAATCCACCACTGGATTGTGCGCTACCAACCAGGGAAGACCCAATACCACCGGAGAGGGAAGGCCCTCCAGAACGTAACATGAAAGACACTCATTATGGTGGTCCCCTACCCGAAGGTGTAAATTACGAACAATGTGGGTGAGGTTTCTCTGAGACAGAGGAGCAGAATCTATAGCGAATACGGGAATAGGTCTCTGCAGCGTACAGAGAGACAAACCCATAGTGCGGGCAAAATGGGCATCAATCAAGTTTACCCCTGCTCCACTGTCTAGAAAAACAGAAATAGACTCCGTCTTAACACCAAAAACAATGACCGCTGGTAACACAAATTGAGATGTTCGTATGGAGGAAACGTATACCCCCCGGCTGACATCCTCCGCACAGCCTGGGGTTAGTAGTTTTCCGACGGTCTTTTGTTTTTGAGAAAGGAGGGACAGACATTAATGAAATGACCCCTCCCCCCACAGAAAAAACAAGCCCCCCCCCTACGGCGAATCTCGGGAGGACGGACCTGACGAGAAGTTCCGCCTAGCTGCATAGGCTCATCTAAGTCAGTACAGGCTGACTGTTGCTTGGGAGAGGTAACCAATTGCTCCGGAATTTTCGATCTCTCCCTAAGACGTCTATCTATTCTGATAGAGAGGGACATAACAGCATCAAGGGAAAGGGGGGTCTCATACAGCGCCAGTGCATCCTTAACCCTTTCAGATAACCCAGAGCAGAACTGACTCCTGAGAGCCGGGTCGTTCCACTGAGTATCCGTAGCCCACCTACGGAACTCTGAGCAATATTCCTCTGCTGACCGATCTCCCTGTAGGAGTCTCCGTAACTTCGACTCAGCCAGGACGACTCGGTCAGGGTCATCATATATGAGACCCAAAGCCCCAAAAAATCCCTCCACTGACCGAAGAGCCTGAGAACCAGGGGGTAACGAGAACGCCCAGGATTGCGGATCCCCCTGAAGCAGGGAAATGACAATCCCAACCCGCTGTTCTTCATGACCTGAGGAGTAAGGGCGCAACTTAAAATATAATTTGCAGGCCTCACGGAACGTTGCAAATTTGTCCCTTCCCCCAGAAAATCTGTCGGGAAGAGCAACCTTGGGTTCAGTGACAACCTGGTTACCCATAGCAACCGCTGGGGGTGCGGTCTGCTGCATTTGCTGCTGTTGTTGGAGAACAGACGCCTTCAATCCTGCCACCTCCAAAGACAGGCTTTGAAGCTGTTCTGCCAAGGCATCAATAGGATCCATATTGGATTCTAAGTAGAGAGAGAAAAAAAAACAACAAAAATTATTTTATTTTTTTCTCAAAAAGTAAGGGCCAGTTATAATATCACGGTCGGCGTGGCTATCACATACGTGACACAGAGGGAGGGAACGAGGAAGGCCCTGCCCAAGTGAGAGGGAAGATGGTGACCCCTGACTCACCTGGCGGCTGGCACCTGGCTGCCCTGACGTCCCTAGACGGGTTCCTCACCCGTACGCCGATCACGTGCCTAAAGACCTGGCTTTCCCTGAGCTGAGCCCTAGGTAGTGAACAGGGCGATGGGAACACTAGTCCGCACCACTAACTCTAAGGGAAAACACCAAGGGGAGGACAGACAACACAGACTCAACATATATTCCCAGGTGGGCGACAACAGGAGACAACAATAAGCCAAACAGGGATCCGGAGGGTAGCACACAGGAACAACAACCAGGATTAACCACTCCAGTGGGTCAGTATAGATGTCCAGGCAGGAAGCTCTATAACTGGCAACTAGAGAAGTGTGAGGGGAGAATATAAGGAGGTAGGGAGTGGCAGACACGAAACAGCTGAGGAGGAGAAGCTACGGATCCCTGAGAGAGACAAAAAGGATAGCAAGGCAAACACAGAAAACAATAACTAAGAAACACCATGATCTTTAGATATAGAGCGCGCAGCCACCCGCTGCGACTTCCTGACCCCGGGTATAACGGAGTCAGACGTGGCTCTTGATACCCTCGTGACAGGGTGTCACCCGCCGGACCCAAGTTCCTAACACGAATAGCACCCGCCCCCTTGTACTTGTGTCGTTGATCTGATCCTGTACTTGCCAGCTGCACGGGCATGAGTTCAGTCACTTCGGCGCGCAATCCCACGAGACCCGTGACCTCCCGAGGTGGGTCTCGCGGGGTCACGCGCCGCTGGACTGGATTGCGCGCCAAAGACATTGAACTTAACTGAACTCATGCTCGCGCAGCCGGCAAGTACAGACTGTACAGGATCAGCGACACAAGTACAGGGAAGGGGGGCAAACATAATGGAGGGCAGTCTGGGGGTAAAATTAACTTGTGTGGGGGCAAAATTACTTAGTGGGGGGCAAATTACTTAATGGAGGGCAGTGTGGGGGCAAAATTACTTAGTGGGGGGCAAATTACTTAATGGAGGGCAGTGTGGGGGCAAAATTACTTAGTGTGGGGGCAAATTACTTAGTGGGGGGCAAATTATATAATGGAGGGCAGTGTGGTGGGCAAACAACATAATGTGGGGCAGTGTTGGGGGCAAATTAATGTGAGGCAGTGTGGGGGGCAAATTACATAATGTGGGGCAGTGTGGGGGGCAAATTACTTAATGTGAGGCAGTGTGGGGGCAAATTACTTAATGTGAGGCAGTGTGGGGGCAAATTACTTAATGTGAGGCAGTGTGGGGGCAAATTACATAATGTTGGGCAGTGTGGGGGGCAAATCTGACCAGTGTCCCTTTATGCGGTGAAAACTTTAAAACGCTTTGACTTATCCAGGCCATTCTGAGATTGTTTTTTCGTAACTGGTAAAATGGAGTCAAAAAACTAATTTTTATTTTTAAAAAATACCAAATTTACAAAAAATGAGAAAAAAATTAGCAAATTTCCAAGTTTCAATTTCTCTACTTCTATAATACATAGTAATACAGTCCTGATCAAAAGTTTAAGACCACTTGAAAAATGGCAAAAAATCATATTTAGCATGGCTGGATCTTAACAAGGTTCCAAGTAGAGCTTCAACATGCAACAAGAAGAAATGGGAGTGAGACAAAACATTTTTTTTTAGCATTCAATTTAACCACTTAAGAACCACAGGTTTATATTCCCCTAGTGACCAGGCCCTTTTTTTCAAATTGGCACTTCACAATTTTAACGGTTTATTGCTCGGTCATGCAACTTGGCACCCAAATTAATTTTACCTCCTTTTCTTCTCACAAATACAGCTTTCTTTTGGTGGTATTTGATTGCTGCTGAGATTTTTCGTTTTTCTGATATTAATCAAAATAGACCGCAATTTTCTCAAAAAAAGTGTATTTTTAACATTTTTCTGGTAAAATTGTTCAAATATAATTACATTTCTATACAAGTTTGTATCAGAATTTATTGTGCTACATGTCTTTGATAAAAAAAAAATCCAATAAGTGTATATTTATTGGTTTGCGCAAAAGTTATAGCGTTTACAAACTATGGTACAAAAATGTGAATTTCCGCATTTTGAAGCAGTTCTGACTTTCTGAGCACCTGTCATGTTTCTTGAGGTGCTAGAATGCCAAGATAGTATAAATACCCCCCAAATGACCCCATTTTAGAAAGAAGACACCCCAAAGTATTCGCGGAGGGGCATGGTGAGTTTATGTATGATTTAATTTTTTTTCACAAATTAGCGGAAAATGACACTTTCTGAGGAAAAAAATAAATAATAAAGTTTCCATTTCTGCTAACTTCTGGCAAAAAAAATAAAAATCTCCCACGGACTTACTATGCCCCTCAGTGAATACCTTGGGGTGTCTACTTTCCGAAATGGGGTCATTTGTGGGGTATGTTTACTGTTCTGGCATTTTAGGGCGGGGCTAAATTATGAGTAACCCTGTAAAGCCTAAAGGTACTCGTTGGACTTTCGGCCCCTTTACGCACCTAGGCTGCAAAAAAGTGTCACACATGTGGTATCGCCGTACTCAGAAGAAGTAGGGCAATGTGTTTTGGGGTGTATTTTTACATATACCCATGCTGAGTGAGAGAAATATCTCTGTAAATTGACAACTTTGTATACATTTTTTTTTAAAGTTGTCATTTACAGAGATATTTCTCACACACAGTATGGGTATATGTAAAAATACACCCCAAAACACATTGCCCTACTTCTTCTGAGTACGGCGATACCACATGTGTGACACTTTTTTGCAGCCAAGATGCGCAAAGGGGCCAATGAGTACCTTTTAGGAGGGCATTTTTAGGCATTTGGATTCCAAACTTCTTCTTACGCTTTAGGGCCCCTAAAATGCCAGGGCAGTATAAATACCCCACATGTGACCCCATTTTGGAAAGAAGACACCCCAAGGTATTCCGTGAGGGGCATGGTGAGTTCATAGAAGATTTCTTTTTGGCACAAGTTAGCGGAAATTTTTTTTTCTTCTGTTTTTTCTCACAAAGTCTCCCTTTCCGCTAACTTGTGACAAAAAGTTCAATCTTTCATGGACTCAATATGCCCCTCAGCGAATACCTTGGGGTGTCTTCTTTCCAAAATGGGGTCATTTGTGGGGTGTTTGTACTGCCCTGGCATTTGAGGGTCTCCGCAATCATTACATGTATGGCCAGCTGTCACGGCTGTTTGTGAGCAACAATAGTATACACAGTAAAAGAGCTACTGACCGGACCCAAACTAGGGAGGATAAAGGGTGACCCCTGTCAGACCCTCAAAGCTCTCCCTATTCTGCTAAAGCACATGCCCGGATCCAAATGGCGGAACGAGGCATGCCCACGTGCCTAAGACTGATGACCACTGTAACCCCTACAATAGTGGAAGGGGCACGGCCACCGGTGCCCTACTCAGTATATGGAGGGAACCGTGGCCACCTCAGATCCAGTCAGAAAAAAATCAGGCACACAACAATGTCTGTACACTTAGCTGAAGGTGTTGCAGCCGCAGAGAAGACGGATCCAAGGACAGCTGGCAATATCCGGAGTGCTTGCTGCAGCAGAACACAGGTCCAGTGAACTGATAGCTACAAGTGAAGATACTAAAGCAAGAGCTACAACTGAAATGAGAACTATAATCCACGCCCTACAATAGGAGGAGGGGTGATATAAAGAGAGGGAAATCAAACGCATGAGGAACAGCTGGGAGGAAGGAAACCAAAAGTAAACAGAGCAGTGAGAACTCCTCCCAGCTCTAGTAGTGACATCATCACAGGGGTGGAGAAACAGACCTGTGAGAACGTCCCAAAGCTCTGGTAGTGACAGTACCCCCCCCCTCTACGGGTGGACTCCGGACACCCAGGACCCACCTTCTCAGGATGAGCCCTATGAAATGCCCTGATGAGGCGAGTGGCTTTAATTTGCGACACCGGAACCCACATCCTCTCCTCAGGACCATGACCCTTCCAATGAACGAGGTACTGAAGAGAACCGCGGACAATGCGAGAGTCCACAATTCTGGAAACCTCAAACTCCAGATTGCCATCAACCAAAATCGGAGGAGGAGGCAAAGAGGAGGGTACCGTGGGCTGGACATATGGTTTTAAGAGAGATCTGTGAAATACATTATGTATCTTCCAATCCCGTGGAAGATCAAGACGGAAGGCAACAGGATTGATGACTGACAAGATTTTATAAGGCCCAATAAACTTGGGACCCAATTTCCAGGAGGGAACCTTCAGTTTAATATTTCTTGTAGACAACCACACCAGATCACCCACATTCAGGTCCGGACCAGGCACACGTCTCTTATCAGCCACACGCCTATACCTCTCACTCATCTTTTTAAGATTACTCTGAATCTTTTGCCAAATGGTAGACAAAGACGAGGAAAATCTCTCCTCCTCAGGTAAACCAGAAAGAGCCCCTCCCGAGAATGTCCCAAACTGCGGATGGAACCCATATGCACCAAAGAATGGTGACTTATCAGAAGATTCCTGACGACGGTTGTTCAGAGCAAACTCAGCAAGAGGGAGAAATGAACACCAATCCTCCTGGTTCTCTGCCACAAAACAGCGCAAATATGTCTCCAGATTCTGATTGAGGCGCTCAGTCTGACCATTCGACTGCGGGTGAAAAGCAGAAGAGAAGGACAGCCGAACCCCCAGGCGAGAACAGAAAGCCTTCCAGAACCTGGACACAAACTGCGTGCCTCTATCGGAAACAATATCAGAGGGAATGCCGTGCAATTTAACAATATGGTCGACAAAAGCTTGCGCCAACGTTTTAGCATTGAGTAAACCAGGGAAAGGTACGAAATGAGCCATCTTGCTAAAACGGTCCACCACCACCAGGATCACCGACTTCCCCGAGGAACGAGGAAGATCCGTGATAAAGTCCATGGACAGGTGTGTCCAAGGACGGGAAGGTATGGGTAACGGGAGAAGGGAACCTGAAGGCCGTGAACGAGGGACCTTAGCGCGAGCACACGTCTCACAAGCAGCCACAAAACCCTCCACCGACTTACGAAGAGCCGGCCACCAAAATCTCCGAGCAATGAGATCTACCGTGGCTCTACTCCCGGGGTGACCAGCAAGAACCGTATCATGATGCTCCTTAAAGAGTTTGTGACGTAGCTCAGGAGGCACGAATAACTTCCCAGAAGGACAACGGGCAGGTGCCTCAGTCTGGGCAGCCTGGACCTCGGCCTCCAAATCGGAATATAGAGCAGAAACAACTACCCCCTCCGCCAAAATGGGACCCGGGTCCTCGGAGTTTCCTCCTCCCGGAAAACAGCGAGAGAGAGCATCAGCCTTCACATTTTTTATCCCAGGTCGGAATGTAACAACAAAATTGAATCTGGAGAAGAACAGAGACCATCTGGCCTGTCTCGGATTCATACGCCTGGCCGACTCCAAGTATGCCAGATTCTTATGGTCGGTAAAAACGGTGATAGGGTGCCTGGCCCCCTCCAACCAATGGCGCCATTCCTCGAAAGCCAACTTGATGGCCAACAACTCCCTATCTCCCACATGATAGTTTCTCTCTGCCGGGGAGAGTTTTTTAGAGAAAAAGGCACAGGGTCGCCATTTGGCAGGAGAAGGTCCCTGGGACAAAACTGCACCCACACCCACCTCGGAAGCATCCACCTCAACAATAAAAGGTAAGGAAACATCGGGATGCACCAAGACGGGAGCAGACGCAAAGCTCTCTTTAATCTTAGAAAAGGCTGCAAGCGCCTCCTCCGACCAAGAGGAAAAATCCGCCCCCTTTTTTGTCATGTCAGTAAGGGGTTTGACAACAGAGGAATAATTCAAAATGAACTTTCTGTAATTGTTCGCAAAACCCAGAAAGCGCATCAATGCCTTCTGATTCTCAGGAAGCTCCCACTCAAGTACAGCACGGACCTTCTCCGGATCCATGCGAAAACCAGAAGCAGAGAGGAGAAAACCCAGAAATTGAATCTCCGATACCATAAAAAGACATTTCTCCAGCTTGGCGTACAATTTATTTTCCCGCAGAATCTGCAGAACCTGAAAAAGATGATCCTGATGGGTCTGAACATCAGGGGAAAAAATCTAAATATCATCAAGATACACCAATACAAATTTCCCCATTAAATGGTAGAAAATACTATTAATAAAATGCTGAAAGACGGCCGGAGCATTCATCAGGCCGAAAGGCATAACGAGATTCTCGAAATGCCCGTTAGGGGTATTAACCACCTCCGGACCGCCTAACGCAGGATCGCGTTCCGGAGGTGGCAGCCCTGCGCAGAGTCACGCATATATGCGTCATCTCGCGATGGCCGAGATTTCCTGTGAACGCGCGCACACAGGCGCGCGCGCTCACAGGAACGGAAGGTAAGAGAGTTGATCTCCAGCCTGCCAGCGGCGATCGTTCGCTGGCAGGCTGGAGATGTGTTTTTTTTAACCCCTAACAGGTATATTAGACGCTGTTTTGATAACAGCGTCTAATATACCTGCTACCTGGTCCTCTGGTGGTCCCCTTTGTTTGGATCGACCACCAGAGGACACAGGTAGCTCAGTAAAGTAGCACCAAGCACCACTACACTACACTACACCCCCCCCGTCACTTATTAACCCCTTATTAGCCCCTGATCACCCCATATAGACTCCCTGATCACCCCCCTGTCATTGATTACCCCCCTGTCATTGATCAACCCCCTGTAAAGCTCCATTCAGATGTCCGCATGATTTTTACGGATGCACTGATAGATTGATCGGATCCGCAAAACGCATCCGGACGTCTGAATGAAGCCTTACAGGGGCATGATCAATGACTGTGGTGATCACCCCATATAGACTCCCTGATCACCCCCCTGTCATTGATTACCCCCCTGTCATTGATTACCCCCCTGTAAAGCTCCATTCAGATGTCCGCATGATTTTTACGGATGCACTGATAGATTGATCGGATCCGCAAAACGCATCCGGACGTCTGAATGAAGCCTTACAGGGGCATGATCAATGACTGTGGTGATCACCCCATATAGACTCCCTGATCACCCCCCTGTCATTGATTACCCCCCTGTAAAGCTCCATTCAGATGTCCGCATGATTTTTACGGATGCACTGATAGATGGATCCGATCCGCAAAACGCATCCGGACGTCTGAATGAAGCCTTACAGGGGCATGATCAATGACTGTGGTTATCACCCCATATAGACTCCCTGATCACCCCCCTGTCATTGATCACCCCCCTGTCATTGATCACCCCCCTGTCATTGATCACCCCCCCTGTCATTGATCACCACCCCTGTCATTGATCACCCCCCTGTCATTGATCACCCCTCTGTAAGGCTCCATTCAGACATTTTTTTGGCCCAAGTTAGCGGAATTTTTTTTTTTTTCTTACAAAGTCTCATATTCCACTAACTTGTGTCAAAAAATAAAATCTCACATGAACTCACCATACCCCTCACGGAATCCAAATGCGTAAAATGTTTTAGACATTTATATTCCAGACTTCTTCTCACGCTTTAGGGCCCCTAGAATACCAGGGCAGTATAAATACCCCACATGTGACCCCATTTCGGAAAGAAGACACCCCCAGGTATTCCGTGAGGGGCATGGCGAGTTCCTAGAATTTTTTATTTTTTGTCACAAGTTAGTGGAAAATGATGATTTTTTTTTTTTTTTTTTTCATACAAAGTCTCATATTCCACTAACTTGTGACAAAAAATAAAAACTTCCATGAACTCACTATGCCCATCAGCGAATACCTTGGGGTCTCTTCTTTCCAAAATGGGGTCACTTGTGGGGTAGTTATACTGCCCTGGCATTCTAGGGGCCCAAATGTGTGGTAAGGAGTTTGAAATCAAATTCTGTAAAAAATGACCTGTGAAATCCGAAAGGTGCTCTTTGGAATATGGGCCCCTTTGCCCACCTAGGCTGCAAAAAAGTGTCACATATCTGGTATCGCCGTACTCAGGAGAAGTTGGGGAATGTGTTTTGGGGTGTCATTTTACATATACCCATGCTGGGTGAGAGAAATATCTTGGCAAAAGACAACTTTTCCCATTTTTTTATACAAAGTTGGCATTTGACCAAGATATTTATCTCACCCAGCATGGGTATATGTAAAATGACACCCCAAAACACATTCCCCACCTTCTCCTGAGTACGGCAATACCAGATGTGTGACACTTTTTTGCAGCCTAGGTGGGCAAAGGGGCCCATATTCCAAAGAGCACCTTTCGGATTTCACAGGTCATTTTTTACAGAATTTGATTTCAAACTCCTTACCACACATTTGGGCCCCTAGAATTCCAGGGCAGTATAACTACCCCACAAGTGACCCCATTTTGGAAAGAAGAGACCCCAAGGTATTCGCTGATGGGCATAGTGAGTTCATGGAAGTTTTAATTTTTTGTCACAAGTTAGTGGAATATGAGACTTTGTATGAAAAAAAAAAAAAAATCATCATTTTCCACTAACTTGTGACAAAAAATAAAAAATTCTAGGAACTTGCCATGCCCCTCACGGAATACCTTGGGGTGTCTTCTTTCCAAAATGGGGTCACTTGTGGGGTAGTTATACTGCCCTGGCATTCTAGGGGCCCAAATGTGTGGTAAGGAGTTTGAAATCAAATTCTGTAAAAAATGCCCTGTGAAATCCGAAAGGTGCTCTTTGGAATATGGGCCCCTTTGCCCACCTAGGCTGCAAAAAAGTGTCACACATCTGGTATCTCCGTACTCAGGAGAAGGTGGGGAATGTGTTTTGGGGTGTCATTTTTCATATACCCATGCTAGGTGAGAGAAATATCTTGGCAAAAGACAACTTTTCCCATTTTTTTATACAAAGTTGGCATTTGACCAAGATATTTATCTCACCCAGCATGGGTATATGTAAAAAGACACCCCAAAACACATTCCCCACCTTCTCCTGAGTACGGAGATACCAGATGTGTGACACTTTTTTGCAGCCTAGGTGGGCAAAGGGGCCCATATTCCAAAGAGCACCTTTCGGATTTCACAGGTCATTTTTTACAGAATTTGATTTCAAACTCCTTACCACACATTTGGGCCCCTAGAATGCCAGGGCAGTATAACTACCCCACAAGTGACCCCATTTTGGAAAGAAGAGACCCCCAAGGTATTTCGTGATGGGCATAGTGAGTTCATAGAAGTTTTTATTTTTTGTCACAAGTTAGTGGAATATGAGACTTTGTAAGGAAAAAAAAAAATAAAAATCATCATTTTCCGCTAACTTGTGACAAAAAATAAAAAGTTCTATGAACTCACTATGCCCATCAGCGAATACCTTAGGGTGTGTACTTTCCGAAATGGGGTCATTTGTGGGGTGTTTGTACTGTCTGGCCATTGTAGAACCTCAGGAAACATGACAGATGCTCAGAAAGTCAGAGCTGCTTCAAAAAGCGGAAATTCACATTTTTGTACCATAGTTTGTAAACGCTATAACTTTTACCCAAACCATTTTTTTTTTACCCAAACATTTTTTTTTTATCAAAGACATGTAGAACTATAAATTTAGAGCAAAATTTCTATATGGATCTCGTTTTTTTTGCAAAATTTTACAACTGAAAGTGAAAAATGTCATTTTTTTGCAAAAAAATCGTTAAATTTCGATTAATAACAAAAAAAGTAAAAATGTCAGCAGCAATGAAATACCACCAAATGAAAGCTCTATTAGTGAGAAGAAAAGGAGGTAAAATTCATTTGGGTGGTAAGTTGCATGACCGAGCAATAAACGGTGAAAGTAGTGTAGGTCAGAAGTGTAAAAAGTGGCCTGGTCTTTCAGGGTGTTTAAGCACTGGGGGCTGAAGTGGTTAAAGGCCGTTTTCCATTCATCCCCCTCTCTGACCCTGACCAGGTTGTACGCGCCTCTCAAATCCAATTTGGAAAACACCTTGGCCCCAACAATTTGGTTGAAGAGGTCCGGGATCAGAGGGATCGCGAATCGTGATACGGTTCAGCTCCCTAAAATCTAGGCAAGGTCTCAGAGAGCCATCTTTTTTTTTTAACAAAAAAAAAACCTGCGGCCACAGGTGACTTTGAGGGACGAATATGCCCCTTCTCGAGACTCTCGGAGATATAAGTTCGCATTGCGATTCTTTCCGGTTGTGAGAGATTGTAGAGGCGTGCTTTTGGCAGCTTGGCGCCGGGAATGAGGTTAATGGGACAGTCAAACTCCCGGTGAGGAGGTAGCTCCTGAACACCGCTCTCGGAAAACACGTCCGAGAAATCAGAGAGAAATGATGGCACAGTTTTAGTAGACACCTTTGCAAAAGTCGCTGTGAGACAATTCTCTCTACAAAAGTCACTCCACTCATTTATTTGCCTTCCTTGCCAATCAATAGTGGGGTTATGTCTAGTGAGCCAGGGTAACCCCAAATCTAGGGGAGAAGGCAATCCGTTAAGGACAAAACAAGATATATCCTCCACATGAGTGTCACCTACAGCTAGCCGGATATTGTGAACAATGCCCTTCAGAGATCTCTGTGAGAGTGGAGCAGAGTCAATAGCAAAAACAGGTATATCCTTTTCTAATGTGCAAACCTGAAAACCATGCATGGCTACAAATTGAGTGTCAATAAGATTGACGGCCGCTCCACTATCGACAAAAATCTCACAAGAAATGACTTTGCTCTCTAGCGCCACCCTGGCAGACAGGAGAAAACGGGAACTGCAGGTCAGAGGAAAAGCATCAATTCCTACATCAACTTTGCCCAAAGTAGCAGATGAAGCAGAATTTGATGATTTACCTTTTGAGGTTTTTCTCTTATTATCGTTCTTAGTACAGTTCAAGAATCTCCTAGAGGGACAAACATTTGCCAAATGACCTATGCCCCCACAACAAAAACACACCATACTCTGAGGACTAAATCCTCTTTTATCAGGGGCAAGTCGACCTAGCTGCATGGGCTCCTCCTCAGAGGGGAGCGAGATAGGATGAGGCCCCTGCACACTGAATGAGTCCGCACCACTGCCCCTAGACTGACAATGGCTGGACAGAGAGGTCTCGTTTCTTTCTCTTAGACGCCTGTCAAGGCGTACCGCCAATGACATGGCAGACTCTAAGGACGTTGGTCTCTCATGGAAAGCAAACGCATCTTTCAATCTCTCTGAGAGACCATGACAGAACTGACTCCGGAGTGCAGCATCATTCCAACCCGAATCAGCTGCCCATCTCCGAAATTCAGAACAATAAAGCTCCGCAGACAGTTTGTTCTGGCATAAAACACGTAAGTTAGATTCGGCCAGAGCAACATGATCCGGGTCATCATAAATCTGCCCCAGGGCCACAAAAAATCTTTCCACGGATCGAAGGGAGGGATCCCCTGATGGCAGCGAAAAAGCCCAAGTCTGAGCATTACCACTGAGCAGGGAGATGACAATCCTCACCCTCTGCTCTTCCTTACCAGAGGAGTGGGGACACAAGCAAAAATGGAGTTTGCATGCCTCTCTGAAGCGAACAAAATTCTCACTGCCCCTGGAGAACGTTTCCGGAAGTGAGACCTTTGGCTCGCAACAGACTCCATGAGCCGGAGCAGAGCCCAATGCTTGAAGCTGAGTCATAGATTGACGGAGATCCGCTACTTCCAAAGAAAGACCCTGCATGCGGTCAACCAGGCCAGAAAGCGGATCCATGTAAAAAAAGGACGGTTTTGGTGGATTATAATGTCACGGCTGTTTGTGAGCAACAATAGTATACACAGTAAAAGAGCTACTGACCGGACCCAAACTAGGGAGGATAAAGGGTGACCCCTGTCAGACCCTCAAAGCTCTCCCTATTCTGCTAAAGCACATGCCCGGATCCAAATGGCGGAACGAGGCATGCCCACGTGCCTAAGACTGATGACCACTGTAACCCCTACAATAGTGGAAGGGGCACGGCCACCGGTGCCCTACTCAGTATATGAAGGGAACCGTGGCCACCTCAGATCCAGTCAGAAAAAAATCAGGCACACAACAATGTCTGTACACTTAGCTGAAGGTGTTGCAGCCGCAGAGAAGACGGATCCAAGGACAGCTGGCAATATCTGGAGTGCTTGCTGCAGCAGAACACAGGTCCAGTGAACTGATAGCTACAAGTGAAGATACTAAAGCAAGAGCTACAACTGAAATGAGAACTATAATCCACGCCCTACAATAGGAGGAGGGGTGATATAAAGAGAGGGAAATCAAACGCATGAGGAACAGCTGGGAGGAAGGAAACCAAAAGTAAACAGAGCAGTGAGAACTCCTCCCAGCTCTAGTAGTGACATCATCACAGGGGTGGAGAAACAGAGCTGTGAGAACGTCCCAAAGCTCTGGTAGTGACACCAGCATTAGGAGTTTCTGCTATTCTCCTTATATTGAGCATACGGGTAATGAGATTTTTTTTTTTCGTTCAGCCTCTGGGCTGAAAGAACAAATGAACGGCACAGATTTCTTAATTCGCATCGATCAATGTGGATGAAAAAATCTCTGCCCAAAAATGTTAAAAAAAATAAAAAAAGAGGGGAAAGGACATAGGAGTGCTTGCAAAGTAGAGCTGCGATCGCTAATAAAGATCCAAAAAGCTAAAAAATGATTTTTATAGCGCCGCAGCGATTTTACAGTGTTTTTGCAGTGATGAGAAAAAAAATAATTCTGTCATTGCGGTGGGGCGGACTGAACGCAAGTGTGCGCACAAGATCAGGCCTGATCGGGCGAACACTGCGTTTTTTGTAGAGCCTAAGGTGACCCTAATGTACTGATATAGATCTGATTGCGATCAGTCTTGATCACTTACAGATACTATATAGTACTAGTGCTGATTAGCGACATCGATGACACTAATCAGCGACTAATCAGTGACTGCGGTGCGGTGGGCGTTAACTACCTAACAAGTAGCTACCTAACTGGCGGTGATAAGGGACCCTTAGGCCCCATTCACACGTCCGCAATTCTGTTCCGCATTTTGCGGAACGGAATTGCGGACCCATTCATTTCTATGGGGACAGACTTTGTCCCGCTCGGATCTGGAATTTCGGATCTTCACTTCCGGGTCCGCACTTCTGTTCCGCAAAAATATAGAACATGTCCTATTCTTGTCCGCAATTGCGGACAAGAAAAGGCATTTTCTATATAGTTCTGGCAATGTGCGAATCCGCAAAATGCGGAAAGCACATTGCCGGTGTCCGTGTTTTGCGGATTCGCGGATCCGTCGATCCGCAAAACACATACGCACTTCTGAATGGAGCCTTACAGGGGGGTGATCAATTACAGGGGAGTGATCAGGGAGTCTATATGGGGTGATCAGGGGTTAATAACGGGTTAATAAGTGACAGGGGGGGGTGTAGTGTAGTGTGGTGCTTGGTGCTACTTACAGAGCTGCCTGTGTCCTCTGGTGGTGGATCCAAGCAAAAGGGACCACCAGAGGACCAGGTAGCAGGTACTGTATATCAGACGCTGTTAACAAAACAGCGTCTAATATACCTTTCTGATGCGATTTTTTAAACATCTACAGCCTGCCAGCGAATGATCAGCGCTGGCAGGCTGTAGTTTAACTTCAGAGCTGCGCACCGCTGTGAACGCGCGCGCGCATTCACGCGAAATCTCCAATAGGCGTCGCTGAGACCTGAGAGCGCTGCCGTCCGGACGCCTATCGGCGTTACAGTGGCGGCAAGTGGTTAATGAAAACAACAAATAAACTGAAACAGGCCGTTTTTCAGCTGATCAAAAGTTGAGCACAGAGTGATCAGCTCGGCGCTCAAGGCAAATTTAGGAGCAGGGAGCCACCCAGCTAGTAAAGCCGCCCTGGGAATGAGGTAAAACACAGATCCTCGTTCCCGAAGCTAAGCAGAAGGTCTGCGGCTAATAGGGGACCGAGTGCACCTTCGGAACCCCGTTACAGTACCTCCCCTTTTACGAGGGGCCACCGGACCCAAGATTTCGAACAAGTCTAGGAGCATGAACCTCCCTGGCAGGTACCCAAGATCTCTCTTCAGGTCCATACCCCTTCCAGTGAATCAGGTACTGCAAGGAATTACGCACCTTCCTGACATCCACTATTTTAGACACCACATACTCGACAGCATCATTAACAAGAACCGGCGGAGGCGAGGCTTTCGATGGTACTACCGGTTCAAAATATTTTTTAAGTAGAGATTTATGGAACACATTATGAATGTGGAATGACTCGGGCAGCTCCAACCTAAATGATACCGGGTTAATCACCTCTGTGATCTTATATGGTCCAACAAAACGAGTTGAATCTACCTTAAGAGAGATATTCTTGGAGGACAACCATACCTTATCCCCAACCTGAAAACTCACCCCCCCTTGAACGTCTCCTATCGGCCTTGAGTTTCTGAGAACTTTGAGCCTTTTCTAAGTTCGATTGAACCCGGGCCCAAACTGTGCACAGTTCAGAGGAGAACCTATCCGCCTCAGGGTTAGAGGAGGAGACGGATGACCCAGAATGAAAACGGGGATGGGAACCATGGTTACAAAAGAAAGGTGAAACCCCAACAGAAGAATTGACACGGTTATTCAAAGCAAATTCAGCCAATGGAAGAAATTTCACCCATAATTGCTGGTCATCAGCAACATACAACCTCAAGAATTGTTCCACAGACTGATTAAGGCGTTCAGTCTGCCCATTACTCTCAGGGTGGTAGGCAGAGGAAAAAGACAATGAAATTTGACATTTTTGACAGAAGGCCCTCCAGAATTTGGACACAAACTGCACACCCCTGTCAGAAACAATATTTTCCGGGATACCATGCAATCGAAAAATTTCTTTCACAAAAATAGACGCCAGGGTTTTGGCATTCGGGAGTTTAGACAGGGGAATGAAATGGACCATCTTGCTAAACCTATCGACCACTACCCAAACTACAGTCTTACCCTCTGCCGGCGGTAGGTCAGTTATAAAGTCCATCGAGATATGGGACCAGGGTCTACTGGGAATGGGTAGGGGTCGTAGGTTACCAGCAGGGCGAGTCCTAGGTGTCTTGGACCTGGCACAAACCTCACAGGCTGACACGTAGGACTTGACATCCCTAGTTAGAGTGGGCCACCAATAAGATCTAGAAACCAGATCCTTAGTGCCCTCAACACCCGGATGTCCACAAAAGGCAGAATCGTGAAACTCACCCAACAGCTGGAGACGAAATTGTACGGGAACAAACAACTTATCTGTTGGGGTGGATACCGGTGCCAGATGTTGTTCAGACCTAATGCGAGCCGAGATATCCTGGGTAAGAGCTGCTAAGAAGATTTTTGCTGGTAGGATGGATTCAGGTGGTACCTCAGTAGGTTGAAAAGCCTGGAAGCTCAGAGATAATGCGTCCGCCTTCACATTTTTACTTCCCGGCCTGAACGTAATGGAAAAATAAAAATGAGTAAAAAACAAAGCCCATCTGGCTTGACGGGGATTCAACCTCTTAGCAGACTCGAGAAACATAAAGGTTTTTATGGTCAGTGACAACAGTTACACAATGCCTTGCCCCCTCCAGAAAATGTCTCCACTCCTCAAAAGCCCATTTAATGGCCAGCAGCTCCCTATTCCCTATGTCGTAGTTTCTCTCCGTGGGAGAGAATTTCCTGGAGAAGAAGGCACATGGTCTCAGGTTAGTGAGGCTAGCAGGACCTTGTGAAAGGACTGCTCCTGCGCCGTCCTCGGACGCATCCACCTCCACAATAAAAGGTTTCTCCTGATCAGGCTGGATCAGAATGGGAGCGCTACTGAATGCCTTTTTTAATTTTTCAAATGAAGAAATGGCCTCAGTAGACCAATTCTCCAAATCCGCCCCTTTCTTAGTAAGGTCGGTCAACAGTTTAACAATTACGGAAATATTCATAATAAATTTACGATAGTAATTGGCGAAACCTAAGAACCGTTGTAAGGCCTTTAAGGATGAAGGTCTTACCCATTCCTTAATTGCTAGTACCGGTACCTTACCAGGATCCATCTGTCATGACCGGCGTCACGCAAAGGGAGGGAAATGGGAAGGCCCTGTCCAAGGGAGAGGGAAAGGTGGTGACCCCTGACTCACCTTGAGGCTGGCACCTGACTGCCCTGACGTCCCTAGACGGGTTCCTCACCCGTACGCCAATCACGTGCCTAAACCCTGGCTTTCCCTAAGATGAGCCCTACGTAGTGAACGGGGCGGTGGGATCACTAGTCCACACCACTGACACTAAAAGGAAAACACCAAGGAGAGGACAGACAACCCAGACAAAACATATAATCCAAGGTGGACGACAACAGCAGACAACAAAAGTCCAACAGGGATCCGGAGGGTAACGTTCTGGAACAACAACCAGGGAACACAGCTACACAGCTCCAGTGGGTCAGTATAGAAGTCCAGGCAGGAAGCTCTATATCTGGCAACCAGAGAAGTGGGAGAGGGGAATATAAGGAGGTTGGGAGTGCTGGACAAGAAACAGCTGAGAAGAAGGAGCTACGGATCCCTGAGTGAGCCAAAAAGGGTTGCAAGGCAAACCCAGAAAGCTACCATTAAGAATCAGCACTATCTTTATACATAGAGCACGCAGCCACCCGCTGCGACTTCCTGACCCCAGGTATAATGGAGTCAGGCGTGGCTCTTGACACCCTCGTGACAGTACCCCCCTCTCTACGAGGGGCCTCCGGACACTCAGGACTAGGTCTCTCAGGATGAGAGGCATGAAAAGCCCGAACTAACCTGTCGGCGTTTACCTCAGACGCTGGAACCCACATTCTTTCCTCGGGACCGTAACCCCTCCAATGCACCAGATATTGAAGAGAGCGGCGGACCCGACGAGAATCAACAATTTTGGATATTTGAAACTCTAGATTACCATCCACAACAACAGGAGGGGGTGGTAGCGGTGACGGTTCTAGAGGTGGAACATACTTCTTGAGTAACGACTTATGGAAGACGTTATGGATTTTAAAAGTCTGAGGTAGCTCCAGGCGAAAAGCCACGGGGTTAATGATGGCTACTATTTTGAAAGGGCCAATGAACCTAGGACCCAGTTTCCAAGAGGGAACCTTTAATTTAATATTCCTAGTAGACAACCACACAGTCATTCACTCCTAGGTCCGGACCTGGCGACCGTCTCTTATCAGCCATGCATTTATATTTACCTCCCATATTTTTCAAGTTAGCTTGCACGTTCTGCCATACAGATGAAAGAGATAACAAAAACCATTCCTCTTCAGGAACCCCAGAAAGTACAGAATTGGGGATGGAAACCATATGCACCAAGAAATGGTGACTTGCCAGTGGATTCCTGACGGCAATTTATGGCAAACTCGGCTAACGGTAAATATGATGACCACACCTTCTGGTTCTCAGACACAAAACACCTTAGATATGTCTCAAGGTTTTGGTTGGTACGCTCAGTCTGTCCATTCGACTGAGGATGGAAAGCCGAGGAAAAGGACAAGTGTACCCCCAAACGGGAACAAAAAGCTTTCCAAAACTTAGAAATAAACTGGGTTCCCCGATCCGAAACAACATCGGAAGGGACCCCGTGAAGCTTCACGATTTCACTGATGAATACCCGAGCAAGAGTCTTAGCATTAGGTAGTGCGGGTAACGCAATGAAGTGTACCATTTTACTAAACCTGTCTACTACTACCAAGATAACTGTTTTACCCGCAGACAAAGGTAAGTCAGTGATAAAATCCATTGACAGATGTGTCCATGGTCTATTGGGAATGACAAGTGGCAATAAAGACCCTGCAGGACGTGTATGAGAGACTTTCGCGCGTGCACAAGTAGAACAAGTAGACACAAAATCCATTACATCCTGACGCAACCTTGGCCACCAAAAATGACGAGACAATAGCTCCAAGGTTGCTTTACTACCCGGGTGCTAAGCAAGTGCCGAATTATGATGTTCCTTTAATAATTCGAGACGCAGGTTTAACAGTACAAACAATTTCTCTGAGGGGCAAGAGACCAGGGCGTCCCCCTGGGCCTCTAGCACCTTCCCCTCCAGAACAGAGTGTACAGCAGAGACAACCACTCCTCTTTGTAGAATGGGTACCGGATCACTCACATTACCCCCTCCAGGGAAACTACGAGATAATGCATCCGCCTTAGTATTTTCTGCCCCAGGACGATAGGTAATAAAAAAGTTAAACCTGGTAAAAAATAGCGACCACCTAGCATGTCTAGGGGTGAGACGCTTAGCTGATTCGAGGTACAGAAGGTTTTTGTGGTCTGTAATCACTGTGACGGGGTGGACTGCCCCCTCTAAAAAGTGAGGCCATTCTTCAAACGCTAGTTTAATAGCCAATAGTTCCCTATTGCCAATATCATAGTTCTTCTCCGCTGCAGATAGTTTTTTAGAAAAGAAGGCACAAGGACGCCATTTGCCAGGAGACGGACCCTGAGACAGTATAGCCCCCACTCCCACCTCTGACGCATCTACTTCAACAATAAAAGGCTGGGAGACATCAGGTTGGATTAGTACAGGTGCCGAGGTAAACCTCTCTTTTAGAGAGGAAAAAGCAATTTTAGCGGCGTCTTTCTATAGAAATTTGCGAAGCCCAAAAACCGTTGCAGTGCTTTGAGGTTCTCAGGAAGATCCCAATCTAAAATTGCCTGGACCTTCCCAGGATCCATACGGAAACCTGAAGCAGATAATAAATAACCTAGGAACTGTATATCACCACAAACCTGCCGATAAGAAGACTAAAAATGTCATTAACGAAATGTTGGAAGACAGCAGGAGCATTGGTCAGACCGAAAGGCATGACTAGATTTTCATAATGCCCCTCAGGGGTGTTAAAAGCTGTCTTCCACTCATCCCCTTCCTTGATACGAATCAGATTGTAGGCCCCCCTAAGATCAATATATCAACAAAGAGAATCGGTACAACGTATTACCTAATAAAGTTAAATTTTATTATGACATAAAACAACATACAAACATAAATGTAGAGACCATACAGGGTGCCTCAAGAGGCAGTCCACAATACATCCACTGCTAGCAGATCTGGATTATTTCAATTATTGCATTCACCTGGAGGATGTTGTGAGTGCAGGGTTTAGATCAGCATATATTATTCAAAGCTCTATCCAACCATAATGTCACAACTATCTCCAATGTGAGGCAAATTAAACAAGAGTGTAGAGCGGGTCAAGGTGACATCCATTTATTTTGATCATACCCCTCCAAACAATAAAGTTCATCATAAATAATCAAAGTAAATATATCGGACCGATCTGAATTGTTCACCTACCCAATATCCTGTGGCGTGCGTGTGGGCTGTCTCTGTCTGTCGTACTCCTCGACGTACGTTTCGCTAATGCTTCTTCAGGAGGAGCCCCCTAAGATCAAGTTTGGAGAACCACCTAGCACCGGCAATCTGATTGAACAGGTCAGGAATGAGAGGAAGAGGGTATGGGTCTCGGATGGTTATCCGGTTTAGTTCGCGGAAATCTAGGCAAGGACGCAGGCCCCCATCTTTCTTTTTAACGAAGAAAAACCCTGCAGCCACAGGTGAAGAAGAGGGTCTGATGTGTCCCTTAGCCAAGCTCTCGGAGATATAATCTTTCATGGCTTGTCTCTCGGGACCCGAAAGATTATATAACCTGGTCTTGGGTAATTTTGCACCGGGAATCAGGTTAACCGGGCAATCATAAGGACGGTGAGGTGGTAACTTCTGGCAACCCTTTTCAGAAAAAACGTCCTCAAAGTCCGAGACAAATGTAGGTAGAGTAGCTATGGAAGCAACTAAGCAATTGCTATTTAAGCAATTTTCTCTGCACTGCTCACTCCACTCCAATATCTCCCTGGCCTGCCAATCCACCACTGTATTGTGCGCTACCAACCAGGGAAGACCCAATACCACAGGAGTGGGAAGCCCCTCCAGAACATAACATGAAAGACACTCGTTATGGTGGTCCCCTACCCGAAGGTGTAAGTTATGGACAATGTGAGTGAGGTTTCTCTGAGACAGAGGAGCAGAATCAATAGCGAATATGGGAATAGGTCTCTGTAGCGTACAGAGAGACAAACCCATAGTGTGGGCAAAATGGGCATCTATCAAATTTACTCCTGCTCCACTGTCTAGAAAAAAAGAAATAGTCTCCGTCTTAACGCCAAAAACAACAACCGCTGGCAACACAAATTGCGATGTACGTATGGAGGAAACGTATACCCCCCGGCTGACATCCTCCACACAGCCTGGGGTTAGTAGTTTTCCGACGGTCTTTTGTTTTTGAGGAAGGAAGGACAGACATTAATAAAATGACCCCTCTCCCCACAGAAAAAACAAACCCCACGCCTACGGCGAGCATCAGGAGGACGGACCTGACGAGTAGTTCCTCCTAGCTGCATAGGCTCGTCTAAGTCCGTTCAGACTAACTGCCGCTTGAGAGGGGTTACCAATTGCTCCGGATTTTTCAATCTGTCCCTAAGACGTCTATCTATTCTGATAGAAAGGGACATAACCGCATCAAGGGAAAAGGGAGTCTCATACAGCGCAAGCGCATCCTTAATCCTTTCGGATAACCCGGAGCAGAACTGACTCCTGAGAGCCGGGTCGTTCCACTGGGTATCCGTAGCCCACCTACGGAACTCTGAGCAATACTCCTCTTCTGGCCGCTCTCCCTGTAGGAGTCTCCGTAATTTTGATTCAGCCAGTGCGACTCGGTCAGGGTCGTCATATATGAGACCCAAGGCCCCAAAAAATTCATTCACTGACCGGAGAGCCTGGGAATCAGTGGGTAAAGAGAACGCCCAGGATTGCGGGTCCCCCTGAAGCAGGGAAATAACAATCCCCACCCGCTGTTCTTCATTACCAGAGCCTCACGGAACGTCACAAATTTGTCCCTTCCCCCAGAAAATCTGTCAGGAAGAGCAACCTTGGGTTCCGCAACAACCTGGTTACCTGTAGCAACCGCTGGGCTTGCGGCCTGTTGCAATTGCTGCTGTTGCTGGAGGACCGACGCCTTCAATCCTGCCACCTCCAAAGACAGGCCTTGAAGTTGCTTTGACAAAGCAGCAATTGGATCCATACTGGATTCTAAGTAGGTAGAAAGAATTTTTATATATTTTTTTTTACCTACACAAAATAAGGGCCAGATATAATGTAATGACCGGCGTCACGCAAAGGGAGGGAAATGGGAAGGCCCTGTCCAAGGGAGAGGGAAAGGTGGTGACCCCTGACTCACCTTGCGGCTGGCACCTGACTGCCCTGACGTCCCTAGACGGGTTCCTCACCCGTACGCCGATCACGTGCCTAAATCCTGGCTTTCCCTAAGATGAGCCCTGTGTAGTGAACAGGGCGGTGGGATCACTAGTCCGCACCACTGACACTAAGAGGAAAACACCAAGGAGAGGACAGACAATACAGACAAACATATAATCCCAGGTGGGCGACAACAGCAGACCACCAAGGCCCAACAGGGATCCGGAGGGTAAAGTTCTGGAACAACAACCAGGGAACACAGCTCCAGTGGGTCAGTATAGAAGTCCAGGCAGGAAGCTCTATATCTGGCAACCAGAGAAGTGGGAGATGGGAATATAAGGAGGTTGGGATTGCTGGACAAGAAACAGCTGAGGAGGAGAAGCTACGGATCCCTGAGTGAGCCAAAAAGGATTGCAAGGCAAACCCAGAAAGCTACCATTACGAAACAGCACTGTCTTTGTACATCGAACGCGCAGCCACCCGCTGCGACTTCCTGACCCCGGGTATAACGGAGTCAGACGTGGCTCGTGACACCCTCGTGACACACACAGTTCCATGTAAATAACATCCCTCCCTTCAACCCTAACACACAGTCCCAGTTAAAAAAAACACAACTCCCAGCATAGCTCTGCCTCTCCCTTCACTTACCTCTCCTCAGGTAGCAGACATCACCACAGCTTCTTCCCCCAGGACTTCTCCTCTTCACTGCCTTCCTCTTCTGCACTGGTCACATGACAGTGACATCATCGCAGGTCCTTCTCAACCACTGCCTGTTTTACTGGTCACATGACCTGCAATGTCAACACAGGTCTTTCAGCTCTTCCAGTGCATTAGATTCAATTGTATTGCCGTCCTGAGAACAGCAATACAGTTGTATCTAGCTGGCAGTCAGGACATTTGGGGCCTGGGACAAAACATCAGGGGCCCAGGCCCCTAATGTTTTAACCTAGCAATGCCCCTGCATTAGATTTTTCCTCATGCTTGTATAAAAGAAAAAATATATAATAATACTCACCTCATCCACTTGCTTACGCAGTAACACTTGCTCTTCACTGGATGAAGCAGGAAAAGACCTGCATTCCCACCATGATTACGTCATCACACTGGGAACGTCAGGTCCTGCTGGATTTAGTGAAAAGAACGTGTGGGATTGTTATTAATATAGTTTCTTTATTTTAACCCTTGAAAGGCTAAGCGCTCCCGTTTTTAACAGCCGTTAGATGGGTGCATTCCTGTCTAAACATCCATTAAAAACGGTCCAGTTGATTTCAATGGGGTCAGTCTGGCTGTGAAAACGGCCAAAAAATAGGACATGTCCTATTTTTTTGATGGCTGCTATTCACTGGCTGTTAAAAAAATATATAATTAAGATCAGTGGGCACTCATCATCTGGTTTTATATCAATCAATGAATATGTATATGTACAAATTTAACTCAGACAGGTTTATTCACATCACATTATACTTAAAATATGAAAATTAGATAAAATGTAATAAAACATTTTAAAATCCTACAGACCAGACATATAATGTCTGGTATTGGTAACTAGTAGTACTTGTCCATATGGCCATACAGTATTAGAGATGTTTTTGATGACCAGAGTAGCTGTTAGTAATGACCAAGGTGGTTGTTAATAATAGCTATTACGTATATTTAGCTGTATAGCGTTAGTCCCACTATAGGAGGTAATTTTGCTTGTAGACAGAAAGATATTAAGTTGTTAATATCATTTACAAATGGAGGTATCCATAGTCTTTCCTGGTGTTAAATTATTTTGGTCACAACAGTGCAGAATGGAGATTAGTATTCCATTAACAACATTAATGGTTAAGAGCTAGCAACAGATCACATGCGGAGGAATTGCTCCCCCGGTTATAAACATGTAGTTTTAGAAGCCAAAATCAGGAGTGGATCATAATAGGGCGAAAAAGTAAAAAAGGGCAGTTAAGTTTTTTTAATTCCATGTGGCTGTACCAAAAGTCTTCCAAACACTTTTGTTGGTCACAAGGAACCTTTAAAGGGTTTCTACCACCGGAAATACTGTTATGTAGCTGACTGACATTAGCGATGCGCTAATGTCAGCACTACATAACTGTGTTTTTTACATTTCTCCCTGCAGCCGTTCTGATAAAATAAGCACTTTTATAATATGCTAATGATCCTCTAGGTGCTATGTGGGCATAAAATCAGCACCTAGAGGCTCAGTCCACTCACCCTTTATCCCCCCCAGGTCCCCTGTTCTGCCCGGCCCGCTACTCTTGATTGATGTCACGGTTCGCAGCATCGCTCACTAAATCGCGCGCAGGAGGAATCCGGCACCAGGAGCGCATCATTCACTCACTGCGCCTGCGCCGAATACAGAGGGAAACCCTTTAAAGCTCAGGCACCCTCTAAGTAATTAATCTAAATTGATGCAGTATTTCATCTAATATAAGCCCAAGTATTGAGCGTATATACTATACATTGTTTTTGGTAGGCCAACATTTCTGTATTAAAAATAAATTTTTAATTGGTATTTTATAATGTTCTCATTTTCTGACTTTACTGATTTTTTTTAGTTTTCATTAGCTGTAAGCCATAATCATCAACATTAAAGGGGTATGCTCATCTTCCCTTTTCATACTTACATTCCTTGATCGCGACGTTCACTTCCTGGATTCTTCTCCCGGCCGGGCCACGCTTGCGCAGAAGACTGAAGATTTTCTCCCGGCCGGGCCGCGCAATGTCCTGAACACGCCGCCGAGCATGCGCCATGGTGATTTATTCCTGGCCTGTATAGTACAGAGCCGGCGTGCGCGTTCGCAGCTCTGTACTATACTGGCCAGGAAGAAGTCATCATGGCGCATGCGCAGCGGCGTGCGCGTTCAGGACATTACACAGCCCGGCCGGGAGAGAATCTTCAGTCTTCTGCGCAAGCGCGGCCCGGCGGTATTCGACAGGAGAGGTGGCTGTAACCAGGGCAGACCAAAGACAACATCAGGTAAGAGGGGACTTATTTTCTAAAAAAGGGTGGGAATTGGGTAATAACATTTATTTAGAAAAATGATCACTGTCAAATCATTAACAGATTTAACAGTGATCATTAAGATGAGAATACCCCTTTAAAAGAAATAAATGCTTGAAATAGATAACTCTGTGTGTAATGAATTTATATGCCCGGCAGGATATGAGTTTCACTTTTTGAATCACATTACTGAAATAAATTAACTTTTCGATGATATTCTAATTTATTGACATGCACCTATATGTATCTCTGGACTTTCCCATTCGGGCTCTCCTTTTTACATGAAGTTTGCCATCTCTCGATATCTTCTTATACTGATCTGGAAACAGCCTATGATCATCGTAACATCTTGTCTCTGGAAATTGAGTACTGAGAAACCATACAGGATCTCGCCACTCTTCCAGATGTTCCTACAATTGTCCTATGGGTACAACCCAACACTCCTAAACCCTAAAGAGTCAAGAAGAAGAACCTCCATCTCATTATTAGAAGGCTCATCACAGATGCACCTAGAGGGACTTGTGCAGTGCATATGTTTCTGAGTATTGTTCCATCACTTTTGAACATTTTGTAAGATTTATTTGCAGGGAAGCTTAGCTTTATTTTTCTTAAAAGGGTGTCCGCCTTTGAGTAACCGTCCCATTTTAAGATCCGAAACGCGTAGACGCTAATGCTGTGTGTCTGTACTGTGTCATTAGATATTTTATCGCTTTAAAGAACAAAGGCTATCACTTTTTCATGGGAATCTGGACGTCTCTCCTTGTTTTGGATAAGGCCTCATGCACACGACCGTTGTGTGCATCCGTGGCCGTTGTGCCGTTTTCCGTTTTTTTTCGCGGACCCATTGACTTTCAATGGGTCCGTGGAAAAATCGGAAAATGCACCGTTTTGCAGCCGAGACCGTGATCCGTGTATCCTGTCCGTCAAAAAAATTTGGACCTGTCACTTACCAGTAGGAGGAGCTCCCGGCCGGACCTGTCACTTACCAGTAGGAGGAGCTCCCGACCGGACGCAGACATCGCAGCTCGCAGGTAAGTATAATGGTTCTACAAATTGCTAAGTAACCATGGCAACTGGGACTGCAGTAGCGTCCTGGTTGCCATGGTTACCGATCGGAGCCCCAGCGATTAAACTGGGACTCCGATCGGTACTCTCCGCTGCCACCAATGATAGGGGGGAGATTTTAATTAGGAGGGGGAGGGAGGGGAGAAGGCCCACTGGCCACCAACGAGTTAACTACAGGGGAGGGAGGGGGGGGCCCACTGGCCACCAACGAGTTAACTACAGGGGAGGGAGGGGGGCCGGCCGCAGTGGCCACCAATGAGTTAACTACAGGGGAGGGGGGGCCCTCTGGCCACCAATGAGTTAACTACAGGGGAGGGGGGGGGGGGCGGCCGCACTGGCCACCAATGAGTTAACTACAGGGGAGGGAGGGGGGGGGGCGCCACACTGGCCACCAATGTGTTAACTACAGGGGGGGGGGGGCTGCCCCGGGCTGCCTGGCAGCACCTGCCAGGCAGCAGGGGGCAGTCATGTACACAGTTCTTTTAGTATATTCTAACCTGAAGCGTCCCCATCACCATGGGAACGCCTCTGTGTTAGAATATACTGTCGGATTTGAGTTTCACGATGTAACTGAAATCCGACGGTATATTCTAACATAGAGGCGTTCCCATGGTGATGGGGACGCTTCAAGTTAAAATATACCATCGGATTGGAGAAAACTCCGATCCTATGGTATATTAACTCCTGACTTTACATTGAAAGTCAATAGGGGACGGATCCGTTTAAAATTGCACCATATTGTGTCAACGTCAAACGGATCCGTCCCCATTGACTTGCATTGTAATTCAGGACAGATCCGTTTGGCTCCGCACAGCCAGGCGGACACCAAAACGACTTTTTTTTCATGTCCGTGGATCCTCCAAAAATCAAGGAAGACCCACGGACGAAAAAACGGTCACGGATCACGGAAAAACGGAACCCCGTTTTGCGGACCGCAAAAAAATACGGTCGTGTGCATGAGACCTTATACTCAGGGCCTGGTTTCAGGCTGATCTGTGCCTCCCCAAGTGATTGCATGTGAGTTGAGCCCTTTACTTCTGTTTTTTTTTTTACAGTGGTAAAAAAAGTATATATTTTTTTTCAATGGAACTCTATGGTGAACGGATGCCACTGTATGGCATCAGTCTGAGGCATCCATTTAATGTATACGTTTTTTGTATACTTTAAACGGATGGGAAAAATGTGATGTGAACCCAGCCTTAATTCCAATTACTGGCCTTCCACTGAGCTACCATCTGTTGATAATTGGGTGCAAAAAGTGGACCAATTGTACCAATTTGAGGAAATATCGGCCTGGGAAAATTGCTCTATTCACAGATTCTCCGTTTTTTGGCAGGCCTGGAAGGCGTTCAGACAATTCTATTGCCTATTGTGACACTGGAACTTTGTTCGAGAGACCCAATCACAGCAGTTAACTTGATTGTACTCACTGTACCTGCACAGTTACTTCAGTTTATTCTGTTTAGGGCTCATTCAGATGACCGTATGTGCGGTCCGGATTAGAATAGGACATGCTCTATCTTTTTTGCGGGGCCGCAGAACGGAAGTATGGATGCGAACAGCAGTGTGATGTGGTATCTTTTGTGGCCCCATTGAAATGAATGGGTCTATTCTGCAAAATTTTGGAACGGATGCGGACATATAAATATGGTCATCTGAATGAGCCCTAACTGTTTATGGTATACTTTGATTGCGGCTCGCACAGCTCTATATTTCTTTATTTACCAATAAACACGTTTACATTTTTTTTTTTATTTCACTGCTCCCTGAGTTTGCATTGATGGAGATTATGCCATATAAACCCATTGGTGGGGACCAGGAAAGTATTAGCACCATGGGTCGCCCACTCTATGAGGTCTTATATAATTCTGGATAGCCGTTTTAATAAATCCCCCGTTTTTTAAAGGCCCCCCGCTTCGCGGTAGTTTCCTGCATGGTATTCATTGACTATGTTAATATATTATATTTGTATAAGTTTTGTGTTGTGCATTATGTCACAACCAGCGGCTGTGAACCCACTGTGCCACGTGACCAACCTCCTCTAAGGGACCACATAAGGTAGATTGGAATGCGGAGCAACTGTCCCAGGTGGACCAGATATACGGACGTACTCAATGGGTCTGTGTATATAAGCGTTTTTATTTTTCCACGCATCAGTTCTGCGTTGCGTGAAAATCGCAGCATGTTCTATATTCTGAGTTTTTCACGCAGCCCTGGCCCCATAGAAGTGAATGGGGCTTCAGTGAAAAACGCAAGTGTTTTTCACGGATGGTTGCTAAGAGATGCTGTTTGTAAACCTTCAATTTTTTAGCACGAGCGTGAAAAACGCATCAAAACGAATTGCACCCGCCTGGAAAAAAATTAACAACTAAACGCAATCGCAGACAAAACTGACTGAACTTGCTTGCAAAATGGTGCGAGTTTCACTGAACACATCCTGAAATGCATTGCAGTTGCGTTCCGGGAAGAATCGCGCGATTCTGCAAGCAAGTTCAGTGAGTTTTGTCTGCGATTCCGTTGTTCAGTTTTTTCCGCGCGGGTGCAATGCGTTTTAATGCGTTTTGCACATGCGTGATAAAAAACGGAATGTTTACTAACAACATCTCTTAGCAACCATCCGTGAAAATCGCATCGCTTCCGCACTTGCTTGCGGATGCAATGTGTTTTTCATGCAGCTCCATTCACTTCTATGGGGCCAGCGTTGCGTGAAAAACGCTGAATATAGAACATGCTGCGATTTTCACACAACGCAGAACTGATGCGTGGAAAAAAAACGCTAGTGTACACAGACCCATTGAAATGAATGGGTCAGGATTCAGTGCGGGTGCAATGCGTTCACGTCAAGCATTGCACCCGCGTGGAAAACTCGCTCGTGTGAAAGGGTCCTAACTGTTTACCATTAACACAAAGTACAATGTGTCACGAAAAAACAATCTCGCGCTCCAAAGTTATTACTACATAAAGTGACATGTCAGATTTGCTAAGTTATTTCCATCAGTGAGGGCCCATTCAGACGGCTGTAGTTCTTTTCCGAACCGCAAAACACGGATACTGGCCATGTGCGTTCCGCAATTTGCGGACCGCACATGGCTGCAACCATAATAGAAAATGCCTATTCTTGTCTGCGATTGCGGACAAGAATAGGACATGTTCTATCTTTTCTGCGGAGCTGCAGTACGAAATGATGGATGCGGACAGCACATGGTGTGCTGTCAGGGCCGGTGCAAGAATTTTTGCCAACACAAGCGAAGCTACATTTTGGCGCCCCCCCCTCCATGTCACATTTCTTCCCCATGTCAGATTCCTCCCCCTCCATGGCACATCACCCCCCCTGTCACATTTCTCCCCAAGTCACATTTCTCCCCCATGTCACATGTCTCTCCCCTCAATGTCACATTTCTCCCCCTCCATGTCAAATCACCCCCCATGTCACATTACTCCTCCGTATCACATTTCTCCTCCCATGTCACATGTCTCCCCCTCCATGTCAAATCACCCCCCCATGTCACATTACTCCTCCGTATCACATTTCTCCTCCCATGTCACATTTCTCCCCCTCCATGTCAAACCCCCCCCCCATGTCACATTACTCCTCCGTATCACATTTCTCCCCCATGTCACATTTCTCCCCCTCCATGTCAAATCACCCCCCCATATCACATTACTCCTCCGTATCACATTTCTCCTCCCATGTCACATGTCTCCCCCCTCAATGTCACATTTCTCCCCCTCCATGTCAAATCACCCCCCCATATCACATTACTCCTCCGTATCACATTTCTCCCCCATGTCACATGTCTCCCCCTCCATGTCAAATCACCCCCCCATGTCACATTACTCCTCCGTATCACATTTCTCCTCCCATGTCACATTTCTCCCCCTCCATGTCAAATCACCCCCCCATGTCACATTACTCCTCCGTATCACATTTCTCCTCCCATGTCACATTTCTCCCCCTCCATGTCAAATCACCCCCCCATGTCACATTACTCCTCCGTATCACATTTCTCCTCCCATGTCACATTTCTCCCCCTCCATGTCAAATCACCCCCCCCATATCACATTACTTCTCCGTATCACATTTCTCCTCCCATGTCACATGTCTCCCCCCTCAATGTCCCATTTCTCCCCCTCCATGTCAAATCACCCCCCCATATCACATTACTCCTCCGTATCACATTTCTCCTCCTATGTCACATGTCTCCCCCCTCAATGTCACATTTCTCCCCCTCCATGTCAAATGACCCCCCATGTCACATTACTCCTCCGTATCACATTTCTCCTCCCATGTCACATTTCTCCCCCTCCATGTCAAATCACCCCCCCATGTCACATTACTCCTCCGTATCACATTTCTCCTCCCATGTCACATTTCTCCCCCTCCATGTCAAATCACCGTCCTATGTCACATCAGTCCTCCATGTCACATTTCTCCCCCTCCATCATGTCCATTTCACCACACCCCCCATGTCACATTTCTCCTCGCGGGCCACACAGACAGACTACAGACATTTGTTCAATTGTCTTGTCCCCCCCTCATCATGTCACCCCCCCATTAATGTGTACAAAAAAAGAGCAAGGATTTAACAAGGTAAAAAATCTCATTTTATTAATTATAAATCACATGAACATTACAGGTGAGACTCAAAAGGGACAGAACATGGAGACTGGGCCACAAAAGGGCTCTGCAATGTGGAGAATCACAATGGGGGATAATGTGACCATATACAGCAGGTAACAGACAATTAACAGAAGCTGTGAATATTGGAGTAGTTGCGGGTGCAATTGCTGTCCCCTAGTGTTGAACAACTACCTAGCTCTTATTCACAGCGTCCAAGCAATGGATGCTGTAGGGTGTAATTGGACAGTGCAATACTACTCATAAAGATGGCATATAACAATAACTGTAAATCACTAGTCCCACCCTAATCCAGATACCATGTTACCTACCCATGTTGCTGCTGAAAAATGGTGACACGGTTCACCCACTGCCTCGACCTCAACACGTGTTTCGCCACGTAGGCTTCGTCGGGCTCTAACCCCCCCGTTAATGTTCTGTTATGTAAAAACATTATGCGCTCCGCTCTGCGCTCATCACCTACCAATGCCACCTACGGCAGTCGGCTGTCCGTCTGGTCTGGGCTGGCTGTGTAAGTCGCTGTCACAACTCACAGTCACCAACAGCTCCGCTCCAGTTGCTGCCGCCAGTCACACACCCCCTGACCCCGTTGCGTGCCGCTCTGTGAGTGAGGGCTGGGGCGGGCAGACGGCGGCGCAACTTTGCAACGCCGTCTGGCGCCCCCCCCCCCCCCCCCCCCCCCCGCAAGCAGCTGCTTGGTCTGCTTTATTATAGCGCTGACCCTGTGTGCTGTCCGCATCTTTTGAGGGCCCATAGAAATTAATGGATCCGCAGACCTTCCGTGCGGATCCAATCATACGGCCGTGTGAATGAGCCCTTATTGTGAGACAAAACTAGGTGCAGCAGGTCCAGTACACAGAACTGGTGCAGATCTTTCCATTTTATGTCGATGGTTTTGGATCACAATAACTGAAGTGTGAACTCAGCCTAAGCTCAGTCCGGAAGGTGAAAGGGGTTAATGTGTTACTAGAAAGAATTTGTACTTGTTTTATTTGCCCACTGAGAAAAGCCATCTTGGAGGAGAACATCGTATGAAATCCCAGGCAGCCAGTATACAGTGAACTGTCCCGAGGAGGACCCAGTTGTCCCCTCCTGACGCGGACCATGACCACCCCGAGCCGCCGCGCCAGCAGGGTGCTGAGCAGTCCGGCCGCGCATGCGCACTCGGGGAGTAAACTTGGCGTAACTAGGAATGTCCCTGGAGTCGGGGGGTCTTCAGAGGAATGTCAGCCGGTTGTGTGCGCGCGCCGGTGACCCGGTAGTGTAGTACACCGGGAACTCGGGAGCATGGAGTGCACGATTCCAGCTCAGTGCCAGCTGCTGTTCCGCGCCTGTGAGGACGGAGACCTGGAAGGTGCCCGCCGGCTGCTGGAGCCCGACACGGCCAGCCTCGGGAGCCGGGCGGGGGAGGCGGCGCCGGACTCTCCAGGTCAGAGCTCCGCGCTGGTTCCTGTGGACTCCACGGACGAGGACGGGAACACGGGGCTGCAGCTGGCGGCCGGGGGCGGCCACGAACCGCTGGTCCGGTTTCTGCTGAGGAAAGGGGCCTCTGTGGACAGCCGGAACCACTATGGCTGGACGCCGCTCATGCAGACTGCCAGGTACAGCCCCTCACACCGCTGGGGAACTACAGTTCCCAGCATGAAACCTGCCAGGGCCGAGAGCGGTTCTTATCCATATAGTTGCCATCTCTGAAGAATTGCGTTTTAGGGAGATTGAAATGACTTTCCCCTCCATTTTAGCACCACCACAGTGCCAGCTAGATAGTGCCCAGTGAGCAGCGCCAGAGTTTTATCATTACCGAGTACTTTCACACTAGCGGTTCTCTTTTCCGGTATTGAGTTCAGTCAATACCGGAAAAAAAACGGATCAGTTTTACCCTAGGGGCTCATGCACACGACCGTTGGTGTCCCGTGCTGTGAACCGCAAATTGCGGTCCGCAATGCACGGGCACCTTCCGTGGGCCAGGTGCATGGGGATTGCAGACCCATTCACTTGAATGGGTCCGCGATCCCTCCGTTCCGCAAAAAGATAGAGCATGTTCTATCTTTTTGCGGTGCGGAGGCACGGAACGGAACCCCAGAAAGCACTCCGTAGTGCTTCCGTAGTGTTCCGTTAAGCATATCCGGATTTGTGGACCCGTGATAGGGAATGACAACGGAACGGTGCCCGTGTATCGCGGATCCGCAAATACGGTGCGTAATACGGGAACAGGACCCTAACGGTCGTGTGCATGAGCTCTAATGCATTCTGAATGGAGAGCATTCCGTTCAGGATGCATCAGTTCACTCCCTCTTTTTTTTCTCAGTTTTTTGGACAGAGAAAATTCCGCAGCATGCTGCAGTTTTCTCTCCGGCCAAAAATACTGTACACTTGCCGGAATGCCGGCATTAATTTACATTAAGTGTTCCGGCAAAACGGATCCGGTTTTCCAGTCTGCACATAAATGCAATAAAAATTAATACCGGATCCGTTTTTCCAGATGACACTGGACTGCCTGCCGGAATCTTCTGCCGCATGTGTGAAAGTACCCTGACTCGCTTTATTGTCCCGTTGGATTATTTTTTTTTTATGTTCTAAAATAAGAAAAAAAATCTTCCGTCCACTTCTCTAGTGATCCAGCACAGCGGGTTCACAAGCTGCCAGTATCAGAACTTTCACACTAGTGTTATTCTTTTCCAGCACTGAGTTCTGTCCTAGGGGCTCAATACCGGAAAAGAACTGATCAGTTTTATCCTAATGCATTCTGAATGGAGAGCAATCCGTTCAGGATGTCTTCAGTTCAGTCACTTTCACACTTGCGGCAGAGGATTCCGGCAGGCAGTTCCGTCACTGGAACTGCCTGGCGTATACGGCAATCCGGACGCAAACGGATGGCATTTGTCAGACGCATCCGGGTGTGGATCCGTCTGACAAATGCATTGAAATACCGGATCCGTCTCTCCGGTGTCACCCGGAAAAACGGATCCGGTATTTATTTTTTTCACAGATTTAAAGGTCTGCGCATTAATGCTGGATCCGTTTTGCCGAAACACTTAATGGATCCGTCAATGTGGCAATTCGGCACTAATACTCTTCAATGTAAATTAATGCCGGATCCGACATTCCGGCAAGTGTTCAGTATTTTTGGCCGGAGAGAAAACTGCAGCATGCTGCGGTATTTTCTCCGTCGAAAAAAACGTAAAAGGGACTGAACTGATGCATCCTGAACGGAATGCTCTCCATTCAGAATGCATTAGGATACAACAGTATTGAGCCCCTGTCACGGAACTCAATACCGGAAAAGAAAACCGCTAGTGTGAAAGTACCCAAAATACCACAGCATGCTGCAGTTTTCTCTCCGGCCAAAAATCCTGAACACTTGCTGGAATGGCATTAATTTCCATTGAAATGTATTCGTGCCGGATCTGGCATTAAAATTGCCGCATTGACGGATCCGTTCTTCCGGTCTGCGCATGTGCAGACCTTTAAATCTGTGAAAAAAAATAAATACCAGATCAGTTTTTCCGGATGACACCGGAGAGTCGGGCCCCTTATTTCAATGCATTTGTCAGACAGATCCGCATCCGTTTGCGTCCGGATTGCCTGCGACGGAACTGCCTGCCGGAATCCTCTGCCGCAAGTGTGAAAGTACCCTAAGGCTACTTTCACACTAGTGTTTCTATTTTCCGGTATTGAGTTCTGTCATAGGGTCGCAATACCGGAAAAAAATGCTTAGTTTTGTCCACATTCATTGTTAACGGGGACAAAACGTAACTGAACAAAACGGAATGCTCCAAAATGCAATTCGTTCCGTTCTCATACCGGAGAGCAGCAAGCTGCGTTTTTTCTTTCTGTCCTGGGATGCGGAACAAAACGGATCCGGCATGACCCACCCGCAAGTCAATGGGGACTTTTCTCTGACACAATAAAAAGCGGATCCGCCCCCCATTGACTTTCATGGGAGTCTTGACTATGTTAAAGATAATACAACCGGATCCGTTCATAACGGATGCAGACGGTTGTATTATCAGTAACGGAAGCGTTTTTGCTGAACCCTGCCGGATCCAGTAAAAACGCTGGTGTGAAAGTAGCCTTAGCTAATGGTCTGTTGTCATGTGCCGTGCTTACTGGCATCACCAAGCAGTGCCGCCGCTTCCGTGCTGGATCGGCAGGGAACTGAAGAGGCGAGTAGTGTTTACTGGGGGCAGGGGGCGTTTCTCACTATTCTTTGTGAGGCTCTAATGGCATCCTGTCCCTTTAATAGGGAGACATTTAGTTTATACACCCGCTTTCATCACAAAACCTTGTGAGATGTGGCGTCTTCCTCCCTTTCCTAGTGAGGCCTCATTCACACGACTGTAGGCCGTCTATGCCTGTATTACGGACCGTAAACGGCAGTTCTGCAATATAAGGGCATCAGCCGTGTGAATCACAGATGCGGACAATTGTGAAGATGCGGGTGGAGCAGAGTCACAGATAGGAAGCCCATTGAAGCATTTCCGTGGGCTTTTTGGTCCCTGTCTTTGTACCACAAAAGATAGGACATGTCATATCTTTTGCCGTATATTGTGGATTGCCGACTCATTCAAGTCAATGGGTCCTTGCCGCAATACGAGATAAACACAGCCGGTGCCCAAGCATTGCGGAACTCCGTGGAGCCCATACATTTTATGGTAGGACAGAGGCTATATTATTAACGAAGTTTACAAACGAATTGCGTTCGGATACCGCAATCCTAAGGTTTCTCATGAGTCGTGTGTCTGCGAGAGCTCCCGTCCTGACCTATGTAGCACTGACAGGGTCACATAGCATTATATTGATATCTGAGGCTATGTAACCCTTACAGTTCTGGAATGTGTCTTATAAGACCTCATCTACACAACCGTTGTTCTGGTCCGCATCCGAGCCGCAGTTTTTGAGGCTCAGGTGTGGACCCATTCACTTCAATGGGGCCGCAAAAGATGCGGACAGCACTCCGTGTGCTGTCCAGATCCGTTGCTCCGTTACGTGGCCCCGCAAAAGAAATATAACATGTCCTATTCTTGTCCGTTTTGCTCCTGTGCGATCCAACCGCTCCTGAGGGCAACAGCCTCAAAAGTGTCACTGGGCATGCGCCGAGCCCAGTGACGACGTCTTATCGCTGTTACCCTCAGGAGCGGTTGGATCGCACAAGTGCAGGCTGTAGGCGGTACTGCGCCTGCGCGAGATTTCAGCCGGACGAATTGAAGATTCCAGGTGCGTGGCTTGAATGAATTAGCTGACGTAGCAGAGGGGGCGGCGCTGTTAAACTAGGGTGTGGGACGATACTGCAGAACGAGGAGGCGTGCTTGGGCTCTAAAGGCAGTCTAGGCACTGCAGGGGGGCGTTACTGGGCTCAGAGGGTGAAAAATAACGCCCCTCTGGGCACCTTTAGGGTTCATTTGCATAATACAAAGATTGCTTTTTTAGCAAAATGAAAGCATGAAAATAAGAAAGAAAACCACTGCAGGAGAGAAGGTATTTTATTAAACATGGCAATGGTGACCGCTTAATATGGTCAAACCAGGTGACAGATTCCCTTTAACATTCCCCATATGTCTACTTTATGTTGGCATCATTTTGTAAATGTCATTTTATTTTTTGGGGACGTTCAAAGGCTTAGAATTTTAGAAGCAATTCTTAAAATGTTTCAGAAAATTTCCAAAACCCACTTTTTAACTCCTTAAAGGGGTTCTGCACTTTAATTTAACTGATGATCTTAGCCACGCCCATGCTAGTTTATATTAGTCGTGACGTCAGTGTGCCGGTGGCCCAGCCGTAAACAGTGAGAAGGCCGCGGCGCTGCTGGAGCTCCGCTGCCTTCTCAAACAGCTAATCGCGGGGGTCCCGGGTGTCGGACCCCCGCCGATCAGAAGCTGATGATCTATCCAGAGGATAGATCATCAGTTAAATTAAAGTGCAGAACCCCTTTAAGGACACAGCCATATTAGGACCAGGCCATTTTTTGCAAATCTGACCAGTGTCACTTTAAGTGGTGATAACTTTAAAACGCTTTGACTTATCCAGGCCATTCTGAGATTTTTTCGTCACATATTGTACTTCATGACACTGGTAAAATGGAGTAAAAAAAATTCATTTTTATTTATAAAAAAATATCAAATTGGCCAAAATTTTGGAAAAATTAGCAAATTTCCAAGTTTCAATTTCTTTACTTTTATAATACATAGTAATACCTCCAAAAATAGTTATTACTTTACATTCCCCATATGTCTAATTCATGTTTGGATCATTTTGGGAATGACATTTTAGTTTTTGGGGACGTTACAAGGCTTAGAAGCAAATCTTGAAATTTTTCAGATTTTGCTGGACTGGTTTATTTACACCATGTCCCATTTGAAGCCCCCCTGATGCACCCCTAGAGTAGAAACTCCATAAAAGTGACCCCATTTTGGAAACTACGGGATAAGGTGACAGTTTTGTTGGGACTATTTTTAGGGTACATATGATTTTTGGTTGCCATAAACTGTTGAGGAACACCTAAAGGGTTAATAAGGTTTGTAAAATCAGTTTTGAATACCTTGAGGGGTGTAGTTTCTTAGATGGGGTCACTTTTATGGAGTTTCTACTCTAGGGGTGCATCAGGGGGGCTTCAAATGGGACATGGTGCCAAAAAAAAAAGGCCATCAAAATCTGTCTTCCAGAAACCATACGGCGTTCCTTTCCTTCTGCGCCCTGCCGTTTGGTCATACAGCAGTGTACGACCACATATGGGGTGTTTCTGTAAATTGCAGAATCGGGGTAATAAATATTACGTTTTGTTTGGCTGTTAACCCTTGCTTTGTTACTGGAAAAAAACTGATTAAAATGGAAAATTTGCCCAAAAATTGCGGTTTTGGCACCGTTTTTTTTTTTTTTTTTTTTGACTGTTCATCTGAGGGGTTAGGTCATTGGGTATTTCTATAGAGCAGATTCTTACGGACGCGGCGATACCTAATATGTCTACTTTTTTTAAATTCATTTATGTTTTACACTATATTATCTTTTTATAAACAATAAAAACACATTTTAGTATCTCGATAGTCTGAGTCATTATTTTTTTTTTTAGCCGATTATCTTAGGTAGGGGCTCATTTTTTGCGGGATGAGAGGACAGTTTTATTGGCACTATTTTGGGGGGCATATGATTTTTTATATCGGTTGCTATTGCAATTTTTGTGATGTAAGGTGACAAAAATTATATATTTTTTGCACCGTTTTTATAAAAAAAATTTGACATTGTTCATCTGAGGGGTTGGTGGGGTATTTTTATAGAGCAGATTCTTACGGACGCGGCGATACCTAATATGTCTATGTATTTATTTTAGTTTTACTAAATAATATTTTTTATTTTTTAAGTTTGTGTCTCAAGTCTGAAAACCATAGTTTTTTTTATCCGATTGTCAGTGGCCAAATTGGGATATAAATTTTGTACTCCATGGATGTGTGGTACTCCCTGAAGCAACCAATAATGCAGAGGCCCGGATGATCGGGGCACGTGTCACACTGAGTAGTCGTGTCCTTCCGTATCCCCCTCCTGTGACACACTCTGCACCTTTTTTGGGTTCGTCCCTTCTTTCCAGTATGGGGGACCACACCTGGAAAGTGTTGGCCAGGGACGATCCGGGCGCCTCCAGTTCCCGAGGTACTCCGGCCTGCTCTTTCCCGGTCAGAAAAGATCAGGTCGTTGAGGACTGCCTCATAGAACTGAAGGAAAGTCCCTGTGTTGCCAGCGCTCCGGGACAGCACAAGAGAGTTGTACAAGGCAACCTGTACAAAGTAGACCGCAACTTTTTTGTACCATGCCCGGGTTTTGCGCATGGCATTATATGGCTTGAGGACTTGATCAGAGAGATCAACTCCTCCCATATACCGATTGTAGTCGATGATACAATCGGGCTTGAGGACTGTTGCCGCGGTACCTCGCACAGGGACAGGGGTGATGCCGTTACCGTGAATTGTGGGCAGTACAAGGACATCCCTCTTGTCCTTATATCTGACCAGCAACAGGTTTTCATTGGTAAGGGCACGGGTCGCACCCCTGGGGATAGGTACCTGGAGGGGGTGGGTAGGGAGGCTGCGTTGATTTTTCCACACGGTCCCACAAGCGGACGTGGATCTGGCGGCGAGGGACTGGAACAAGGGGATACTAGTATAAAAGTTATCTACGTACAGGTGGTAACCCTTATCTAGCAGTGGGTGCATAAGGTCTCACACAAGTTTCCCGCTAACACCCAGAGTGGGGGGGAGTGTGTGTGCGTGATAAACTTTATTTGGTGTGCGTGTGTTTGGGGGCACGGGTGTTCGCAAACTTACCCTAAACCTAACAGACCAAAAAAAAAAAAAAATGGAAAAAAAGGCCAAAAAAGTGAAAAAAATTAAATTCAAAATCGCTGATCAACTGTCCGAAGTTGGTCAGCGGTGGGGTGTGCGATGCGCTAAGAGTGCCGGCCACAGTCAGCGTACGCAGGAAAAATAAATAAAAACTGCTTGCGCCCCAAAAAAGTTGTGGGGGGGGGGCCGGGTGGGCAAGCTGCAGCACCCCTGCGGGGTCTAGGGTGACACAGACAACCGATTTTAGGTCTAGGGTCACACAGACACCCGATTTAGGGTGATGCAACAATTTTTTTTTATTTTTTCTCACTAACTTTCCCTGAATATCCCTGCCTAACCTAACCTTTCCCTAAATACCTGGGTGCACAGATGGGGGTGCTGGGGCACAGATGGGGTGCTTGCTGACGATCCCTGCACAGATAGGGGTGCTGGCTCTGAGATCCGACGTGCAGCGCTCCTCTCTCCTCGGCTCCCGGACTGAAAAGGAGGAAGAGAGGAGCGCTGCAGTAATTTTAACTGCCTGCCCCTGCAGCCGACTAATGAGAGGCGATCCTGAGAGGTGATGTCACATCACCTCTCAAGATTGCAGGATGGTGATTGTTGGTGTGTTATCACACCACCGATCATCATCCTGTTCCGGGTTATCGGGTCCCCAGAGACCCGAATAACCCGGAAACGCAGCAAACCGCAGGTCTGAATTGACCTGCGGTTTGCTGCGATCGCCGGCATCGGGGGGGAGGGGGGCGGGGGGAAGGTCACAGGACCCCCCGGCGCATTGACCCAAGGTGCCTGCTGAATGATTTGAGCAGGCACCGGGTTCCGATCACCGGGCGGCAGTGATCGGAACAATACATGCCGTACCGGTACGTCATGTGTCCTTAAGTACCGGGACAGCATGCTGTACCGCTACGTCATGTGTCCAGAACAGGTTAAGGACCAGTTCAGGTCTGAAGTCACTTTGTGAGGCTTACACATGTGGTCGTAAACTGCTGTACGGGCACACGGCAGGACGCAGAAGAAAAGGAGCGCCATATGGTTTTTGGAAGGCAGATTTTGCTGAACTGTTTTTTAGATGCCATGTGCCATTTGAAGCCCCCCTGATGCATCCTTACAGTAGAAACTCCACAAAATTGACCCCATTTTGGAAACTAGGGGATAAGGTGCCAGTTTTATTGGTACTATTGTGGGGTACATATGATTTTTATTTGCTCTATATTACGTTTTTTGTGAGACAATGTAACAAAAAAATGGCTGTTTTGGCACAGTTTTTATTTTTTACTTTTTACAACATTCATCTGACAGGGTAGATCATGTGCTATTTTTATAGAGCTGGTTGTTACGGACGCGGCGATACCTAGGTTTTCCAAGGTTTATTTTCTGCCATTTGGACATACTCTTAGGGCTCTTTCACACGAGTGTGTCCCTTGCGTGAATCATGCTCCGTGTGATAGAGGGATCGTGTGGTCTGCGTTATGATGACTGATAATACTGTGTGCCTCTGTAACAGAATCATACTGACAGCTTTATGTCACTATGGTTCTGTAGAAGTAAGGTCACACAGTATTATCAATCAACATAACGCTGTGCGCTTCCTAAGTCCAGATCGCACGATCCCTATCTCCCACGGAACGTGATTTCCGCAAGGGACACGCTAGTCAAATGATTTGGAAGCTGGTACGATCATGAGTATGATGTAGAAAAGCTTGGTACACGTATACATATGGATACAGGCACCTGTGTCGCTCACAGTTCTATAGTCCTTCCTGAGAGGCCTGACATGTGTACGGTAAAGCACGTCTTAGGGCTGTGCAGTACATATGGATCTATTCACATTGCCAGCCCCTCAGACCTGTTTGGGACACATCACTGTATAGAAGGGCTTTGTTGCATTTACCGCTCTTTACAGCTAGTCACATGTGGTTGCCATGTGTCACACCGCAGTGTCCGGGTCAGCTGTGCTGTCATCTGTACTCTTTAGTGTGCGCATATTAGCGGCTGTACGCTTGGAAATTGTCACCCAGCTACACTTCCTGGAGCAGGACAACTGGAGGGCGCTTGTCAAGTATCACTGATATATTCCCTGCTATTACATGTCATGACTGATGACTAGGACCACGCTTCATTTACTAACTCCAGTTTGCCCTAAAAATGTCACAAGATCCCATTTTGCTACTTTTTTAACGCCCCTTGTGACAATATTTTGTCACACAGGAGTTTTTACACCACGGAGCCTCAGGGGCTGGGCCATCGACCCCAGCAAATTCACTAGCATTTCCAGGCGCAGTAGATTTCACTGCAGGCCGATGGACCAGTGGAGGATGCCTTGCCATATATTAGCCGCATCCTCCGGCAATGGGATTGCTATGTTCATTTAGTTGTTCATGTACATCTTCCCCTTAACCCCTTCAGGACTAAGGTCACGCTTTCTGTGCCAGTCTTGATATCCCTCGTGCTGCCACAGGATGTGCCCAGTTTATGATGAGGCGTACGCTTGTTCTCCTCCTGCAGTCCCTGCTCTTAAACAAAAATCTACCACAGCTCCGAGTTGCCATTGATTTCTAACTGGCATAAATGGAAATGTTTGTTGGGGTGGCTGTCCCCCTTCTCACACTTACCGTGTTCCCTTTAGGGAAAGTGACGAGGACGGCTACTTTCACACTTGCGTTCAGAGCGGGTCCGTCTGGTGTCTGCACAGACGGATCCGCTCCTATAATGCAGATGTTTGGATCCGTTCAGAACGGATCCATCTGCATTATAGTTTAAAAAAAATTCTAAGTGTGAAAGTAGTTCAGACGGATCCGTCCAGACTTTACATTGAAAGTCAACGGGGGATGGATCCGTTTGAAAATTGAGCCTTATTGTGTCAACTTCAAACGGATCCGTCCCCATTGACTTACATTGTAAGTCTGGACGGATCCGCTTGCCTCCGCACGGCCAGGCGGACACCCCGAACGCTGCAAGCAGCGTTCGGGTGTCCGCTTGCTGAGCGGAGCGGAGGCTGAACGCTGCCAGACTGATGCATTCTTAGCGGATCCGCATCCACTGAGAATGCATTAGGGCTGGACGGATCCGTTCGGGGCCGCTTGTGAGAGCCTTCAAATGGAACTCACAAGCGGAACCCCGAACACTAGTGTGAAAGTAGCCTAAAATCAAAGAGATGCAACCGTATAAAAAAAAAAAAAAGTCTGCGACTCTTTAAAGGGGTTATCTCATGTAATGAAGTATGAATTATTGTGTTGTTTATGCCACTACATGCAACTTAACAAATACATGTTCTTATCGATTTCTCCTCCTTTCCTCTATATCTGACCTTCTCAGCGTTATGTACTGGTTGTCAATGGTTACGGCCACCCCAGCGATACTGCCACGGTGGCCGCACTTGCGTGCCATCCTCCTGTGTATTTATTTTAGGCAGTCCGACCTGCCTCACGGGCTTGCGTGATAAATTTCTTGCCTCTGTCCTGTTATTTTCTCTAATGAAATCTCTGCGCATGCGCGTCGTTCTTTATCCTGCACTTGTCACTCCCGTCTATGAGGCGGCTAATGAAAAGAATTACGGCTCACACAGGGGGGCGCACGTACATACAGGAGGCAGAGTTAGTAGATCAGCAGAGCGCTGATACGGCTGACCCTTGACTGAGCAGTTTATCAAAAATGCGAATGCAGATCCCGGAAATGCGGATTCACATCCGTTACAGCCCCATTGAAAGTGAATCGTCCGCAAATTGCGGAACGAATGCGGACCCAAATTACGGACGTGTGAATGGACCCTTAATGCCACCTTTCAGGCACAAGAAAGATGATTATTCTCCCCCATAGTGATATCTCATGAAATTGTTATTAGTTACCATTCCCCATATGTCTACTTGCTGGCATCATTTTGTAAATGTCATTTTATTGTTTTAGGACGTTAGAAGTCTTAGAATTTGAGAATCGATTTTTTAAGAAAATTCACATAATCTAATTTATAAAGGACCAGTTCAGTTATGAAGTCACTTTGTGGGGATTACATAACAGAAACCACCCATAAGTGACCCCATTTGACCCTCTACAACCCACAGATTATTCAGAGCTCATTTTACAAACTTTGTTAACCATTTAGGCTACTTTCACACTAGCGTTTTTGCTCAACCCGGCAGAGCTCAGCAAAAACGCTTCCGTTACTGATAATACTGATAAATACTGATAAAACCATCTGCATCCATTATGAACGGATCCGGTTGTATTATCTTTAGCATAGCCAAGACGGATCCATCATGAACTCCATTGAAAGACCGTAAGGGACGGATCAGTTTTCTATTGTGTCAGAGTTAAACGGATCCGTCCTCATTGACTTGCATTGTGGGTCGTGACTGATCCGTCTTGCTCCGCATCCCATGACGGAAAGAAAACTGCAGCTTGCTGTGGATTTTCTCCGATATGGGAACGCTTTTTATAGCATTCCGTTCTGTTCAGTTAGGTTTTGTCCCTATTGACAATGAATGGGGACAAAATGGAAGCGTTCTGGTATTGAGACCCTATGACTGATCTCAATACCGGAAAATGTAAACGCTAGTGTGAAAGTAGCCTTAGGTGTTCCACACGAATTAAAGGAAAATGGAGGTGATATGTCACTTTATTTACTTTTATTATAATCCATTTTTACTGTAACACACCAAGGGTTAACAGCCAAACAAAAACAAACCTCAATAATTATTGTCTTGATTCTTCAGTTTACAGAAAACACCTCATATGTGGTTTGTAAACTGCTGACTGGGGCACACTGCAGGGCTCAGAAGGGAGGGAGTGCCAGATGGGTTTTGGAGGGCAGATTTCACTGGAATAATATTCAGGCACCATGTTGCATTTGAAGCCACACTGATGGACCCCTATAGTGGAAACACCTAAAAAGTGACCCAATTTTGAAAACTACCCCCCCTCCCCCCCCAGAGTATTTCAAGGGGTGTAGTGAGTGCTTTGGCCCAACAAGCAATTTATAGCATTTAGAAACTAGGGATGTCCCGATACCATTTTTTTAAGACTGAGTACGAGTACCGATACTTTTATTTAAGTACTCACCGATACCAATTACCGATACTAATTTTAACAATAAAATACACACACATGTATTTTCTGACCACTGACCAACCAAAAGGCCCAAAAACAGAACTATAACATTCCAAGGAGACATTATACTGTATGGGGGCCACAAAGAGACGTTATACTGTATGGGGGCAGCCACAAGGAGACGTTATACTGTATGGGGACAGCCACAAGGAGACGTTACACTGTATGGGGCCAGCCACAAGGAGACGTTATACTGTATGGGGGGCAGCCACAAGGAGACGTTACACTGTATGGGGGGCAGCCACAAGGAGACGTTACACTGTATGGGGGGCAGCCACAAGGAGACGTTACACTGTATGGGGGGCAGCCACAAGGAGACGTTACACTGTATGGGGGGCAGCCACAAGGAGACGTTACACTGTATGGGGGGCAGCCACAAGGAGACGTTACACTGTATGGGGGGCAGCCACAAGGAGACGTTATACTGTATGGGGGCAGCCACAAGGAGACGTTATACTGTATGGGGGGCAGCCACAAGGAGACGTTATACTGTATGGGGGGCAGCCACAAGGAGACGTTATACTGTATGGGGGGCAGCCACAAGGAGACGTTATACTGTATGGGGGGCAGCCACAAGGAGACGTTATACTGTATGGGGGGCAGCCACAAGGAGACGTTATACTGTATGGGAGCAGCCACAAGGAGACGTTACACTGTATGGGGGGCAGCCACAAGGAGACGTTACACTGTATGGGGGGCAGCCACAAGGAGACGTTACACTGTATGGGGGGCAGCCACAAGGAGACGTTACACTGTATGGGGGGCAGCCACAAGGAGACGTTACACTGTATGGGGGGCAGCCACAAGGAGACGTCTCCTTGTGGCTGCCCCCCATACAGTGTAACGTCTCCTTGTGGCTGCCCCCATACAGTGTAACGTTACACTGTATGGGGGGCAGCCACAAGGAGACGTTACACTGTATGGGGGGCAGCCACAAGGAGACGTTACTGTAAGGAGTCAGGACAACAATTTTTGAAGCCCTCCTCAGTATAATAGTCTTACACTATCACTTTTAGAGGGACTCGCTCCTGGCAAACACAGCTCTGCTGCAGTGAATGCAGTGGAGCAGACTGTGATGTAGTTACAATGTATAGTTATTGCAGGGACTCAGAGAATCGTCTGAGAGTTTATTAGTTAAAACGAATCGAATGAGTCAGAGACTGTGTCACCCCAGACTTCCTGCTCTGCTACATGCACCCTGTACACACACAGCTCCACTACATGCTATGCTAATAATGCCCCCCCCCCCCACTTACTGGGAGCCGCAGAGCAGGAAGCCTGGCAGGGACTCGGTGACACAGTCTATGACTCATTGGATTCTTTTAACTAATAAACTGTCAGACGATTGTCTGAGTCCCTGCACTACGCTCCCTGCACTGTGAGTCAGGGCTGGTTGCCTCTGATTGGTTGGAGGGCGGGGAGGGGCGGGCCTAGCTTCCACTCTAGGCTCCAATTACACTGCCTGCTGCTGCCTGTGAAGCTGTTAGCTGTGGGAGATGCAGGGGCCGCGGACGGACACATAGAAGCGGTGCACAGGTATCTGCAGTGGTATCGGGGACATTTGCACGAGTACATGTACTCGTGCAAATGCCCGGTATCGGTCCCGATACTGGTATCGGTATCGGGACATCCCTATTAGAAACACTTGGCCATGGAAAAGAAAAATTGCATATTTTACAAGAAAGTGTTGCTTTAGCCCCATATTTTTCATTTTCACAAGGGTTAACAGGAAAAAATGCACCCCACAGTTTGGTTTGCATTTTTCCTGAATAGGGCAAAACACCCCATATGTGGTCATAAACTGCTGTTTGGGGACACAGCAGCATTCAGAAGGGAAGGAGCAGCATCTGGATTTTTTTTTATCATGGAATTTGCTGAAATTGTTTTTAAGGGCAATACATTTTTATTTTTTTGTAGACTGAGCTATATGAGCGCTCATTTTTTGCAGGAAAAGCTGTAGTTTTTATTGGTACCATTTTGGGGTACAAATAACTTTTGATCACTTTCTATACCGTTTTTAGGAGATGAGGTGAGCAAAAATTGCATTTTGTGTTTTATTTTGTTATGGGGTGCTCCATGCGGTATATATGATTTGCTAACTTTATTCTGCTGGTTGAAATGATTATGACGATACCAAATTGAAATAGTTTTTACATTTTTGTACTACTTTTGTATCACAAAAACACTTTTTTTATCTTTTTTATTAGAAATGTTATATTTTGCACCCATAAATTTTTTTTTCCAGCCAACATAGGCTACTTTCACCCTGGCGTTTCACGGATCAGTTTGAAACGCATTTGAAACGGATCCGTCAATAAAATGACTAAACGGAGACAAACGGAAGCCATTCAGACTGATCCGTTCAAACGGATCCGTCTGTATTGCGAATCCGTTTGTCACGTTCATTTCCGTTTTTGCATCCGTTTAGCGGATCCGTTTTGGAATGAGTAGCATCTCTAGGTTCCCCCATCTTCATATATTCAGATTCCTGAGGGTTGTCATGCTCCTATATTTCTCCAGGGCTATCTTGTTGAAATTCAAAGTTGGTCCGGCTTTCATCATGGACCGCACCTTTCGGACTCTTGTACACGTCTACATGCACTTAAAGATGTATAGTGTTCGTTAGCGGGCCATATGTCCCTGATCGTCATTGATCGTGCGTACGGGAGTACAGAGCATCATGATGCTGACCATGTTGTGCCGCACACTGGGCTATTGTCCCGCACTCATATGATCTATTAGTGCAAGACAATATCCCCGCGGGCAGCTCAACTTGCACAGAATCATTGTACACTATGATGCTGTATACTCTCGTGCGCACAATCAATGCCACTACGGGACATATGGCCCGCTCACGGACCCTATGTCTCTGGGGGCATACAGTCGTGTGCAAGAGGCCTTAAAGGGGTTTTCTCATCTCAGACAATGCGGGCATACCGCTAGGATATGCCCACATTGTCTTATAGGTGCGGGTCCCACCGCTGGTACCCTCACATATATTGAGAACGGAGCCAAGAAAGTGGATGAGGTCGCACTGCGCCGCCGCCCTCCATTCATTTCTATGGGAGAGGCGGGGATTATCGCTTGGTGGTGGACGTACCACGGGAAATTTGTTGTCCTCAAGCAACAGTGCTCCCCGCTCCGTTCTCGATATAGGTGCGGGTCCTACCAATGTTGCCCACACCTATCAGACAATGGGGGCATATTCAAGTGAAATCCCCCCATTGTCTATGTGAATACCCCTTTAAAAACTGCATGTCCCTTGCGTGTCCCTTGTGGTAATCACACTAGTTATATTAGAGCGTCATTGGGAAATCATTAAACTGTAAAATTACAATTTATTAATGAATTCCTGATGATGCTGATGGACCGTGACTCCCACAAGGGCTCATATGAAAGGGCAGAAGATTGAACAATGAACAAGCATTTGCTTGTTCATGTGCCAATCAGAGGGTCTACGATCAATAAAGAGCCAAAAGATAGCTCATTATTGATGGTCATGTTAATGGTTCTTCCAACATTGGCACTAATGCTGTTTTGATAAGAAAACTACCTAGGGTGTTACAAGAAACGCACAGTAGTGAGACTAGGGTAGTTTTAATTTCAACACAGCTGTAGTGCCAAGGTTACCCTGTACAGGACAATAAAAACACAGACACGGTGCAGTAAACTATAATTTTTTTAAAAAAAATTTTTTTAACCGCCTCAGCCCCCCTAGCTTAGGCCTCTTTCACACTTGCGTTGTCCGGATCCGTCGTGTACTCCATTTGCCGGAAGTGCCCGCCGGGTCCGTAACACCGCAAGTGAACTGAAAGCATTTGAAGACGGATCCGTCTTCAAAATGCGTTCAGTGTTACTATGGCACCCAGGACGCTATTAAAGTCCTGGCTGCCATAGTAGTAGTGGGGAGCGGGGGAGCAGTATACTTTTTTTTTAATAAATATTTATTTTATTTTAGAAACCACAAATTAGTACAAAGTCCAATATTGATCAAGTCAATATACATAACACAACAATTATAAACATCATTGTGGCAAACTTGTACCGATCAATATAAGTTTACACCCAATATAATAATAATTATACTAATAATAATAATACCCCCCCCCATATTGGCTGCCGTCCAATCCATTCAATCAGCTATAGAACAACATTAAATATACCTAAGTGGTCTTGCGTGACACCCCCTACTTTCTTGCGCTATCCTCATATACTCTAATTTGTTGAAGGTATAAACTCCACTCGCTTACCGAGGGCGGGGAGACAGAGCCCCAATACTTAACCAACATAGCTTTGGCGACCATCAGACCCCTCATCCAGATCTGTCTGACCCGGAGGGGGGTTTCCATTTCTGAGAGATAGTATCCCAAAATCACTGTCAAAATGTCCGGGTTATAATTCGACGCGGACTCCTTTTGTAGGGAAGAGAACACTTGGTCCCAATATTTTTTGATTTTACTACAGCCCCAAAGCAAATGTATATAGTCCGCATTAACACATCCACATTTAGGGCAACAACACTCCCTAGCTTTATTTTGACGGAATTTTCCTTGGATTTTTGGGGTATAATATAATCGATGCAAAATCTTAAATTGGATTAATCTATGGGCATTGGAAACCGACGCCTTCTTCACATTCTTATAGATGGAGGACCACTGTAGTGGAGAGCAATTCAACTCTTGCTCCCACTTAGTAGGACTATTAAAAGGAGTAACAGTTGCCAATGCTGTTCGGAGTTTAGCGTACAATGCAGAGATCTTCACCTTCTCATACTTGTGAGCATCACAATAATCGAAAAATAAATTCTCTCGTTGAAAAATGAAGTCCCTATTCCTAGAGGCTACAAAAGTGTGTTTTAAACGTGTATACATAAACGCGTCTAGTGGTGAGCTATAAGTGACACCAAATTCCCAAAGCGATTTAAAATGACCCGAATAAAAAAGGTGAGACACTTTATTAATACCCTTACGTGACCAATAACCAAAATCTTTAATTTTGAAGAATTCCGCGAGCCCCTTGTTCTCCCACAGAGGAGTAAAGGCAAAGGGACTAGAAACTTTAAGAATATCCTTCAGCTTATTCCATACCCTCTGTAGTGAACAAGGGATCGGCAAGGACTTCTCCAATCCCATATACCCAGTCTCCAAACATGCAAAAATATTCTCTATTGGTTTATCCATCACTTTAGTCAAATAGCGTAGGAGTAAACTCTCTTTCAAAAAGCAACAACGCTGTATCTGTGCGCATAAATAATAACCTTGAAAAAAAGGAAGTGACAACCCACCATCTTCCTCCGACAACCATAAGTATCTCTGCTTTATACGCACCCTCTTCCTTCCCCAAATTAGATCGTTTATCAGAGTCTCCAATCTATGAAAAAATATATCGTCAATCCAGATTGGGGAGGCACATATCGGTAACAAGACGATAGGCAAGATAATCATCTTAATCAATGCTATTCGATCTGTTTGAGCCAACATCAATTTCTGCCAAGCGCTTATCTTGATCTTAACTTTATTCAATACCGGGGCCAGATTCAGCTCGTAAAACCTATTTATGGGTACCCCAATCTTAACTCCCAAATATTCCAACGTATCCTTGGGGGCCAGAACACTGATCCCCCTCCCTTCATCTACAGCCTTCCGGTTCAGCGGGAGGAGCGATGACTTTGTCCAGTTAATCATATAACCTGATAATTTACCATATTCCTCTATTACCTCTATCACGTAGGGAAGAATTTTCCATCCCTGGTCCAGGAACAGAATCACGTCATCGGCATACAGACTTATTTTATCACTCACTCCCGCCACCCCAAAGCCATCTATACGATTATCTGAGCGAATCCTGCAGGCCAATGGTTCAATAAAGAGGGCGAAGAGAAGGGGAGACAGAGGACAACCCTGTCTCATCCCTCTCCTCATCATCACAGGAGGAGAACTCAAACCATTAATATTAATAGTTGCGACCGGCTGTTCATATAACATTTGGGTCATTTCCAAAAATCAATTCCCCAGGCCAAACCGAGACATAGTAGCCCACAAAAAAGGCCACTCCATCCTGTCAAATGCCTTTGCGGCATCTAATGACAGGACGGAGTGGTCTATACCACCCCCAACAGAAAGGTTCAGATACACCCTATATAGGCTCATCTGTATTTGGCGACCCGGGATAAAACCCGTCTGATTAGGGTGTACCAGGGAAGCTATAACCCTCTTCAAACGATTAGCCAACATTTTAGCGAGAATCTTATAATCCGTATTAAGGAGCGATATAGGTCTATATGACCCCATATCGCATGGATCCTTCTCCTTTTTTAACACCAGGATAATTACTGCCTCTCTGAATGATGGTGGTAAAGAGCCGAGCCTACAGGATTCATTCAAAACTAGAAGCAGGATCGGAAGGAGTGATTTAGCGTGGTACCTGTACAGTTCAAACGGCAATCCATCTGGACCAGGGGATGAATTCTACTTAAGGAGTGGAAGTATCGCCTGCAATTCCTCAAAAAGGATAGGGGAATCCAACATCTCTCTATCTTGTGCCGATAAACTAGGAAGCTCCAATTGTTGAAGGTATTGGTCCATATCGCTGCGACTGAAAATAGAATCAGACTTATAGAGAGTAGAATAAAATTTCACAAATTCATCGCTGATCTCCTCTACGGACCTCACACTATTTCCTAGTGCATTCCTGATTTCCCTTATACTGGTAGCCTCTCTCTGGTTAGCCACCAATCGTGCCAGGAACCTGCTTGGTGAGAGAAATATCTCTCTAAAAGTCAACTTTTCCCATTTTTTTTTATACAAAATTGTCATTATAGAGAGATATTTCTCTCACCCAGCATGGGTATATGTAAAAAGACACCCCAAAACACATTGCCCAACTTCTCCTGAGTACAGCGATACAACATGTGTGACACTTTTTTGCAGCCTAGGTGCGCAAAGGGGCCCAAATTCCAATGAGTATCTTTTAGGAGGGCATTTGGATTCCAGACTTCTTCTCACGCTTTAGGGCCCCTAAAATGCCAGGGCAGTATAAATACCCCACATGTGACCCCATTTTGGTAAGAAAACACTCCAAGGTATTCCGTGAGGGGCATGGCGAGTTCATAGAAGTTTTTTTTTTTTTGGCACAAGTTAGCAGAAATAGATATTTTTTTTATTTTTTCTCACAAAGACTCCCTTTCCGCTAACTTGTGACAAAAAATAAAATTTTACATGAACTCGCCATGCCCCTCACAAAATACCTTGATGTGTCTTCTTTTCAAAATGGGGTCACATGTGGGGTATTTATACTGCCCTGGCATTTTAGGGGCCCTAAAGCGTGAGAAGAAGTCTGGAATATAAATGTTTAAAATTTTTTACGCATTTGGATTCCGTGAGGGGTATGGTGAGTTCATGTGAGATTTTATTTTTTGTCACAAGTTAGTGGAATATGAGACTTTGTAAGAAAAAAAAATAAAATAAAAAACTATTTCCGCTAACTTGTGCCAAAAAAATGTCTGAATGGAGCCTTACAGGGGGGTGATCAATGACAGGGGGGTGATCAGGGAGTCTATATGGGGTGATCACCCCCCTGTCATTGATCAACCCCCTGTAAGGCTCCATTCAGACGTCCGTGTGTGTTTTGCGGATCCGATCCATGGATCCGTGGATCCGCAAAACACATACGGACCTCTGAATGGAGCCAGCCTTACAGGGGGGTGATCAGGGAGTCTATATGGGCTATATCTCATTGATCACCCCCCTGTAAGGCTCCATTCAAACGTCCGTATGTGTTTTGCGGATCGGATCCGCAAAACACATACGGACGTCTGAATGAAGCCTTACAGGGGGGTGATCAATGACAGGGGGGAGATCAGGGAGTCTAATATGGGGTGATCAGGGGTTAATAAGGGGTTAATAAGTGACAGGGGGGGGTGTAGTGTAGTGGTGTTTGGTGCTACTTATTACAGAGCTGCCTGTGTCCTCTGGTGGTCGATCCAAGCAAAAGGGACCACCAGAGGACCAGGTAGCAGGTATATTAGACGCTGTTATTAAAACGGCGTCTAAAATACCGTTTAGGGGTTAAAAAAATCGCATCTACAGCCTGCCAGCGAACGATCGCCGCTGGCAGGCTGTAGATCAGCTAGTTTACCTCCGGTTCGCGTGCGTTCACAGGAAATCCCGCGTCTCGCGAGAGGACGCACCGGCGCATCCACAAAGAATAACAGGGCCGCCGCAAAGACGCAATCCTGCGTACAGCGGTCCTGTAGTGGTTAAACAGTAAAAAAAAAAAATTATATATAAACATAGAAATTTTTTACAATTGTTGATAATGATGAGGGGAGGTGGATTGTCGTGGGGTTGGTGGTCTGGGGCTGGCAATGGTAGCCCCCCCCTGTCCTGTCGATCTACTGAGATTAAATTACGGGCCACAGGAAAGGATGCAGGGCGTAATTGTGGGGTGTGGAGAAAGGAAGGGTCTGAGGAGGACCCAAGCGTGTGTAGAGGTGGAGGGAGTTTGGAAAGAAGTTGGAGGAAAATAGTGTGGAGGAGAAGAATAAGAGACAGAAGGCAACACATGCTCGGGGGGTGGGAAGGGAAAGGTTGGCGGTACTGGCCACTGGTGTGGGATAGGGGATAGGTGTGGGATGGGGGGGGTTGGGGGCGGTGCATAATTTCCCATGACCCGTTCTCTAGCATGATCTTAAACTCATGCAACTGCTCGGGGGCGTCATTGAGTCCATCAAACTGATCATGCTTAGCCCATAATGGTAGTTTGGGCTGCGTTGAATCGCCGACTCCGCCCCCTCCCAGCGGCGAATCAAGTCAGCACTAAACTCCTTCTGATGATCGGCAAAACCTTCTAGAGCGTCGGAAACTACCTCTACAAGGTTCGCATAATCAGTTCGATTTGGCCTACCGGATCTCTGCCTGCTCACCAGGGCTCTCAAATTTTGGCGAAAACCAAAGAGCCTCTGTTGAGCGGAGGGATCCGATAGGGGACCCGGATTGTCCTGAACCGATGCGTGAGGGACAGGAGGGCTGGCGCTGGCGATCTGTTCCGGTTCCACCTCAGGGGGTTGTTAAGGGGACACTGACAGGCCAAATCAGCATATATAGTTAGATATATGACATTACAGGTCTTATTCAGTCTTTTAAAAGCATATAAGTATCCCCCCTGTCCACCTTATAAAGAGCGAAATATAAAGTTTTATAACCTGCTTGTCCGGTCACCAATCTGCCCAAGGGGCGGCGTTTCATGTGAAAATGCGCCCAGCCAGCCTTCCCAACTGCCGTTCTGAAGCCCCGCCCAGCTCATCAATATTCACTTCGCTGGGCGGCGGCTAGAACTCTCCCCAGTCCCGATCCTGCGCATGGGCAATTCAATTGTCCGGGCATCGTTCATGCCCAATCTTCTGCGCCTGCGACCCGCCGTGGTTAGATCGCGCCTGCGTACACACACAGCCTGCCTGCGTCTTCGAGGCAGCTGCAGCCTCAGCCTCAGCCATGCACTGTTCAGAGCAGCGCTTCAGAGCGCTGCTCACTCACATCGTCAAAGGGGTTAATTATAGACAATTGAATTGCCCATGCACAGGATCGGGACTGCACCGCACAGTTCCAACCACAAAAACCCCTGCAGTGCCAGAAGCACCGCACAGTTCCAGCCACAAAAACCCCTGCAGTGCCAGAAGCACCGCACAGTTCCAGCCACAAAAACCCCTGCAGTGCCAGAAGCACCGCACAGTTCCAGCCACAAAAACCCCTGCAGTGCCAGAAGCACCGCACAGTTCCAGCCTCAAACACCCCCGCAGTGCCAGCAGACCCCCCAATTCCAGCCACACACATCCCTGCAGTGCCAGCAGCACCCACAGTTCCAGCAACCCCCACTAGTGCCAGCAGCCCCCCCACCCCAGTGCCAGCAGCCACCCCCAGAGCCAATAGCCCCCCATAAAGGCAGCCCCCACCACCAGTGCCAGCAGCCCCCACTGTTCCAGACACACACACACACCCCTTTCCAAGTGCCAGCAGCCCACCCCCGCGCTTTATTTTTGCAGGACAGGCTGTTATTTTTACTGGTACCATTTTGGGATACATATGACTTTCTGATCGCTTTTTATTCTGTTTTTTGTTTGGGGGGGGGGGCATGAGGTGACATTTTTTTAACCAATTATAAATGAGCAGATATAGGAAAAAGCTATTTACTTTATTTTGATATATATATTTTTTTTACACTTGGTTCTTGAAGATCCAGTGGGCCTGATGGCTGTACAATACACTGTGATTGCATAGTGGGGCCCCGATTGGGAAGAGAGTGCTCAGTCTCTGTTAACCCCGTGGATGCCACGTTGGCTACTGACGGCTCAGAGGAGGTACCTTTATGCAGTCTCTGATCTCCACCATCATGAATGATGAAGATCAGAGCCTGAAATCGGTATTTTTAGCTGAAGTATGCTCTGGTTAGTCTATACAGACTAACAGATTGATCGCTGACAAGGGAGCACTCTGATTTGGTCCCTTGCCGGTATCTTCAGAGACGCTCGTGCTGTGACGCTTGTGTTACAGTGTCCGGCAATAGTTCAGATGTAACTGTATACCCAGGTACTCACCTCGGCGTATAATTAGAGGTGTCCAGGTGCCTCCCTACCCAACTATTTATATAGACACATACTGTAGCTGTGGTTTGACTGATTAAAACACTGTTTTTCTTTTGTTGATCTGAGGCTCCGTTCCCCAGTTATACTTTTTCTTATTATGCAAATTAGGCATTTGGTGCAATGAGGACGTCACCATTGCTCTTGTTGCACCCAGCTCCACTATATATATATTTGTTTTGTGCAAATTCTCTTTTTGTTTTCATGCATAACATAGGAAACAAATGCATTTACATAAAAAATATGGAGTTCCAGAGGCGGCACTCAGTGGGCACCTGCATCCTGAAAAAGGTCTAGGCATTCCAATAAGCCACAGCAGGCGAACAGGCCCCGGAATAATAGTAAGCACTATAGGATCCCTGCTTTATGGCTTACCTAACGTGCTGCTTATCTTTTAAAGTCTGGACCCGTGAAAGGTCCTCTTTAAGGCCTCCTGCACACGAACGTATTTTTTTGCGGTCCGCAAAAACGGGTCCCGTTTTTCCGTGATCCGTGACCGTTTTTTCGTCCGTGGGTCTTCCTTGATTTTTGGAGGATCCACGGACATGAAAAAAAAGTCGTTTTGGTGTCCGCCTGGCCGTGCAGAGCCAAACGGATCCGTCCTGAATTACAATGCAAGTCAATGGGGACGGATCCGTTTGACGTTGACACAATATGGTGCCATTTCAAACGGATCCGTCCCTATTGACTTTCAATGTAAAGTCTGGAGTCCCTTTTATACCATCGGATCGGAGTTTTCTCCAATCCGATGGTATATTTTAACTTGAAGCGTCCCCATCACCATGGGAACGCCCCTATGTTAGAATATAGTCGGATATGAGTTAGATCGTGAAACCTCATTTCCGACAGTATATTCTAACACAGAGGCGTTCCCATGGTGATGGGGACACTTCTAGTTAGAATATACTACAAACTGTGTACATGATTGCCCCCTGCTGCCTAGCAGCATCCGATCTCTTACAGGGGGCCGTGATCAGCACAATTAACCCCTCAAGTGCAGCACCTGAAGGGGTTAATTGTACTATCATATCCCCCTGTAAGAGATCAGGGCTGCCAGGCAGCAGGGGGCAGACCCCCCCCCCCCTCCCCAGTTTGAATATCATTGGTGGCCAGTGCGCCCCCCCCCCCTTCCTCCCTCTATTGTAATAATTCGTTGGTGGCACAGTGTGCGCCCCCCCCCCCCTTCCTCCCTCTATTGTAATAAATCGTTGGTGGCACAGTGTGCGCCCCCCCGCCCCCCCCCCCCCCTTCCTCCCTCTATTGTAATAAATCGTTGGTGGCACAGTGTGCGCCCCCCCGCCCCCCCCCCCCTTCCTCCCTCTATTGTAATAAATCGTTGGTGGCACAGTGTGCGCCCCCCCCCCCCCCCCCCCCCTTCCTCTCTCTATTGTAATAAATCGTTGGTGGCACAGTGTGCGCCCCCCATCGGCCCCCCTCCCTCTATAGCATTAACAACATTGGTGGCCAGTGTGCGGCCTCCCATCTCCCCCCCCCCCCCCCCCCGATCATTGGTGGCAGCGGGTTACTAGCAATAGTACAATAGTAAAAGATTCATACTTACCTGGGAGCTGCGATGTTCGTGTCCGGCCGGGAGCTCCTCCTACTGGTAAGTGACAGTTCATTTAGCAATGCGCCGCACAGACCTGAGGCTGTCACTTACCAGTAGGTGGAGCTCCCGGCCGGACACTAACATCGCAGCAGCCGGTAAGTATGAATCTTCTACTATTGTACTATTGCTATGTAACCATGGCAACCAGGACTGTAGTAGCGTCCTGGTTGCCATGGTTACCGATCGGAAACCCAGCGATTAAACTGGGACTCCGATCGGAACTCCACTGCCACCAATGATGATGGGGGGGGGGGGGGGAGATGGGAGGCCGCACACTGGCCACCAATGTTGTTAATGCTATAGAGGGAGGGGGGGCCGATGGGGGGCGCACACTGTGCCACCAACGAATTATTACAATAGAGGGAGGGAGGGGGGGGCGCACACTGTGCCACCAACGAATAATTACAATAGAGGGGGGGGGGGGCCGCACTGGCCATCAATGATATTCAAACTGGGGAGGGGGGGGTCTGCCCCCTGCTGCCTGGCAGCCCTGATCTCTTACAGGGGGATATGATAGTACAATTAACCCTTTCAGGTGCCGCACCTGAAGGGGTTAATTGTGCTGATCACGGCCCCCTGTAAGAGATCGGGTGCTGCCAGGCAGCAGGGGGCAGTCTTGTACACAGTTTGTAGTGTATTCTAACTAGAAGCGTCCCCATCACCATGGGAACGCTTCTGTGTTAGAATATACTGTCGGTTCTGAGTTTTCACGAAGTGAAAACTCAGCTTTGAAAAAGCTTTATGCAGACGGATCTTCGGATCCGTCTGTATAAAAACTAACCTACGGCCACGGATCACGGACACGGATGCCAATCTTGTGTGCATCCGTGTTCTTTCACGGACCCATTGACTTGAATGGGTCCGTGAACCGTTGGCCGTGAAAAAAATAGGACAGGTCATATTTTTTTCACGGCCATGAAACACGGATCACGGATGCGGCTGCAAAACGGTGCATTTTCCGTTTTTTCCACGGACCCATTGAAAGTCAATGGGTCCGCGAAAAAAAACGGAAAACGGCACAACGGCCACGGGTGCACACAACGGTCGTGTGCAGGAGGCCTAAGTGAATAAGGTCTCTCAAGTCTATTGTGGCTTCTCTAAAGGCCGTTGTAAGCTCCCATAATCATTTTCAGGAACTGTAATAAAAAAATCTACAAATGAAATCGGATAAGAAAAAAGGCTATGTATCACTGTCTGGTTTTAGCTGGCAGGAAAAATTAAAAGTGACACATTCTCTTTAAGGGGGTTGGCCACTTTATCATAACTTTCACTCGTGTGCTGGAAATAGCAGTATGACCAACTTACTCATATAATATTTTATATCCCTTCTCTCCAAGAATTCTTCTGGGACCACCGCTGCCACTTGATATAAATACATTGTTCTTCACTGCCAACTGGCCGTAACGTGGCCACTGATGGTGGCGCTCTGCATTTAGTGCAGTGCCATTCTGAAGGCTTATGAGCTTGTCAATCACTGCATGGTTTAGCATCAGAAGTGTGACGATATCAGCAAATTTGTGTATGCAGTTAACGGGGTATTATGCAACCCGGGAACATACCCTGAAGAATAGCCATTTTGCCTTAGTCTGTTTTATAAAGCTCTAGCTCGTCTATGTACTACTGTAACGCTGAAGGTGTACAATTTTAATCTCTTCACCTCTTTGACTCTTCAGGTCTGGACATTTAGATGTTGCAGTTATACTGTTGGAGAACGGTGCCGATGTCAATGCCCAGAATCGTCTAGGAGCCAGTGTCTTGACGGTGGCCTCAAGAGGAGGCCATGCAAGCGTAGTCAAGCTGCTTCTTGAAAGTGGAGCTTTTGTGGACAATTATGATCATTTTGATGTCAACATAGTGAGTAGCAAAGGCCACAGAGAAGACATGCCAGAGATCACTGCCCTGATGACATCTGCCCTGCACGCTCATGAGGCGGTGGTACGGTTACTATTGGACTGGCGAGCTGACGTGAATTATCGTGTAAGGACAGGATGGAATCCATTGATGCTGGCAGCCCTTCATGGACGTGTGAGCGTGGCCCAGCTGCTGGTAGATAGAGGTGCTGATCCGGATCAAGTTAACGGTTTAGATAAAACACCTTTTGAAATCGCTCTGAGCTTCAAACACAAAGACATGAAAGATTACCTGGATTCTATAACCACAATTCGACCTAAGACTGGTACGAGGCGGCGCTTCCTCTTTTTATTTGCCTATTGATTTGTGTTGTATTTTTTTCCTATTATATTTTCAGCCACAATATTCTCAGCATTCAGCATAGAAAATGCTAATAACAGTGTAAGTCAATAGAGCTGGATCCGTTTTCTTTGGACAGGAAAAAAACGTATCCGGCACCCTTTGACTTACAGTGTTAGTGCCAGATCTGGTTTGTTCACTTTCGATTTAATACAACCACATTCAAATGGAATGGATGCAGCCATTTGTATTAAATCAAACTGAATAGTTTTCCTCCGGTTTTGAGATCCTCTGCTGGATCTCAAAACTGGAAAGGAAATCGTATATGTGAAAGTAGCCTTACTCTGCAGGCTGCTCACTCTCATTCTGTAAACCCTTTCTCAGTAGATTGTTCAGGAATCTACAGGGTCAGCAGACTAAGGGTCCATTCAAACGTCCGCAAATGGGTCCGCATCTGTTCCGCAATATCGGGAACGGGTGCGGACCCATTCGTTCTCAATGAGGCAGAACGGGATGTGGAGAGCACACTATGTGCTCTCCGCATCCGCATTTCAGGAGCACGGCCCCGAACTTCCGGGCTTCGGCCCCAAACTTCTGGGACGCGGCTCCGCAAAAAAAAGAACATGTCCTATTCTTGTCCGCAATTGCGGACAAGAATAGGCTGTTCTATGGGGGGAGCCGGCCGGGTGTATTGCGGATCCGCAATACACCATGGACGTGTGAATGGACCCTTAGGTTGCATTCACACGACTGTGGGACAGCTGTGCCTGTATTGCAGACTGTAAACAGCAGCCCGCTAAAAACTGCACTGGCCATATGCACCCCGCATTGTGGTGCGGACCCATTGACTTAAATGGCTCCACAATCTGCTTAATGTGGCGAAAGATAGGACATGTTCTATCTTTTGCGGCGCGGAGACACAGACCCAGATGTACCTATTCATTGAAGTGAATGGGTCCGCATCCGAGCCGCCAAAATGGCGGCTCGGATGCGGACCCAAAAAACGGTCGTGTGCATGAGGCCTTATTCTGCATATTGGATAATGTAGATCTGTTTTTTACGCTTCATTTCAACTTTGCCTCTTGTTTTTTTTTTTTTTTATACAGATGAAGAAAAAAGGCGAACTGACGTTTTTCATGCTGTGAAAATGGGTATGTTATTTGTCTGTGCACATTGTAGTGAATTTTCTTTGATGTTCCCTCTAGTCTGTGCTATGTGTAAAATGAACAGGAGTCCTGGTGTGTGTCATATATGTTTGCTTTGTGTCATTTGTGTGTGGGCATCCCTACTAATAGTTAGTATTGCCCTGTATTGTGACTGAAAATCTGTTCTATTCATGTGAATGGGGTTGTTTCAACTAAAATGCGCGTTTGTTGAAATTTAACAACAAACAATCGTTTTAGCCGACATATGACATGCCATTATTGTTTGAAACTTAAGTCGGCCGTGTTTAACATTTTTGTCCAGTAGTCAGAGGAAAGATCTTTCATCCATCCCGTGATTTCATTGAACATGTATGGGCAGTTTGAACAACTGCAACGGTCAATTTGGACTATAGTGTGTATGGCCCCCTCTGTAAAATTAATGATTACAAATGCCCCCATATAGTTTATTTCACTTTACTACTCCTAAGGGCTCATGCACATGAACGTTTTTCTTTTTCGTGTCTGTTTTTTTGCGAACCGTATACGGGACCATTCATTTCAAAGGGTCCACAAAAAAACGGAAGTTACTCCGTGTGCATTCCGTTTCCATATGTCTGTATTTCCGTTCTGCAAAAAAATAGAACATGTCCTATTATTGTCTGCATCACGGACAAGAATAGTACTGTTCTGTTAGGGGCCAGCTGTTCCGTTCCGCACACAGAAGTCATCCGTATTTTTTGCGGACTGCCCAATACATACGGTCGTGTGCTTGAGCCCTAATCCAGATGAAAAATATATTCTTTTTACTGAAAAACATAAATGTATATACAGTGGATCAAGTAGTACAATAGTAAATATAAACTCTTAAATGATTTACAGTGCATTCGGAAAGTCTTCAGACCCTTTGACTTTTTTCACATTTTGTTGTGTTGCGGCCTTGTGCTAAAATAAAAAAAAATAAGTTCAAGTTTTTCCCCATCATTCTGCACTTCTTACCCTGTATTGACAAAGTGAAAACAATATGTTAAAAATCTTTTCTAACCTATTGAAAATGGAAAAACTAAAATCTTGTATTGACATTAGTATTTAGACCCTTTACTCCGTACTTCCTTGAAGCACTTTTCGCAGCGATTACAGCCTCCAGTCTTCTTAAAGTATGATGCCACAAGGTTTGCACACTTGGATTTTATGGATTTTCTGCCATTCTTCCATTCAGATCGTCTCATGTGCTGTCAGGTTGGATGGGGATTGTCAATTTACAGCCACGTCTTTCCAGAGATGTTCGATAGGTTTCAAGTCAGGGTTCTTGAAACTTTTAAATACATAAAGGGATTCAACTCGGTAAAGGAGGAGAGCATATTTAAAAGAAGAAAAACTACCACAAGAGGACACAGTTTTAAATTAGAGGGGCAAAGGTTTAAAAGTAATATAAGGAAGTATTACTTTACTGAGAGAGTAGTGGATGCATGGAATAGCCTTCCTGCAGAAGTGGTAGCTGCAAATACAGTGAAGGGGTTTAAGCATGCATGGGATAGGCATATGGCTATCCTTCATATAAGATAAGGGCCGGGGGCTATTCATAGTATTCAGTATATTGGGCAGACTAGATGGGCCAAATGGTTCTTATCTGCCGACACATTCTATGTTTCTATGTTCTTGGTGGGCCCTCAAGAACATTCACAGTGTTGTCACTAGTCACTCCTGTGTTGTCTTGGCTATGTACTTAACCCATTCACTACTGGCGCTGGAGCGATGTGTAAACATGGTGCCCGCTCTCTACTGTTTCAAACAGTAATGCCGATCACGGTAATTAAAGGCTTTAGATGCCATGATCAAGTGAAATCACGGCATCTAAATGAGCAAAAACCCGGGAGCTCGCGCTACTGGGCTTCCTACCGATGCCCCGTGCAGCCAATGTGGGCATCGGTGGTTGCGCTGAACACTGTAAGCCTTTGCTGATGAGGCTTTAAGTGTTCATGCTGCAGTTCTTATTTTGGCCACCAGATGGCAGGCCAGGATAAGAAATGAGCAATTTCTAGTGTACAACAAATTTAAAAAAAATAAAAAATATTATTTATAGGCTCGTATATGAGCTTCAAAATCATCACAGAAATTTTTTTTAAAAAATAATGTTAAAAAAAGAAAAATATAAAAGTTTAAATCGCCCCCCCTTTCCGTATAATTAAAAAAAAAAAAAAAACTAAATAACAATAAATATAAACATCATGGGTATCATCGCGACTGAAAACGCCGTACTATTAAAATATTTTTTAAAAAAATCCAATTCGGCGAATGGCGTAATGGAAATAAGGGTCAAAATGGATGATTTACAATTTTTTCATTGCTTCTCTCACCCAAACAAATGTAATAAAATGTGATCAAAAAAGTCACGCACACTCCAAAATGGTCAATAAAAACTACAGATTGTCCCACAAAAAATGAGCCCCCACATAGTTCAGTAGATATAAGAAAGTTATGGGGGTCAGAATATAGTGATGTAAAAAAAGTAATAATTTATATTTACATTTATTTTTACACTATTTAAACATAAAAGACCTATGCATATGGGGTATCATTGTAATCGTACTGACCCAGAGAATGAAAGGCATGGGTCAGTTTTGCCACAAACTAAACGCCGTGGGAACAAAACCTGTAAAACAGAGGAATTGCGATTTTTGTTTTTTCCCAATTCCACCCCATTTGGAATTTTTTTACCGCTTCCCACTACATTTTATGCCATAATTAATGGTGGCATTAGAAAGTACAACTTGTCCCGCAAAGAAATAAGCCCTTATATAGCTATGTGACTGGAAATATAATAAAGTTATGGCTCAAGGAAAATAGAGAAGAAAAATGAAAATGCAAAAATGAAAAAACCTCAGTTATCCTAAGGGTTAAGGACATTATTTTGTTGGAAGGTAAACCTTCACCCAGTCTGCGGTCCAGGACCTTCTGGATCAGGTTTTTATTAGAATTATCTCAACTCTCAGTTCAGCTTTTCTCAGCTGCTGAAAATTGCCCACACAGAATGATGCTGCCACACCATGCTTCACTGTAGGGCTGATACTGGGCAGTGCCAGGATTCTTCCAAGCTTGATGCTTAGAATTAAGAATCTTGTTTCTCACAGTCAGTCCTTCAGGTGCTTTTATGCAAACTTTCATGTATATTTTTTACTAAGAAGAGTTTGCTTTTGGAAACTTTTAGTGTACCAGAAAGTGTTTTTTGTATCCTTCAGATCTGTGCCTCCACAAAGTTCTGTCTCTGAGCCCTCCATTCAGTTCTTTACTCCTCATGGCTTAGTTTTTGCTCTGATATGCATTGGCTGTGAGTAAGGATAAGCATACTTGTGTTTCAAGTTCAGCGTACAAGGTTCAGGTTATCTAAGAATTCCCTTATGGATTTCCGCTACCACGGACCATAACTTTTGGTCAGTGGTAGCAGAATCCATAACAGAATTCATAGATAACCCGAACTTTGTACACAGTACTTGAAACACAAGTTCTCTCATCCCTAGCTGTGAGACCTTATATAGACAGGGCTGTTTCTTTCAAAAACATGTCTAATTAACTGAATTTACTATAGGTGGAGTCCAGTGGATACATCACAAAGAGCTAAATGTCAAGTGTCATAGCAAAGGGTCTGAATACTTACAGATGTAGCCGAGCTAAAATTGACATTTCACAGTGTTATCTCGTGACACAAAAAAGAAAAAAAGTAGCAGTACTTACGAATCTATAGCAAAAAGTCTCTATGGTGGTGGTGCCCGCAGTGGTGGATATCCCCAAATCAAATAATTTATTCTGGATCTCGTGACACAAGCCATTGCACGGGTCGCTTCCCTGGGGATAGGTACCTGGAGGGGGTGGGCAGGGAGGACGCGTTGATTTTTTTCAATTGATAAAGTCGATTAACCCTTAGGATTCCGGTATTTTTTTCGTATCTGTTTTTTCATTTTTCTTCCCTATCTTCCTTGAGCCCTAACTTGTTTATTTTTCCGATCACATAGCCTTATAAGGGCTTTTTTTGCGGGATTAGTTGTAATTTCTAATGCCACCATTTAATATGGCATCCAATGTTGTGAGAAGCTGTAGAAAAATTCCAAATGGGGTGGAATTGGAAAGAAAAATTTAATTTCTCCACCGTTTAATGGGTTTTGCCCCATTGCAGCAAAATGCCCTTCATTCTCTGGGTCAGTATGATTACAACAATACCCCATATGTATAGGTTTTTTATGTCTAAATAGTGTAAAAATAAATTGAAACTTTGAAAAAAAAAAAAATATCTTTTTACATCACCATATTCTGACCCCCATAACTTTTTTTAATAGTTATCTACTGAGCTGTGTCAGGGCTAATTTTTTGCGGGACGATGTGTAGTTTGTATTGATACCATTTTGGAGTGTGTGACTTTTTGATCACATTTTATTACATTTTTGGGGCAAGAGAAGCAATGAAAAAATGGCAAGTCAGCCATTTTGACCCTTTTTTCCGTTACGCCATTCGCCGTATTGGAAAAACATTTTTATATTTTAATAGTACGGGTGTTTTCAGATGTGGTGATGCCCATGATGTTTATATTTTTTGTTATTTATGTATTTTTTTATTTTACAGAAAGGGGGTTGATTTTATATATTTTAAACTTTTTTAAAAAACTTTTTTATGGTTTTGTAGCTTGTGTTTGAGGCTACAAGAATCTGTATTTTATTTTTTTATTCTGTACCATTATGTTTCTGATATATCCATATTGGTACTAGAATTGCTCATTTCTTATGTTGGCCTGCCACCTCCCTGGCCAAAATAAGAATTGCAGCTGCAGTACCCTGGGTTTCTTCAGAGAGACCCTGCGTATTGAATTCAATTACCGGCATCCTCATTGGTCGCAGAGGATGCCGGTAAGAAGTGCAAGCTTTTGGGGTTTTTAGTTTTTAGATGCTGTGATCAAGTGTGATCACGTCTAGAGTTTTGTTCTCGTATTTGCGCAAATGGGAACAAAGTTGGCAGCTGCGCACTCCATTTTCTGCTGCTTGCCGAGCAACACTAAAGTGATGAGGCATGTATTTGGCTCCCTCAAATCATTGGTGGCAGTGGAGGCTCAGAGGGAAGAGAGAGGGCTGGATCGGGAGGAGAGAATACTTACCTGACGGCGGCCCCACTTCCCTGTGGAATGACATCATTGGTGCTTGCACACTGAATCTAAGGGGAGGGGGTGGTGTTTTGAGCTCTAGAGGTATGTGTATTCAATACCAGTGCTTTCACTGTAGCAGTGCTCAAACTGATTCATCCTGTCTGTTGGAGCGCCAAATCCTAATTATCCCACATGGTGAACATTATAAAAAGTTAAAAAACAATGATGGAATTGCTGTTTTTAATCACCATCCCAAAAAATTGTGTTAAAAGCAAACAAAAAGTCACAAGGCAGCAATAAATCCCATAGCTTGTTCTGCAAACAAAAGCCCAAAGTTAAACACAGCTGTCTGACAGAATGAAAAAGTTGTGAGTCTTGGATATGGTGATGCAAAAAAATAAATAAATACATTTTAATAAAAATTAGATTTTTATGATTCAAAAGTAGTAAAACAAGAAAAAAACAATATAAATTTCATATCACACTGCAGAATATATAGTTATCAAAACTTAACCTACAGAATATTTTTCATTTATACTGTACCTTACAGTGAACTCCATAAAATATAAAAATAACACTGAAAAGACTGCAATTTTTGCCTACCTGACCTCCCAAAACATTAAATAAAAAGCAATAAAAAATCCAAATGTACCCCATAATATTACCAATAAAACTATAAAAACTACACTTTTTTTTGATACGTCATAAAATGAGCCCCCACAGTTAACAAGAAAATAAAAAATGATGGCTCTGAAAAACCATTTCACCAGATTCCATGTTCCAGAATGCAGATGCTGCTACTTCCCTTCTGAGCCCTGCCGTGTCCCCAAACACAGTTGGGGAATTTCCGTACTTGGGAGAAATTGTGTAACAATGTGGTGCCTTTTTCTTCTTTTAACCTATTTTTTTCCCTTTCATGGTCCATTGTTAATGAATTTTATGAAACGCCCGTGGGATAAAATCATCACTCGCAGTGGAAAGCGTCACAACCAGGGAGAAGGTGAGCTTTTTTTTTCTCCCTGGCTGTGACTCTCCGCTGCGATTGGCCTGCTCACAGCCAGAAAAAGGGCTGTCTCCTCCTCCCTGTAGACATACCAGGCAGGAACCAATACGGGGCACAGCGGGTGAACAGAGCATTGAAAATATAGTAAGCGCTGTAGCATGCCATCAGTATGCCCCACAGAATCCATATTATAATGTCCGGACCCGTGAAAGTTCCTCTTTGACAATTTTTGTGGTACTTTTTCTCCTGGTAACCCTTGTAAATAATGAAAACTTTGAGGTAAATCTACATATTATTGTTAATGTGTTGTTGTTTTTTTCCTTTATTTTCAATTCTCTGAAACACCTGTGGATCATATCTGTAGTGATAAGTGAGAGCAACTGGACTGGTATTTTGTCTTGAAGACGTTTCGTTCATTTCTTTCATCCATCTGACTGTCTTTCTCAATAAACAATGGGGTAGACTTAGGGTACTTTCACACTAGCGTTATTCTTTTCCGGTATTGAAATCCGGTAAAGTGTCTCAATACAAGAAAAATGTCCCAATGCATTCTGAATGGAAAGCAATCTGTTCAGTATGCATCAGGATCTCTTCAGTTCTGTCCCTTGTACGGTATTTGAAAAGACAAAATACCGCATGCTGCAGTATTTTTTTTTTCGCCCAGAATCCCGGAACGCTACCGCACTTGCTGGATCCGGCATTAATTTCCATTGAAATGTATTGGTTTTCCGGTCTGCGAATGAACAGTTCTTTCTAGCTTTGAAAATATTTATTACCGGATCCGTTATTCCAGATGATACCGGAAAGACGGATCCGGTATTTCAATGCATAAGTCTAATGGATCCGGAAAAAAAAAGTATCCGTTTGCATACGGATTTCCGGATAAGTCTAATTGATCCGGCAGGCAGTTATGGCAGCGGAACTGCCTGCCGTATTCTTCTAACGCTAGTGTGAAAGAACCCTTACCAAAACTGGTGTAAGGAAAACTAGCTTAGTTGCCCCATAACAACTAGTCAAATTCCACCTTTCATTTTCCAAAAGAGCTCTGAAAAATGAAACTTGGAATCTGACTGGTCGCTATGGGCCAGTTTTGATAAATCTCAATGTTTGTTAAAAGCGTTCTAAAGTTATTACCACTTAAAGTAACCAAAATCTAAAAGGGCAGTAGTAAAATATAACTTTTAATAATTAATCTAAAAGATCAAAAAGCCCAAAATGTAACCATAAAGCCACACCAATTAGGCAATAAACATCACAAATTCTATGTCGGACACGTGTATATTGAATCGGTATACTGTAGTATATACACCGCTTACCCGAATAAATGTGTAGGTAAAGGTAGACAGAACCAGCGTCCACACCATTTAAATCTCCTCCTCACACATAGATGAATTGGGCTTCAGTTGTTTTCAATCCTCAGACATGTCACCCCTTCATCGTCTAATTTGATAGTGTACATTGTTTCAGAGGACAGTGAACAGATAGGGTTCTATCAATATTGATTCAAAAGGGTGCTAAGAAACCTACCCACAGGTGCTCAGATAAAGAGACAACATTGTTCCTACACGTTTCATTTATTTATATAGCCCAAAACTCATCGGGGGACATGGGGCTAATACAACCTAGAGTGGGAAGCAAAGAAAAAACCAAAGATCAATATATATGTGTATTTAAAACAAGAGGTAATCCAGCCACCCATTATCACCATTCAGGGCAGCTGTTAGACCTCTTACTCACGTCTATATGGCATAATCCAATCCTGGAATAGTCGTCCTAAGGGGGTGTAAGGTCGCACCTCCAGTAGTGTTCACCCGTAAACGATATGGGTATTATAGCATAGGGTAAAAAGCCACTATAGATGTGTGGTATCCACTATCCAATGTGGAGTCATAGCAATCTGGCGCCGTGGCTCGCTTCCTTTTCAATTCAATCTCTGCCCACCAGTCGTGACGTCACCCCACGTCCATGTGTCACGTCATCGCGCATGTGGGGAGCGTCACATGGAATTGCAATATACGTTCGGGGAGGAGGGCGGGGACCTATTTAGTCAGTTACGCCTAGTCCCAGGTCCTGAAAGATCATTATGCCACCAAACGTCCGTCGGGTGCCGCCCCCTCCAAGGTCCTGGAAGGTCGACACCTCACCCGTCCCTTATACACAGATCATGCCGGTACCAGTAAGGGGCATCACCACAATAGCAGTCTATCATAAGTCACTGCAAATGGTTGCCCATGTAAGGGACTAGATAAATAAAATGCCTCAATAGGTTATTGTCCTCAATGGACAAACGATCAATAGATGCAAGAAACAATTGCGAATAGACATTCAAGGCTGGTTTTTCACCATGTCGTATCAAGGAGCACATGACTAAAAAGATTTAATATTTTAGATAAAACAACCAAAATTCAATTGTTCATTGAGGCCATGGGGGTTAGACGTATCAAGCTCAAAAATCCAACGGCATTCTCTTTGCAAGATACGTCTATCCCAGTCACCTCCTCGTATGGGTTTTTGGACTCCTTCAATACCTGTGAATTTGAGCACCATCACTTAAAGTAACACATGTCAGATTAGAAAAAGGAGGCTGTGTCTTTTATAGTGTTAAAAGGGTTATCCCATGATTAATGTAAAAAATGAAAATCGGACATAATATACATGACAGTCTCTTTATAGCAAGGCTAGAACCAGCGCTGTATCTCACATGGATCCAGAGCCCCGTTCTCAGGGGGCATGTCCTTTCACCCCTCTCTCTAGTGCTGCCACAGTAGATACAGCTGGTGGCAGTTAAAGGATGGAACTGAGCATGTCTGAGCAGAAAAAAAAAAGAGCAAACAGCAGGTGGCGCTATTCATATACATTTTATTGAATCACTGAGTGGCTATACAAAACCTTTTAATGGCATACAGTTAGAAAAGTATTCAGATTCAGGTGCTGGATTGAAAAATGTAGAATATTTTTCTTGTGACAACTTTTTTTAGTGGATTAATGATGATAATAACGTGTAAGGCTGTGGGGAGCTCCATTTCCCTCCAATGCCATACAAATCCAGTACCGGACATCAGCTGTTTCACAGCAGTTTGCAGGCCTTGTCCCATTTACTGCAGAATGTAGTTTGCTAAAGAGTCTCAGGGCAACAGTGGGAATCATCACTGTCCTGCTCATCATTATGGGATATTACTCACAGCTAAACAGATGGTGTCAGTAGGCAATATACACTCATCTAAAGAATTATTAGGAACACCATACTAATACGGTGTTGGACCCCCTTTTGCCTTCAGAACTGCCTTAATTCTACGTGGCATTGATTCAACAAGGTGCTGATAGCATTCTTTAGAAATGTTGGCCCGTATTGATAGGATAGCATCTTGCAGTTGATGGAGATTTGAGGGATGCACATGCAGGGCACGAAGCTCCCGTTCCACCACATCCCAAAGATGCTTTATTGGGTTGAGATCTGGTGACTGTGGGGGCCATTTTAGTACAGTGAACTCATTGTCATGTTCAAGAAACCAATTTGAAATGATTCGAGCTTTGTGACATGGTGCATTATCCAGCTGGAAGTAGCCATCAGAGGATGGATACATGTTCTCATTCTGTTTACGCCAAATTCGGACATTTGAATGTCTCAACAGAAATCGAGACTCATCAGACCAGGCAACATTTTTCCAGTCTTCAACAGTCCAATTTTGGTGAGCTCGTGCAAATTGTAGCCTCTTTTTCCTATTTGTAGTGGAGATGAGTGGTACCCGGTGAGGTCTTCTGCTGTTGTAGCCCGTCCGCCTCAAGGTTGTGCGTGTTGTGGCTTCACAAATGCTTTGCTGCATACCTCGGTTGTAACAAGTGGTTATTTCAGTCAACGTTGCTCTTCTATCAGCTTGAATCAGTCGGCCCATTCTCCTCTGACCTCTAGCATCCACAAGGCATTTTTGCCCACAGGACTGCCGCATACTGGATGTTTTTCCCTTTTCACACCATTCTTTGTAAACCCTAGAAATGGTTGTGCGTGACAATCCCAGTAACTGAGCTGATTGTGAAATACTCAGATCGGTCCGTCTGGCACCAACAACCATGCCACGCTCAAAATTGCTTAAATCACCTTTCTTTCCCATTCTGACATTCAGTTTGGAGTTCAGGAGATTGTCTTGACCAGGACCACATCCCTAAATGCATTGAAGCAACTGCCATGTGATTGGTTGACTAGATAATTGCATTATTGAGAAATAGAACAGGTGTTCCTAATAATTCTTTAGGTGAGTGTATATTAATCCAAACCTACAATAAAGGTGGTACAGCCCAAAATGAGTACACAAAAAAGTAAAGCTATATTTCCTTTATTAAATTCAATTAAAACATGATCACATTAAAATCTGAGGAATCCACATGATTGTAAGAGAGAAGACAGATTAAAAACAACCAAACTAGTAGGGGACTAACTCACTTGCAGACCAGGGCAAGTTTATATGTGAACATACCATAGAAAAATATATATTGCAATGGCATCAAATCCAAGTGGAATATGCCTAGACATCCAGGCACCTGAAGTGTACAGCGACCTCACAATAGGCCGCACATAAAGCCCGGTATCACAAACCATAAAGTGGTGGATATTAGAAAGACATACAGTACAGACCAAAAGTTTGGGGACACCTTCTCATTCAAAGAGTTTTCATTATTTTCATGACTATGAAAATTGTAGATTCACACTGTAGGCATCAAAACTATGAATTAACACATGTGGAATTATATACATAACAAACAAGTGTGAAACAACTGAAAATATGTCATATTTTAGGTTCTTCAAAGTAGCCACCTTTTGCTTTGATTACTGCTTTGCACACTCTTGGAATTCTCTTGATGAGCTTCAAGAGGTAGTCCCCTGAAATGGTTTTCACTTCACAGGTGTGCCCTGTCAGGTTTAATAAGTGGGATTTCTTGCCTTATAAATGGGGTTGGGACCATCAGTTGCGTTGAGGAGAAGTCAGGTGGATACACAGCTGATAGTCCTACTGAATAGACTGTTAGAATTTGTATTATGGCAAGAAAAAAGCAGCTAAGTAAAGAAAAACTAGTGGCCATCATTACTTTAAGAAATGAAGGTCAATCAGTCAGCCGAAAAATTGGGAAAACTTTGAAAGTAAGGGCTATTTGACCATGAAGGAGAGTGATGGGGTGCTGCTCCAAATGACCTGGCCTCCACAGTCACCGGACCTGAACCCAATCGAGATGGTTTGGGGTGAGCTGGACCGCAGAGTGAAGGCAAAAGGGCCAACAAGTGCTAAGCATCTCTGGGAACTCCTTCAAGACTGTTGGAAGACCATTTCAGGGGACTACCTCTTGAAGCTCATCAAGAGAATGCCAAGAGTGTGCAAAGCAGTAATCAAAGCAAAAGGTGGCTACTTTGAAGAACCTAGAATATGACATATTTTCAGTTGTTTCACACTTGTTTGTTATGTATATAATTTCACGTGTTAATTCATAGTTTTGATGCCTTCATAGTCATGAAAATAAAGAAAACTCTTTGAATGAGAAGGTGTGTCCAAACTTTTGGTCTGTACTGTACATCAAACACCTGATGTCTGCATGGAGGTCCCCCAGTTATCTAACGCGTTTCGCCAACGGTTTCGTCAGGGATAAAGTGAATAAAAGGGATAGTGACATTCACCTATATATACCTGTGCCTCACTGATTATTCCAATTGGAGACCTAATTGCTTTTAGCCAGCAGTAATGGCGCCCTGTGCTCAGTATCATGTGAGTATCCAAGATGGCTCGACAAATCCCGCAATACGAAAAGAACACATAGAGACATATAAATATTGCGAGAGATAAAACGTGCATGTTAACCCCAATTCTACAAGACGAGAACCACCATACGGCCGATCACATGACCGCAATCGCAGACATCTGACTATACCTAAACTCTCGCAGGAAATCACGGAGCCTCCCAAAAAATAAAAAATAAAGAATACAAAGAGGGAAATCTCCAATTAGAAAACCAAAAAGCCGCAAAGGTATATACATCATCACTATAAAGACACGAGCAAATAAACAATAAATAATAAATACCCTCAGATATATACAATTTTATATATTAAAAGGATAATATCGAGTCCATGTCCCGAAATTCATAATCTATATCATCAAAGGTAATATATATATATATATATATATATATACACAGGAAAAATGGCGGCACTGGAACACAATCAAAGAAAAAGAGGGTGCACGTATCCAGGGGATTAGGCTTCTTACCCCAATATGTAATCCAGAAAAGTAGGCGGCACTCCGAGAAAGATGACAAGTGAACTTTATTCACCCAGGTGGTGCAACGTTTCGGTTCTTCACTAGAACCTTTTTCAAGCAAAGTAACAACTCAAATCACAACATTATATACAGGTGAATTAATTAGCATGTTCAACATGTGACCACACTCCACCCAGTGGGTGTGTTACAAAACATGATCAGCCAATACCAACAGTGTATATATCCAAAAAGAAAAAAAGAAAAACCAAATGTACATACATTGAAGCATACATGAAAAAAATTTTTGCATATAGAAATCATTAGTGATATACATATTTGTAGACAGTGTATCCATAATCACAAACTGTACCGATCAATTACAGAGTCGATCCGCCCAATAGTGCACTGTGATGTGATAAACTGTAAGGAGACATAGCAGAGAGGATGGGGAAACGATCGAAAAAACATACAAGAGGGACAAGAAGAAACCTGCCATGCCGTTGTTCCGCGTTGTTTATATTCCACTGCGCAAACGCAGTATCGCACCATTAAGGGATATCCAGGCCGAGGACTTCTGATGTCATCAAAAACCGGCCGCAGCGTCATCTTACAGAGTCTCGCCCCACGCGCATGCTCAGTGGACACGGTCTGTTCCCGGCACCATCTTACTTGATGGAAACAGATCGCTGCGTCTATTAACTCAGTGTAATACATCCTAGCCACTTAATCAAAGGGTATGGGCAACCCAGAAAGAAGGGGACAGTCTAGAAACCAGAATGTCACCCATCATATCCACATGAAGTCATGCTGCGGTCACGATCTCGCGGTCCCTGCAAGAACGACATTGTGGTTACTGAGTGCCCTCATACCCAATAGAATAAAAAACATAAATTATGAAAGAAGTGCAAAAAAAACCACATACTAATAAAGTGCAAACATGCAAAAGTGCAGGTGCAAATGGTGCAAACATGCAGTGACAAGGTGGAATATTTCTAAACCATTCTAACCACACAATCGTGCATTAATAGTGTAAAAGGAAGAAGAGCACAGGTGTCCCTACACGACTCCCCACTCCATTAATGAGGACAAAACAATGAAAAAATGCATATATTAATTTAATCCAGAAAAAAAAATATTATATATACAGTTGCAAGAAAAAGTATGTAAACCCTTTGGAATGATATGGATTTCTGCACAAATTGGTCATAAGATGTGATCTGATCTTCATCTAAGTCACAACAATAGACAATCACAATCTGCTTAAACTAATAACACACAATTAAATGTTACCATGTTTTTATTGAACACACCATGTAAACATTCACAGTGCAGGTGGAAAAAGTATGTAAACCCTTGGATTTAATAACTGGTTGAACCTCCTTTGGCAGCACAACCAAACTTTCCTGTAGTTAGATGTAGTCAGATCAGACGTGCACAACGGTCAGGAGTAATTGTTGACCATTCCTCTTTACAGAACTGTTTCAGTTCAGCAATATTCTTGGGATGTCTAGTATGAATCGCTTTCTTGAGATCATGCCACAGCATCTCAATCGGGTTGAGGTTAGGACTCTGACTGGGCCACTCCAGAAGGTGTATTTTCTTCTGTTTAAGCCATTCTGTTGATTTACTTCTATGCTTTGGGTCGTTGTCCTGTTGCAACACCCATCTTCTATTGAGCTTCAGCTGGTGGACATATGGCTTTAAAGAGGACATTTCATCGGTCCAAATATTGTGAACTAAGTATCATGACATATACAGCGGCACCCAGGGATCTCACTGCACTTACTATTATCCCTGGGCGCCGCTCCGTTCTCCCGTTATGTCCTCCGGTATGTTCGGGGACTTGGTTATAGTAGGAGGAGACTGCCCTTGTTCTGCTGGGCGTCTCCTTCTCCTAGGCTGTAGCGCTGGCCAATCGCATCGCAGAGCTCACAGCCTGGGAGAAAAAACCTCCCAGGCTGTGAGCTCTGCGCTGCGATTGGCCAGCGCTACAGCCTAGGAGAAGTCAACCAATATTAACCGGACAGAATTAATCTAAAAAAAAAACGACCCACAAGGAGCCACAATTATCGCCAAAAAATGAACATGACTTTCTTGTATATGAAAATCCAAAAAAGGCTTTATTATAAATATACATAAACAGTACATACATACATGATGATAAAAAAGGCAGCACAAGGCGGGACACACTGATGAGGAACAGGACCCAAGGAGAGGCCGGGAGATCAACACACCAAAGGGACAGGGATAGAGAATGCTAGCTGGAAAAACATACCAAAAGACCTCATAGCAAAAACGCCCCAAACAAAGTACAAGAGAGGCAATCATGGAACTATAGAGGTTTGGTGAAAGAACAAATTAAGCATACCCTGAATGGTGTATCGATCTTTCATATACAAGAAAGTCATGTTCATTTTTTAGCCTAGGAGAAGGAGACGCCCAGCAGAACAAGGGCAGACTCCGCCTAATATAACCAAGTCCCCTAAGTCTCCGCCTACTATAACCAAGTCCCCGAACATACCGGTGGACATAACGGGAGAACGGAGCGGCGCCCAGGGATTATAGTAAGTGCAGTGAGATCCCTGGGCACCGCTGTATATGTCATGATACTTAGTTCACAATGTTTGGTCCTCTTTAAGTTCTCCTTCAAAATGTCTTGATAAACTTGGGAATTCATTTTTCCTTCGATGATTGCTGCATCAGGGCCTGGACGGATTGCTAAGCAGCCCCAAACCATGATGCCCCCACCACCATACTTCACAGTTGGGATGAGGTTTTGATGTTGGTGTGCTGTGCCTCTTTTTCTCCATAGTGTTGTGTGTTTCTTCCAAACAACTCAACTTTGGTTTAATCTGTCCACAGAATATTTTAATATAGAACAGAAAAAAAGCGGAAGTTAATTCAGACCCTTAGGGATCACAACGTATCCCAAAGGAATGAAAAATCTGGGCACCGACAGGGGTGGTTAGGATAGTGCAAAAAGGAAAAGAGAAGGGAGGGGGAGGCAGCTCCACAAAGTATTTGTGGTTACAGACACTTAACAGAATAGTACTCCGGATAGAAGACCAGGAACAGACACCGCTATAGAGAAGAGACACTACTAAAACCATTAAAACCCCTTTAAAAATTAATAATATAAATGGTATAGTTAGTAATGATAAAAATAACGTGAAGTGCCCCTCAGGACAATTTCACACAAGTGACACTCACTTCACTGGGGGGTAGCCATCAGGATAAGCACATGACACCTGTGGCTTGAACCCCCCGGCCAGGATCGCATGTAGAGTCGTAGTGATGGAAGGCAGCAAGAATCCAGTGCTTCTGATCAATCACCTTTAATACGCATATGTGGCTCAATGCGTTTCGGGGACACCAATTCCCCTTCTCCAATGCTCCTGAAGAAGGGGATATGGTGTCCTCGAAACGCGTTGAGCCACATATGTGTATTAAAGGTGATTGATCAGAAGAACTGGATTCTTGCTGCCTTCCATCACTATGACTCTACATGCGATCCTGGCCGGGGGGTTCAAGTCACAGGTGTCATGTGCTTATCTTGATGACTACCCCCCAGTGAAGTGAGTGTTACATGTGTGAAATTGTCCTGAGGGGCACTTCACGTTATTTTTATCATTACTAACTATACCATTTATATTATTATTTTAATATGGTTTTAGTCGTGTCTCTTCTCTATAGCTGTGTCTGTTCATGGTCTTCTATCCGGAGTACATCTGTACTTCACGCTATTGTCTTATGATACATTTTGTGTCATATAGTCGCCATCACTGCGAGTGGTGCTTTCCATTTCGTTTCTAATTGTGCTCTAGAACGGGGTTTGGCGCTCTCTTTCCCTTATTTCGTCCTTGGGGTCTATATTGCAAGTGATTGACCCTGTTCAACACTGTAGATATATCACCCTGCACACTTATATACTACACAGAATATGCCAGTACTGCCGTGGAACATCCAGGTGCTCTTGTGCAAACTGTAAATGTGCAGCAATGTTTTTTTTGGACAGCAGTGGCTTCCTCTGTGGTATCCTCCCATGAAATCCATTCTTGTTTAGTGTTTTACGTATCGTAGATTCGCTAACAGGGATGTTAGCATATGCCAGAGACTTTTGTAAGTCTTTAGCTGACACTTTAGGATTCTTCTTCATCTCATTGAGCAGTCTGCGCTGTGCTCTTGCAGTCATCTTTACAGGACGGCCACTCCTAGAGAGAGTAGCAGCAGTGCTGAACTTTGTCCATTTATAGACAATTTGTCTTACCGTGGATTGATGAACAGCAAGGCTTTTGAAGATACTTTTATAACCCTTTCCAGCTTTATGCAAGTCAACAATTCTTAATCGTAGGTCTTCTGAGAGCTCTTTTGTGCGAGGCATCATTCACATCAGGCAATGCTTCTTGTGAAAAGCAAACCCAGAACTGGTGTGTGTTTTTTATAGGGCAGGGCAGCTGTAACCAACACCTCTAATCTCATCTTATTGATTGGACTCCAGTTGGCTGACGCCTCACTCCAATTAGCTCTTGGAGATGTCATTAGTCTAGGGGTTCACATACTTTTTCCACCTGCACTGTGAATGTTTACATGGTGTGTTCAATAAAAACATGGTAACATTTAATTCTTTGTGTGTTATTAGTTTAATCAGACTGTGATTGTCTATTGTGACTTAGATGAAGATCAGATCACATTTTATGACCAATTTGTGCAGAAATCCATATCATTCCAAAGGGTTCACATACATTCTCTTGCAACTGTATATGCTAGCTGAAAGACCTGGCTTTGCTCGGGTATATTTAATCTATTTCATTTAATGTTTGTGTGTGTCGTTAAAAGATATCTACACTATCCACTATAACAGTGATCTCCACAGCAGCCCACCCCCTTAACCACCTCAGCTCCCCTAGCTTAAACCCCCTTAATGACCAGACCACTTTTTACAATTCTGCACTACACTACTTTTGCGGTTTATTGCTCGGTCCTACAACTTACCACCCAAATGAATTTTACCTCCTTTTCTTCTCGCTACTAGAGCTTTCATTTGGTGGTATTTCATTGCTGCTGACATTTTTACTTTTTTTTGTTATTAATCGAAATTGACCGACATTTTTGCAAAAAAAGGTCATTTTTCACTTTCTGTTGTAAAATTTTTCAAACAAAACTACATTTCTATATAAATTTTTCTCTAAATTTATTGTTCTACATGTCTTTGATTAAAAAAAATGCAATAAGTGTATGTTTGTTGGTTATAGTTATAGCGTTTACAAACTATGGTACAAAAATGTGAATTTCCGCATTTTGAAGAAGCTCTGACTTTCTGAGCACCTGTCATGTTTCCTGAGGTTCTACAATGCCCAGACAGTAGAAACACCCCACAAATGATCCCATTTCGGAAAGTAGACACCCTAAGGTATTCGCTGATGGGCATAGTGAGTTCATGGAAGTTTTTATTTTTTGTCACAAGTTAGCGGAAAATGATATATATATATTTTTTTCTTACAAAGTCTCATATTCCACTAACTTGTGACAAAAAATACAATTTTACATGAACTCACCATACCCCTCACGGAATACCTTGGGGTGTCTTCTTTCCAAAATGAGGTCACTTGTAGGGTATTTATACTGCCCTGGCATTTTAGGGGACCTAAAGCGTGAGAAGTAGTTTGGAATCCAAATGCGTAAAAAATGCCCTGTGAAATCGTAAAGATACTCTTTGGAATTTGGGCCCCTTTGCGCACCTAGGCTGCAAAAAAGTGTCACACATGTGGTATCGCTGTACTCAGGAGATGTAGGGCAATGTGTTTTGGGGTGTATTTTTACATATACCCATACTGTGTGTGAGAAATATCTCTGTAAATGACAACTTTTTAATATTTTTTTATACAAAGTTGTCAATTTACAGAGATATTTCTCTCACACAGCATGGGTATATGTAAAAATACACCCCAAAACACATTGCCCTACTTCTCCTGAGTTCAGCGATACCACATGTGTGGCACTTTTTGTCACAAGTTAGCGGAAAGGGAGACTGTGAGAAAAAAAATAAAAAATAAAAAATAAAAAAAAAATTCCGCTAACTTGTGCCAGAAAAAAAAAACTTCTATGAACTCGCCATGCCCCTCACGGAAAACCGTGGGGTGTCTTCTTTCCAAAATGTGGTCACTTGTGTGGTATTTATACGGCCCTGGTATTTTAGAGGCCCTAAAGCGTGAGAAGAAGCCTGGAATCCAAATGCCTAAAAATGCCCTCCTAAAAGATACTCATTGGAATTTTGGCCCCTTTGCTCACCTAGGCTGCAAAAAAGTATCACACATGTGGTATCGCCGTACTCAGGAGAAGTAGGGCAATGTGTTTTGGGGTGTCTTTTTACATATACCCATGCTGGGTGAGAGAAATATCTCTGTAAAATGACAACTTTGTATAAAAAAATGGGAAAAGTTGTCTTTTACAGAGATATTTATCTCATACCACATGTGTGACACTTTTTTGCAGCCTAGGTGCGCAAAGCGGCCCAAATTCCAATGAGTATCTTTGCGATTTCACAGGGCATTTTTTACGCATTTGGATTCCAAACTACTTCTCACGCTTTAGGTCCCCTAAAATGCCAGGGCAGTATAAATACCCCACAAGTGACCCCATTTTGGAAAGAAGACACCCCAAGGTATACCGTGAGGGGCATGCGAGTTCATAGAATATTATTTTTTTTGGCACAAGTTAGCGGAAAATTATATATATTTTTTTTTTCTTACAAGGTCTCATATTCCACTAACTTGTGACAAAAAATTACATTTTACATGAACTCGCCATGCTCCTCACAAAATACCTTGGGGTGTCTTCTTTCCAAAATTGTGTCACATGTGGGCTATTTTTACTGCCCTGGTATTTTAGGGGCTTTAAAGCGTGAGAAGAAGTCTGGAATATAAATGTCTAAAAATTTTTACGCATTTGGATTCCGTGAGGGGTATGGTGAGTTCATGTGAGATTTTATTTTTTGTCACAAGTTAGTGGAATATGAGACTTTGTAAGAAAAAAAAAAAAATCAGCTAACTTGTGCCAAAAAAAAAATCTTCTATGAACTCGCCATGCCCCTCGAAAGTGATCTTTATAGCGCCGCAGCGATTTTACGGTGTTTTTGCAGTGATCAGAAAAAAAATTATTTCTGTCACTGCGGTGGGGCGGACTGAACGCAAGTGTGCGCACAAGATCAGGCCTGATCGGGCGAACACTGCGTTTTTTGTAGAGCCTATAGAACATGTCCTATTCTTGTCCGCAATTGCGGACAAGAAAAGGCATATTCTATATAGTTCTGGCAATGTGCGGATCCACAAAATGCGGAAAGCACATTGCCGGTGTCCGTGTTTTGCGGATCCGCGGTGTCTGTGTTTTGCGGATCCGCAAAACACATACGGACATCTGAATGGAGCCTTACAGGGCGGTGATCAATGACAGGGGGGTGATCCGGGAGTCTATATGGGGTGATCACCCCCTGTCATTGATCACCCCCCCTGTAAGGCTCCATTCAGATGTCCCTATGTGTTGTGCGGATCCACGGATCCGATCCGCAAAACACATACGGATGTCTGAATGGAGCCTTACAGGGGGGTGATCAATGACAGGGGGGTGATCAGGGAGTCTAATATGGGGTGATCAGGGGGTTAATAAGGGGTTAATAAGTGACAGGGGGTGTGTAGTGTAGTGGTGTTTGGTGCTACTTACAGAGCTGCCTGTGTCCTCTGGTGGTCGATCCAAGCAAAAGGGACTACCAGAGGACCAGGTAGCAGGTATATTAGACGCTGTTAACAAAACAGCGTCTAATATACCTTTTTGGGGTTAAAAAAAATCGGATCTACAGCCTGCCAGCGAATGATCGCCGCTGGCATGCTGTAGATCCACTCGTTTACCTCCCGATCCTGTGAACGCGCGCTCCTGTGTGCGCGCGTTCACAGGAAATGTCGTGTCTCGCGAGATCACTCGCCGAAGCGTCAAAGAGGAACAAATCGACCGCCTCCGGAACGCAATCCTCCGTCTGGCGGATGTCCTTTTGAATAGCTCACTCTCAGCAGCACTGTGCTGAATGAACGTGAGCTGCAGGGAGAAAGTCACCCTCACTTCCACCCCTGCAGCTGACAGAAGTTGATTTTTAACTTCATTTTATCAATCCTTGTCGGCTGAGTGGGAGGGGGTGTGGACTAACCAGATAGGGGTGTGGCTTAGTAGGACCTAGAAGTTTATTTTTAACAAATTGTTTTTCAATCCCTGTTGGCTAAGGAGTGGGGGGGGGGGGGGGGTCCTCTTGAACAGTTCATTCTAAGACAGCAGCACTGTGCTGTCTGAGTGTGAGCTGCAGGGAGAAAGTCACCGTCCCTCTCACCTCTGCAGCTGACAGAAGTTGAATTTTAACTTTATTTTTTCAATCCGTCGGCTGAGGAGTAAGTTGGGGCGTGACCTAATCGGGTTAGGGACGTGGCTTAGCGGGACCTAGAAGTTGATTCTTAACTTAATTTTTTCAATCCCTGTCGGCTGAGGAGTGGGAGGGGCGTGACCTAACCGATTTGAGGGTGTGTCTTAGCGGGACCTGGGGACGAGGTTTTAAGTATGTCTTTTGAGGGTGGCCACCCGTGCCTGCCCCCTGAACTGTGACCTTCACAGCACTCTGCTCCTTTAACAGTATCATCCACAGCGCCTTTAAAGTTGACCTGCAGAAGTGAAGAAAAATAGCAGGGTTGTTATGGAAACCTGGTGTAAAACTATGTCTATGTGTAGACGAAGGACCTGCGAGCTTCGAAGGACCTGTGAGCTTCTATTGGCTGATAAGGGACATGTGACCGTGTGTATGACAGTTAGAGACTTGCAGGCTTCTATTGGCTAATGCAGGTTTTTTGGGGTATTTCTCAGGAACGGTACGTCCTAGAGAGCTGAGACCTGGTATAAAACCTTCCCGGACACCTGATGTACCTGTGTGCCAAATTTGGTGAAGATCAGTCCAGTCGTTTGGTCGCGCATAAAGAACAGAGAGACATACAGTCACTCATTTTTATATATCTATAAGAGACTAGCAGAAGGACCCGGCTTCGCACGGGTATATTTAATCTATTTCATTTTATGTTTCCGTGTGTCGTAAAAAAGATATCAACAGTTTCCCCCATAACAGTGACTTCTACAGTACCCGCCCCTTTAAAAATGACCTCCACAGTGTCAGCCCCTTTAACATTGACCACCCCTTTAACAGTGACCTTCATAGTGGCCGTCCCATTAACAGTGACTGCCGCAGTGCCTGCCCCTTTAACTCCACAGCGCCCGTCCGTTTAATAGTGGCCCCTGCCCCCCATGCATGTAGCAGTGTAGTTGTGCAGTCATAAGTCATATGACTGAATATTTAAGGACCTGTGAACTGCTAAAACCTGTGATCAGTTGTTATGGCAACCCGGAGTAGGACTGCGAGCTTCTATTGGCTGATAAGGGACATGTGACCGTGTAAATGGCAGTTCGGATTTAAGTGAAAGGCTTGCTGGCTTGTATTGGCTTGTATTGGCTAATGCGGGTAATTTTTTGGGAATTTCTCAGGATCGGTCTAAAACCTTCCTGGACACCTGATGTACCTGTGTGCCAAGTTTGGTGAAGATCGGTCCAGTCGTTTGGTCGCGCATAAAGAACGTCCAGACAGACAGACAGAAACTCATTTTTATAATATAAGAGATATATAATTAAAATATGGACAATTGAAGCTCTTTCTTAGTAGAAGAAAATGCCCACAATTCATAGCTGAATTTTGCATGGCCTGGCATGCCATTTGGCCGGATCATCCATCCATCATGTAATAGATTAAATGCATTTGCCTTTCTAACTGTATCTTCTAGGGAACCTGTCGCTGGTTAAAGAGATTGTGGATGAAGATCCCAGTCAGGTCAATGCTGTTAATGTGGATGGGGCATCTCCACTAATGATGGCGGCCGTTACTGGCAAGCTGGAGCTAGTGCAACTCCTGGTTGACAAGAATGCAGACATAAACAAGCAGGACAGTGTCCATGCCTGGACCGCTTTAATGCAAGCCACCTACCATGGGTAAGTTCACAGAGTAATACCAACATTCAGGATAAAATGGAAATGTCCAGATGTAATTGTTTCTTTACTGATTATTAGTGCACATGTTTTTTACCTTTTATTTTTGGAATATTGCGTAAATAGGTTCCCTGGAAATGTCTTCTATATTGAAGGCCTAGCCTCAGGGTAGGCCATACATATATGGTCAGTGGGGTTCCAACTAGGGTTTTTTCGGGTATCGAAATTTCGATACCCAATCAATACTTTTATGCCAGTATTGATTTGGTACCAGGACGTTCAATTTTTCGATACTAGGCTGCGCTACTGCGCAGTCTAGTATCTCCTGTTATGAGAGAACATGGTGCTCGGCGCGCGCTATGTTCTCTCAGTCCAGACAGTGGAGAAGGAGGGAGGGAGGTCCCTCCCTCCTATGGTGCGGCCGCCGCTGAGCCTAATGAAGTGAGCAGGCTCTGAAGCTGCCCGCACCACTGCCACCAATGAATGTGTAGCTAATTAAAGCAGGAGGCTGGACGGGGAAGGTAATAAACGGCTGCGCCGTCTGAGCTAGTGAGCTCAGCAAACGGCAGCCTCCTCCTCCTGAGTGTTTTATTGTCCTCCCCAGCATCAGCCCGAGCCCCAAAGTCAAGCAGCCTGCATAGCAGGTACCCGGCCTGGCCACTGTGCCACCAATGTTAATTAACCTTTAATACAGATACAGGAGGCGGGTGCCGGCTATGTGATTCTGCCGCCGGCACCCGCCTCCTGTATCTGTATTAATAAGGTTAATTATCATTGGTGGCGCCCCCCCCAGTATTAAAAACATTGGTGGCGCAGTGTGCCCCCCTCCCCCAGTATTAAAATCATTGGTGGCAGTGGCCACAGGGTCCCCTCTTTATTGGTGGTGCAGTGGCAGTTATGATTGGAGCCCCAGCAGTGTAATCCTAGGACTCCATTCGGTTACCATGGCAGCCAGGATGCTACTGAAGCCTTGGCTGCCATAGTAATCTCCCTGCTGCCTTGTGCATAGTACACACAGCAGCAGGGAGATTACCATGTGTGAAGTCCTATTTACCCTAGTAAAGAAAGGGATACGTTGCTGATTGCAGTGTTAACAGTTCCTTCAGTCAGGAAGGGTAGGACTTCCATATCTTCACCTTTTCAGATGATAGTTTACTCTGGTGGAAGATCTTGGGAAAATCCCTGACCTCATAAACTTAAGATTGTTGAACTTCTAATCAGCAGAATCCTCCTACAAAAATCGAATGGCCAGCTTTGGTAAGAAACATTTTGATGTACAAATACACAACTAAGGAGGCCTTCTGAAGGCTAAGAATTTGATTATTTGATATATTCTTTTCTTTTAAAGGGTAACCAAACTTTTATAAAACTTTAGACGCATCATAGTGACATGTCAAACGTTTTAATACAGTAGAGTCCAAGTTTTTAACAAACCCCATTTACCTACAGCATAAAAAATCTGCAGTGGGTTTTGTGGAAATTCACAGCAGATTTTATCCAAATCCTCAGTGAGGTTTGTATGTAACATGTGTATTTCATCAAAGATTTGTTTTGCAGATTTCTAGGCCAGTTCGATTATGTAATATTTATGCCCCAGATTTCTTCACCATTTTGCCTTTGGGACTAGTTTTGTCTGAAAATACTTGATCCAAAAATGAAGGGCAGAAAAGTATACATCAAAAATTGCTCTGCTGTTTGTCTAAATTTTGTCTTTTTTTAAAGTTTTGTCAGAATTGAAACCTTGTCATGTGTGTGGACAGGAAAAAAGAGCAGCTGTTGTGTGTTGTAGCCTTCTGCATGTCATTATGGCTTGGTTCCATGCAGGCATGAGGGCTTCTTCCCTATTAGATGACTGACCAGGTGCTGCTTGACTACAATTTTATGTCCTGAAGTACCTTTTTGTGAAAACCAATAAAGGAGTTATCCACCTTTTATGGGCCTTTCAGTCAGACCCCATCCACATCTCTGGACAGAAGCATACCTACTTGTTCCTTGCCTCCAGATTCTTGTTCCTTCAGTCCTGTTTCACGGGGGTTACGTGTAGTGCTGCAGCCAATCAGTGGTGATGAATCCCCTAAGTGTCACGTCAGTGGTTCACAGGATGCATGGGAGACACATCACTGTTGCAGTTGGTGAGCGGAACCAAAGTGTGGTAGATGCGGTGGGTAGCAGGTAAGCAGGGTGGATAAAAATCAATGATTAAAAAAAAAAAAGATTTTCTTTTAATTTAAATCAGATTTTTTTTTTTTATATAAAATGCTTTTTGAGGAAAATCTATTACCATCCAAAGGTTATTCCATCATGAAATAAGGATTTGTTTTTTCATTATGTAGAATAAGGCTGTACGTGGACTCCCATATTGTTGAATGGATTAGGCAGTGGCTAAGGGACAGACAGAGGGTTGTAGTCAGTGGAGTATATTCAGACCATGGTCTTGTTTCCAGTGGGGTACCTTAGGGATCTCTTCTGGGACCCATATTGTTTAATATCTTTATCCTCGATGGTAAGGTGTGTCTTTTTGCTGATGACACACAGATTTGTAACAGGGTTGATGTTCCTGGAGGGATACACCAAATGGAAAAGGATTTAGGAAAACTAGAGGAATGGTCAAAAATCTGGCAACTAAAATTTAATGTTGATAAGTGCAAGATAATGCACCTGGGGCGTAAAAACCCAAGAGCAGAATATAAAATCAGTGATACAGTCCTAACCTCGGTATCTGAGGAAAGGGATTTAGGGGTCATTATTTCAGAAGACTTAAAGGTAGGCAGACAATGTCATAGAGCAGCAGGAAATGCTAGCAAAATGCTCGGGTGTATAGGGAGAGGCATTACCAGTAGAAAGAGGGTGGTGCTCATGCCGCTCTACAGAGCACTAGTGAGACCTCATTTGGAGTATTGTGCTCAGTACTGGAGACCATATCTCCAGAAGGATATTGATACTTTGGAGACAGTTCAGAGAAGAGCTACTAAACTGGTACATGGATTGCAGGATAAAACTTACCAGGAAAGATTAAAGGACCTTAACATGTATAGCTTGGAAGAAAGACGAGACAGAGGGGATATGATAGAAACTTTTAAATACATAAAGGGAATCAACAAGGTAAAAGAGGAGAGAATATTTAAAAGAAGAAAAACTGCTACAAGAGGACATAGTTTTAAATTAGAGGGGCAAAGGTTTAAAAGTAATATCAGGCAGTATTACTTTACTGAGAGTAGTGGATGCATGGAATAGCCTTCCTGCAGAAGTGGTAGCTGCAAATACAGGGAAGGAGTTTAAGCATGCATGGGATAGGCATAAGGCCATCCTTCATATAAGATAGGGCCATAGTATTCAGTATATTGGGCAGACTAGATGGGCCAAATGGTTCTTATCTGCCGACACATTCTATGTTTCTATATGTGTAATTTTTTTGGTAAATAAATTCCATTATCCATTCACAATGTCATGCTCTTCCAGACGTTTTTGTAAGATTATTGGGCAGTTTCTCTGCCTACAAGATATTATCACAGATGCTTGGTTTACTTTTGCAGTTCTCAAAACTGAATTTGACTCAGCAGAGATCACATGCCTCCTCTTCACAGCAAAAATGTTATAACATGAACAGAGTTGAGCAAAATACCTTAATCCTAAATTCTACAAACCTATGAATGCAGAATCAACCTAATCAAACTAATATGAAAAGTTGTTATTCTAAAAATCTTCATCTACTTGCATATTATAAGTTATACCAGCAAGAATTAGTCTTTATGTAGAAAACTATGATTTAAATCAAGCCTTATTGACTAGTGATTTAAATCGTGATTTAAATCATTTTGATTTAAATCAAATCCACCTTGCAGGTAAGTATGCTTCCCTTCGCAGGTCCAGTGATGTGGTGGTGGAGTCTGGCCATAAGTCCTAAAACAGTAGATGTAAACATAATATATGGACTAATGATAAAATCTGAGACTCTTAGCCATTATATTTTGATCAAAACACATCTGTGCCCACCTACCCAGCACCACGGTGGTCTCAGTCAGGCAGGTCCTACTCTAAACCTACCTATACAGTTGTGCATCTACATTCAGGAGAGCAGACCCCGCACATTTAGTGTGTTGCTCCTAGTAACCTCTGTGTGCCTCAGCAGCCAATGAGAGGAGAAGCTTGCACAGCTAAATGTACCACCTTAATCAAGGTTTCCTATTAGATAGGCGTGTTTTTTTAAAATTTGTCTTGAAGGAGTGGCACCTTCAGGTGTGAATGCGCTTCTATCCTGGGAGTAGCATTCATGCGCACTTTTGCCCCACCTATCTAATAGGCGACCTTGATTGAGGTGGTACATACAGGTGTGTGGGCTCCTCCTCTCATTGGTTGCTGATCCACACAGAGGTTACTAGGAGCAACACACTAAATGTGCGGGGTCTGCGCTCCTGAATGTAGATGCACAACTGTATAGGTAGGTAAAGAGTAGGACCTGCCACCATGGTGCTGGGTAGGTGGCCACAGATGGGGTTTGATCAAAATATATTGGCTAAAAGTCTCAGAGTGAGGGGCTTAGGGTACTTTCACACTTGCGTTGTTTGATTCCGGCAGGCAGTTCCGTTGCCTGAACTGACTGCCTGATCAGGCCAACTGTATGCAAACGCATGCCATTTTTTCTGACTGATCAGGCATTTTTCAGACTGATCAAGAGTGTTTGAATGCCAGGTAACATGAAGGGGGTCCACCCATTTAAGAAATACATGTTGATCATTAACTGTCATTTTCATGAAAAACATGGACTTGATAATAAATGCATACTTCTAATTCAATGTTTTTTTCTTCTGTCAACTTAGAAACAAAGAAATTGTGATATACCTGTTAAATCAAGGAGCTGACGTGAACCTGCGTGCAAAAAACGGCTACACAGCATTTGACTTGGTGATGCTGCTAAATGACCCAGGTTTGGAGTATTTCTTTCATGTACCTACCTGTACGTGCTCCGGCGGCGAGCCTGGCCTCTCTGTTGTGGCACAGCCACTGATAGTGGGGCCATCGGGCCCTGTACCAGCGTCACATGCAGCTCCTGGCAACAGGTGCCTGTAGTTGGTCTACCTGCCTCACAAGCTGTTTGTTTGAAATCCAGAGTGTTTTTTTCTCTTTTTGCTTAATTTTGTGTTGCAAATGATACATGTGTCTGTGTGCCGAGCATTTCTCAGGTAGGATGAGGCAGTGCATACAGGCACTTTCCGTGGCTTCTGATTCACACAGTATACTTTCCTTGGCTGCCTTTAGTATTGCAGAAGTAAAGAGAAGCACCACCGGACTGGGCACCTTTCACAAATGCTCAGGGCTGGTAACTAGCATAGAAGCACATTAAAGAAAAGATAGTAGTGATCTACTGATGGGTACTCTTTGTCTTAACATGGTCCTGATTATAAAAACAAAAAGTGAAAGCAAAAGATCCTGGGGTACATTTACTATTGAAAATGCACCAGTTTTTTGGCACACTTAGCTCCTAAAAATAAAAAAATGGCGTGCATTGCTTTGCATCACATTTACTAAATGCTTTGTACACATTTCTAAGCGTTTTTCGCCTCATCCGGAGGTGTAGCTTTCTTAGGAAGGGTTGTGGCTTCATGGGAAAGGGACATAGCCTGAATGTGCCAAATGTACACCAACTTATAGGTGGCGTTAACTTAGATTTGACAGTTTTTCTGGAATGCACACAGGCAAATTCAGGTGTAGAATTTATGATACTCCAATAATAATGGTCCATGCGCCAGAATAGTACATTTTTGTGATGTTAAAAGTTACCATTATATCAGACTTCACAGAGTGGCCGACCCTCGGTAGTCATCATACTTACAGTGGCGGAAATAATTATTTGACCCCTCACTGATTTTGTAAGTTTGTCCAATGACAAAGAAATGAAAAGTCTCAGAACAGTATCATTTCAATGGTAGGTTTATTGTAACAGTGGCAGATAGCACATCAAAAGGAAAATCGAAAAAATAACTTTAAATAAAAGATAGCAACTGATTTGCATTTCATTGAGTGAAATAAGTATTTGAACCCCTACCAACCATTAAGAGTTCTGGCTCCCACAGAGTGGTTAGACACTTCTACTCAATTAGTCACCCTCATTAAGGACACCTGTCTTAACTAGTCACCTGTATAAAAGACACCTGTCCACAGAATCAATCAATCAAGCAGACTCCAAACTCTCCAACATGGGAAAGACCAAAGAGCTGTCCAAGGATGTCAGAGACAAAATTGTAGACCTGCACAAGGCTGGAATGGGCTACAAAACCATTAGCAAGAAGCTGGGAGAGAAGGTGACAACTGTTGGTGCGATTGTTCGAAAATGGAAGGAGCACAAAATGACCATCAATCGACCTCGCTCTGGGGCTCCACGCAAGATCTCACCTCGTGGGGTGTCAATGGTTCTGAGAAAGGTGAAAAAGCATCCTAGAACTACACGGGAGGAGTTAGTTAATGACCTCAAATTAGCAGGGACCACAGTCACCAAGAAAACCATTGGAAACACATTACACCGCAATGGATTAAAATCCTGCAGGGCTCGCAAGGTCCCCCTGCTCAGGAAGGCACATGTGCAGGCCCGTCTGAAGTTTGCCAATGAACACCTGAATGATTCAGAGAGTGACTGGGAGAAGGTGCTGTGGTCTGATGAGACCAAAATAGAGCTCTTTGGCATTAACTCAACTCGCTGTGTTTGGAGGAAGAAAAATGCTGCCTATGACCCCCAAAACACCGTCCCCACCGTCAAGCATGGGGGTGGAAACATTTTGCTTTGGGGGTGTTTTTCTGCTAAGGGCACAGGACAACTTATTCGCATAAACGGGAAAATGGACGGAGCCATGTATCGTGAAATCCTGAGCGACAACCTCCTTCCCTCTGCCAGGAAACTGAAAATGGGTCGTGGATGGGTGTTCCAGCACGACAATGACCCAAAACATACAGCAAAGGCAACAAAGGAGTGGCTCAAGAAGAAGCACATTAAGGTCATGGAGTGGCCTAGTCAGTCTCCGGACCTTAATCCAATCGAAAACCTATGGAGGGAGCTCAAGCTCAGAGTTGCACAGAGACAGCCTCGAAACCTTAGGGATTTAGAGATGATCTGCAAAGAGGAGTGGACCAACATTCCTCCTAAAATGTGCGCAAACTTGGTCATCAATTACAAGAAACGTTTGACCTCTGTCCTTGCAAACAAGGGTTTTTCCACCAAGTATTAAGTCTTTTTTTGTTAGAGGGTTCAAATACTTATTTCACTCAATGAAATGCAAATCAGTTGCTATCTTTTATTTAAAGTTATTTTTTCGATTTTCCTTTTGATGTGCTATCTGCCACTGTTACAATAAACCTACCATTGAAATGATACTGTTCTGAGACTTCATTTCTTTGTCATTGGACAAACTTACAAAATCAGTGAGGGGTCAAATAATTATTTCCGCCACTGTACCTGCTCTCCGCCTCTTGGTTTTGTCTCTGACTTTTTATGTCCATCTCTTCATCCCCCTTGTGCGCTGATATCAACATCCTGAGAGGCACATGACCGCTGCAGCCTATGCCTCCATTGCGTCACGACAAATGGTCATGTGATGCAAGGGGAACAGGTCACCACTACGGCCCACTATTAGCTGCAGAGGTCACATGTGCCCAACCTTTAACTTGATATTAATATCAGCGCACCAGGGAGATAAAGAGCCAGCCACTGAGCGACAGAGAGCAAACCCAGAGGTGGGGACCAGGTAAGTATGATCACCACCATGTGTCGGCCACTCTGTGAGGTGTGATAATATGTTGGATAACCCAATTAGGACTGGTATTCGAATTCTTATACGGTGCCAAGTACTACACTATTAGTGAATCTTCCCCTATGTCTGTTCCTTTCCATTTAATATATAATTTTTTTCCTGGCTTTAGTGTCCCTCCTGGTTTTGACTGTATACTAAACTGTCCCTAACCGTCCGATATAAACCTGACAGCAGGGTATATTCAGATGTTCAGGTACGGTTCCACTGCATTTGCTCCTCAACCATGTGTGAAAATACCCTTATTGGGATTTAAAGGGGTATTTGGGTTGTTAAAAGTTATCCGCGATATGTATTAGATCTGTGGAACCCACTCTCTACAAGAATGGGCACCCCATATGCCTTGGAACCCTGTGAAATTAACGGAGCAGCAGGTTGGGCAGATACTCTGCCATCGTCAGAACCCCTCTATAGATGAATGTAGCGGCAGTGTAAGTACTTTGCTATTTCCAGAGTTCCCATAGAAAATAATGGAATTCCTGCACCCTGGGAAGTTTCGAGTGGTACGGTTTTACCGTTCTTCTAATCTTTGGGGGTCCCGTTGGGTCCCACAGGATAGGGGATAACTTTTAACAACCGGAATACCCCTTTAACTTTGCTCTTAATCTACAAATGAAAGAACAGAGAAGTGAAATTGTTTTATGTAAATTGCAGCAATTTGCAGTGTAAGGGTAACGGCTACACAGCGACCTGTGTCTCACCACATTTCATGTAAAGTATTTCAGTGGTGTCACAATGCGACATGCGATTGCAACACAACAGTCGCAACAAATCCGTTTTCCGCAGATCTCACCCCATTGAAAAGGATGAAATCTGCACAAGAAAAACACAACTGACATGCTGCAGATTTCAAAATCCGCATAGCAGGGCAATTTCCATGCCTAAGAAAAAGGCAAGGTATACATGAGATTAGTCTAATCTTATACATTTTGCTGGCGGCACTCTATTAGGGTCCATTCACACGTCTGTAGTGTATTGCGGGTCCGCAAATTGCACCCTGCCGGCACCCCCATAGAATTGCCTATTCTTGTCCGCAATTCCGGACAAGAATAGGACATGTTCTATTTTTTTCCAGAGCCGCGGACCGGAAGATCGAGGGGCGCGCTCCAGAAATGCGGATGCGAACAGCATACTGTGTGCTGTCCGCATCCATTCCTGCCCCATAGAGAATGACAATTTGTGGAACGGATGCGGACCTGTTCTACGGACGTGTGAATGGACCCTTACACTGTGTCTTTTTGGCATGAAATCCGCACGGAAAAAACTCGTATATCCATACCATGTGCAGGCATCCTTTCAGTGAATGATTGCTATGGGCAACTAAGATCATTTTTTTTTAAATATTTTAGACAGTTTCATAAATCTACTATGTTCTGTAAATCTGATCACAGACTTTGGTTGGAGCAGTTGTAGTTATTAAACTTTTTTTTTTTTTATGTTATGTAAATTGTAGACATTGTTAGCATCCACTTGGGGGCAGTATTTCTGACAAGTAGTGTCAGATGTCTAATAGTACAGCAGAGCTTATTCATAGAAGAGACATTCTGTATTTTCTGTTGTCTCACTAAAGGAGAATTTATGTGCCTATCTTGAGAACATAATCATGTACATCTGAATGGTTGCAACTTGCAATCTCTCACTGGTTTGCAGAGAGAGCTGGAGGTTTGGTTATCCTACCAGGTTATCCTAATCAGTACAGGTTCCAGTACAATAAAGTGCAAGTGGAATAAATAATATGGTATAAGTACAATAGGTAATGAGTATACAGCTATGACAGCACAATCACAGACCTGCCACTGTACATGATACTCCAATGCATGTTTCGATTTCCCTTGTCAGGTGGTAATGGAACTTGTATTAATTGTAATGATAAGAGTAGTGCTAACTTTTCTCCACTTTGTGTCTCTTTTGTAATTGCCTAGTTATTTATATTAATTTTACTTGTAATTTACTTTTATTACATTTACAACATTTATTACATTACATTTATAAATGTCTTATTTTATTTATTGCCTGCTGCTGCTGTAGGTTTATGTTTTTGTAGAACTAAGGGTACTTTTACACTCGCGGCAGAGGATTCCGGCAGGCAGTTCCGTTGCCGGAACTGCCTGCCGGATCCGTCAAAACGTATATGCAAACTGATGGCATTTGTCAGATGGATCGGGATCCAGATCCGTATGACAAATGAATCGAAATTCCGTATCCTTCTCTCCTGTGTCATCTGGAAAAACGGATCCGGCATTTATTAATTTTTCAAATTTTTTGCGGTCTGAGCATGGGCAGACCGCAATGCGTTTTGCCGGCATTAATGCATTTCAATGGGAAAAAAGTGTTCCGGAATTTTGGCCGGAGATAAAACTGCAGCATGCTGCGGTATTATCTCCGTCCTGAAAAGGCAAAAAGACTGAACTGAAGACATCCTGATGCATGCTGAACGGATTGCTCTCCATTCAAAATGCATTAAGATAAAACTGATCAGTTCTTTTGCGGTATTGAGCCCCTAGGACGGAACCTAATGCCGGAAAAGAATAACACTAGTGTGAAAGTACCCTAAAGCAGAACACTGGAACTATGTGAATAGGTTGTGGTAAATACAAGTTTAAATACTTAAAGGGGTTATCCCATGACTAATGTAAAAAATGAAAATCGGACATCATATACAGTCAGGTCCATAAATATTGGGACATAGACACAATTCTAATTTTTTTGGCTCTATACACCACCACAATGGATTTGAAATGAAACGAACAAGATGTGCTTTAACTGCAGACTGTCAGCTTTAATTTGAGGATATTTACATCCAAATCAGGTGAACGGTGTAGGAATTACAACAGTTTGCATATGTGCCTCCCACTTGTTAAGGAACCAAAAGTAATGGGACAGACTAATAATCATAAATTAAACTTTCACTTTTTAATACTTGGTTGCAAATCCTTTGCAGTCAATTACAGCCTGAAGTCTGGAACGCATAGACATCACCAGACGCTGGGTTTCATCCCTGGTGATGCTCTGCCAGGCCTCTACTGCAACTGTCTTCAGTTCCTGCTTGTTCTTGAGGCATTTTCCCTTTAGTTTTGTCTTCAGCATGTGAAATGCATGCTCAATCGGGTTTAGGTCAGGTGATTGACTTGGCCATTGCATAACATTCCACTTCTTTCCCTTAAAAAAACTCTTTGGTTGCTTTTGCAGTATGCTTTGGCTCATTGTCCATCTGCACTGTGAAGCGCCGTCCAATGAGTTCTGAAGCATTTGGCTGAATATGAGCAGATAATATTGCCCGAAACACTTCAGAATTCATCCTGCTGCTTTTGTCAGCAGTCACATCATCAATAAATACAAGAGAACCAGTTCCATTGGCAGCCATACATGCCCACGCCATGACACTACCACCACCATGCTTCACTGATGAGGTGGTATGCTTAGGATCATGAGCAGTTCCTTTCCTTCTCCATACTCTTCTCTTCCTATCACTCTGGTACAAGTTGATCTTGGTCTCATCTGTCCATAGGATGTTGTTCCAGAACTGTAAAGGCTTTTTTAGATGTCGTTTGGCAAACTCTAATCTGGCCTTCCTGTTTTTGAGGCTCATCAATTTTTTACATCTTTTGGTGAACCCTCTGTATTCACTCAGGTGAAGTCTTCTCTTGATTGTTGACTTTGACACACACACACACACACACACACACTACCTCCTGGAGAGTGTTCTTGATCTGGCCAACTATTCACCAGGGAAATAATTCTTCGGTCATCCACCACAGTTGTTTTCCTTGGTCTTCTGGGTATTTTGGTGTTCCTGAGCTCACCGGTGCGTTCTTTCTTTTTAAGAATGTTTCAAACAGTAGTTTTGGCCACGCCTAATGTTTTTGCTATCTCGCTGATGGGTTTTTGTTTTGTTTTTTCAGCCTAATGATGGCTTGCTTCACTGATAGTGACAGCTCTTTGGATCTCATCTTGAGAGTTGACAGCCACATATTCCAAATGCAGATAGCACACTTGAAATGAACTCTGGACCTTTTATCTGCTCATTGTAATTGGGATAATGAGGGAATAACACACACCGGGCCATGGAACAGCTGAGAAGCCAATTGTCCCATTACTTTTGGTCCCTTAACAAGTGGGAGACACATATGCAAACTATTGTAATTCCTACACCGTTCACCTGATTTGGATGTAAATACCCTCATATTAAAGCTGACAGTCTGCAGTTAAAGCACATATTGTTCGTTTTATTTCAAATCCATTGTGGTGATGTATAGAGCCAAAAGTGTTAGAATTGTGTCGATGTCCCAATATGTATGGACCTGACTGTAGTACATGACAACCTCTTTCTAACAAAGCTAGAACCAGTCCTGTACCTCCCATGGATCCAGAGATCTCCCCATTCATTGCTCTGCTAGATTTATATCAAGCTGGCAGCTCAAGGGGAGTGTCTTTTCTGCTGCAGCTCAGGGGGCGTGTCCATGCTCTCCCAATCACAGCTCACGAGGCAGTTGAAGGATGAAATTGAGCATGTGCGGCCATCTCAGTGAGCAGATCAAAGAAAAAAGCAAACAGCAGGTGGCGCTATACAGATGCGTTTTATTGAATAACTCAGTGGCTATGTTTAATTTTTAATTGCATGCAATTACAAACAAATTCAGATCCAGGTGCTGGTTTGAAAACTTGCAGAATATTTTTCATGGGACAACCCCTTTAAGTTTGGATGATGTTCTCATTGAGGATAATGGGAGTCTCTTTTTCTTTGCTGGTAGACACAGAGCTGGTACGACTTCTAGCAACTGTCTGTCTGCAGGCCGACAAAGAGAGGGCAAAACAGAAGAATAAAACACTGTTCCCCAGTTCCAAGAGCAAGCAGCCGTATTCAATCCCACTTCCACCAGAAGATAGAGCTGGATTAAAGGTACAACGTCGATTTCGCTTTTATGTGCAATGCTTTGAATGAAAGTGTCACATACTTTGGCAGCATGAAATACAGACAAGCCTCCTCATTGAAACATGCCAGGCACAGGGAAAAGTGTCTGCTGGATGACCCTGTTTAGCTTCTCCATGTCCAGCTTCTACAAGTCTCACCGTATATGCTAATAGATTGTGATCTTTCAATGAAGCCGAGCCAAGGAGGAGAAGCTGGAGGGAAGCTTGTGACACTGTGAAGTCAGTTTGTGACATTTTTGATCTGCTGCAGTCAAGTAGTAGTGTTTTTTATTGTGCAGTGAATGCAACTAGGAGTAACAACAACTCAGCCATGAAGCAGAATAGTGTTGAAAGCATATGGCATGCTATTCTTTGTTGTATCACTCACTAGAGTCCCAAACTGCCTCTGGACAGAGGAACATCCCCTTGGGCTCCTTATAGAGGTAATTTGCATATTAATAAAAGCGATTATATACTAACGATCGACCGATTATCGGTTTTACTGATATTATCAGCCGATATTCAGGATTTTGAAAGTTATCGGTATCTGCACCTATTTTGCCGATATACCGATAACGAATCGGGAACAAGGATCGCGCTGCTGTCAGCGCGATCCGTGTTCCCTCAGCAGCACAGGGGAGAAGGAAGCAGTGTCTCCCTCCCCCCTGTGCCGCTGCTGCCGCTGCCACCAGTGAGAGTAGAGAGGAGAAGAGGAGGGGAGAGGCTGTGGCCACTGCGCCACCAATGCTGTTAACTCACTCACTCATTCAAATTCAACAGGAGGCGGTAGTTAACCCATCAGGAGTTAACTGCCGCGGATCGCAGCTACCGCTCATAGAGGTCGGTTGCGGCTATTTGATTCTGCAGCCAGCACCCGCCTCCTGTATATGAATTAATCATATAAGTGTTTTGGTCAGTGATTTCCATCAGTGATTTTGAGCCAAAACTAGGATTGGAGCCTCCACAGACATAAGGTATAAGGGTAAGATCTGCACTTGTTCTGTGTCTAGAGCCGCATTTGGTTTTGGCTCAAAATCACTGATGGAAATTACTGACCGAACACTGACGTGTGAATGAGGCATTAAGCCTAAACTTACATGTATTTATCTTCATAGAATCCCCAGAACTGTAAAGACCAGAAATCTGTTCTGAATCTTGAAATTGGAAAATAAAGAAACCTGTAAAATACAAGGATTACACACTGTGAAAAGTCAGTGCACTTTCAAAACATATATAGTTAATGAAAGCACAGTCTGATGTTTGCAGTTGTCTTGATGGGCTATAGACAGCCATAACCAACTTCAAGTAACAGACAACAATGGTTTAAAAATAAAATGCATCAAAACAAATATGCCATATAAAACTCAGATCTAAGCAGAAGTTTACACACAAAATATTGTAAAAATAATATATGAATGTGTGAAAAGCTCATATATGCTACAAGCATATACATCAACAAGAGCTTCTGCTATCAAAAACAGTGAAACAGGCCATGTAATATTTAGCATCCTCTACAAATGTGTTAAAGTGGTTGGCCAATTTACATTACTTGCTGCACATATGCTGGGAACAGCACATGCATTCAGCTGGTAAACATTATTAATCTGCACTGATGTCTGATGGTTTTCTTAAGACTAATTCATATTTACATGCAGGTCTGCTCACCTGCTTCCTGGTGCTTTGCTCCGAACATAGAAACATAGAATGTGTCGGCAGATAAGAACCATTTGGCCCATCTAGTCTGCCCAATATACTGAATACTATGGATAGCCCCTGGCCCTATCTTATATGAAGGATGGCCTTATACCTATCCCATACATGCTTAAACTCCTTCACTGTATTTGCAGCTACCACTTCTGCAGGAAGGCTATTCCATGCATCCTCTACTCTCTTAGTAAAGTAATACTTCCTGATATTACTTTTAAACCTTTGCCCCTCTAATTTAAAACTATGTCCTCTTGTAGCAGTTTTTCTTCTTATAAATATGTATTTAAAAGTTTCTATCATATCCCCTCTGTCTCGTCTTTCTTCCAAGCTATACATGTTAAGGTCCTTTAATCTTTCCTGGTAAGTTTTTTCCTGCAATCCATGTACCAGTTTAGTAGCTCTTCTCTGAACTCTCTCCAAAGTATCACTATCCTTCTGGAGATATGGTCTCCAGTACTGAGCACAATACTCCAAATGAGGTCTCACTAGTGCTCTGTAGAGCGGCATGAGCACCTCCCTCTTTCTACTGGTAATGCCTCTCCCTATACACCCAAGCATTCTACTAGCATTTCCTGCTGCTCTATGACATTGTCTGCCTACCTTTTAAGTCTTCTGAAATAATGACCCCTAAATCCCTTTCCTCAGATACTGAGGTTAGGACTGTATCACTGATTTTATATTCTGCTCTTGGGTTTTTACACCCCAGGTGCATTATCTTGCACTTATCAACATTTAAATTTTAGTTGCCAGATTTTTGACCATTCCTCTAGTTTTCCTAAAACTTTTTCCATTTGGTGTATCCCTCCATTAACATCAACCCTGTTACAAATCTTTGTGTCATCAGCAAAAAGACACACCTTACCATCGAGGCCTTCTGCAATTTCGCTGATAAAGATATTAAACAATATGGGTCCCAGAACAGATCCCTGAGGTACCCCACTGGTAACAAGACCTTGGTCTGAATATACTCCATTGACTACAACCCTCTGTTGCCTGTCCCTCAGCCACTGCCTAATCTATTCAACAATATGGGAGTCCTCGCCCAAAGACTGCAATTTATTGATAAGCCTTCTATGTGGGTCAGTATCAAAAGCCTTACTAAAGTCTAGATAAGCGATGTCTACTGCACCTCCTCCATCTATTATTTTAGTCACCCAATCAAAAAAATCTATAAGATTAGTTTGACATGATCTCCCTGAAGTAAACCCATGCTGTTTTTCATCTTTCAATCCATGGGATTTTAGATTTTCCACAATCCTCAAGTATGGTTTCCATTAATTTCCCCACTATTGATGTCAGGCTTACTGGCCTATAGTTGCCCGATTCCTCCCTACTACCTTTCTTGTGAATGGGCACAACATTTGCTAATTTCCAATCTTCTGGGACGACTTCTGTTGCCAGTGATTGGTTAAATAAATCTGTTAATGGTTTTGCTAGTTCTCCGCTGAGCTCTTTTAATCTCTTTCTGTGTATCCCATCAGGCCCCTGTGACTTATTTGTATTAATTTTAGACAGCTGATTTAGAACCTCTTCCTCTGTAAAGACACATGCATCAAAAGATTCATTAGTCTTCTTTCCTAACTGAGGTCCTTTTCCTTCATTTTCCTTTGTGAAAACTGAACAGAAGTATTCATTGAGGCAGTCAGCTAGTTCTTTATCTTCTTCCATATACCTTCCTTATTTTGTTTTTAATTTGGTAATTCCTTGTTTTAGTTTCCTTTTTTCATTTATGTATCTGAAGAATGCCTTATCGCCTTTTTCCCCTGACTGAGCTAATTTCTCTTCTGCCTGTGCTTTGGAAGCTCTTCTAACTTGTTTGGCCTCTCTCTGCCTAATCTTATAAATTTGCCTGTCATCCTCGTTTTTTTTTATAATTCCTAAATGCTATCTTTTTGTTTTTAATGATTTTGGCCACTTCTGCTGAGTACCACAGTGGTCTCTTCCTTTTTTTGCTTTTACTGACAAGCCTAATGCAATTTTCTGTTGCCTTCAATAGTGCCACTTTCAAGTAGTCCCATTTTTCCTGGACTCCAATGAAACTGTTCCAATCTGATAGGGACTCGTATACCACTAATCTAATTTTAGAAAAGTCTGTGGTGTGACACTTGTGCTGGCCAGGAGGATAGTTAGAGAGGTGAAAAAGAATCCAAGGATCACCACCAAGGCCATCCTGGTGAATCTGGGCTCTGGTTGTGGCAATGTCTCAAGGCAGACAATCCAACGGACACTGCACACTGCTGGGTTCCACTTCTCCAGATAAGGCACACAAAAGCTTGGCCTTTGCAAAAGCTCATCTGGACAAAGAAGAAGACTTCTTGTCTTCTGTGTTATGGTCAGATAAAACAAAAATTGAATTGTTTGGTCACAATGATGTTTCCTTCATTTGGCGTAAAAAAGGAGAAGCCTTCAACCAAAGAACACCCTCCCCACTGTCAAACATGGTGGTGGGAACCTAATGCTTTGGGGGTGTTTTTCAGCCAATGGACCAGGGAACCTAATCACAGTAAACGGCACCATGAAAAAAGAGGAGGGTGATGGCAAGAAGACCCTCCAACCTGAAAGATTTGGAGCTCATTGCTAAAGATGAATGGGCAAAAATACCTGTGGAGACATGTAAAAAGCTGGTCTGCAATTATAGGAAGTGTTTGATTGCTGTAGTAGCCAATAAAGGCTTTTCAATTGATTATTGAGAAGGGTATGAATAATTTTGGACTGGACACTTTTTGCTCAAATGTAAATAAAAGCTGGGAAATGTTTTTTCCCCCACAATAATGCCTCTTGTACATCGTCTTATTATCTTTTGAGAGACACCTATGTCATTTCCCATCAAAAAATTACTTGCTGTTTGAATAAAAGTCTATAGTTTAACCCCTTCACGCAACATCACGTACATGTACGTGGGGGAATGTGGTGCCTCACCGCATCCCCACGTGCATGTACGTGATCGGCTTTCTGTGTCAGCGCAGGGAGCGAAGCGCTGAAGCTTCAGTGAAGCCGGCGTGCTGGGGTTGCTAGGCAACCAGAGAAGCCGGCAGGAACTGTACAGGCGCTCTGACCGGCCCGCGATTGCTGTGATTGGTCCATTACTGCAGAGGGACCAATCGCAGCGCATCGGGGCAGGTAAGGGGGGGGTTAGGGAGGGACTATGTGCTTCTCCTTCTCTGATCGCCCCAATTCCTGTCAGGGAAGCGATCAGAGAAGGAGATAGTGTGAAAATTTTCCCGACCTATGATGAGTATACTCGTCATGGAGCACTGCTACTTAGCGCGCCATGATGAGTATACACGTCATGGCATTTAACTGTCACCATGTCTGCAGACATGGTGACAGCGCTGAGATCCCGGCTGTCACACACAGCCAGGCACCTTGGGTCAATGCCGAGGGGGTCCTGTGACCCCCCCTATGTCGGCGATCGCTGCAAACCGCAGGTCAATTCAGACCTGCGGTTGGTAGCGCTTTCTGCAGTTTCTGAAAACTTTAGTATGTCTAAAATAAAGCTTTTTCACCCCCCCTGCACCCCTGAATGATATTATGTGGGCGGGTGGTGCAGGGGGGGGGGGTGTCGCAGGCGGTGCGGGAGGTGCGGTAAGGTGCGGGAGGCGGGTGGTGCGGCAGGCGGGATCGCGATCCCCCGCCCGCCTCCCCTTGAATGATCGTTGGTGTCTAGTGGGTATACCAGGGTGCCAGCACATTGCTGGCACCCTGGTATAAACGGCTGACATCTGCGATGCGATGTCAGCCGTTTAACCCTTTCCATACAGCGGTCCGTACGGACCGCTGTATGGAAAAGGTTAACAGCGCAGGGAGCTCCCTCCCTCTCCCATCGGGGGGCTGCTGTGCCTTTGCAGCCCCCCGATGGGAGAGGGAGAGAGCCCCCAGAGAGCCCCCCTCAGCCCTGTGCTTACCCTTCCCCGTCTGCGCAGTTCTGACCAGTACTGAGCAGACGGGGAAGGTTCCCATGGCAACAGGACGCCTCTCAGGCATCCTGCTGTCCATGGTGCTGAACAGATCTATGCTAAAAGCATAGATCTGTTCAGTGTAAGTAAAATACAGTACAGTACAAAATATATTGTTCTGTACTGTATTATACAGACATCAGACCCACTGGATCTTCAAGAATCAAGTGGGTCTGGGTCAAAAAAAAAGTTTAAAAAAGTGAAAAAAGTAAAGTTTCAAAAAAACACTTATCACTGAATAAAAATAAAAAAAATAAAATACACTATACATATTAGGTATCGCCGTGTCCGTAATGACCTGATCTATAAAACGGTCATGTTACTTTCCCCGCACTGTGAACGCCATAAAAATAAAAAAAATAAAAACTATGAGGAAATTGAAATTTTGCCCACCTTACTTCCCAAAAAAGGTAATAAAAGTGATCAAAAAAGTCGCATGTACGCCAAAAAAGTACCAATCAAACCGTCACCTCATCCCGCAAAAAATGAGCCCTTACATGAGACAATGGCCCAAAAAATAAAAAAACTATGGGTCTCAGACTATGGAGATACTAAAACATGATTTTTTTTTTGTTTCAAAAATGATATTATTGTGTAAAACCATGATAAATTATAAAAAGGTAGACATATTAGGTATTGCCATGTCCGTAAGAACCTGATCTATAAAAATACCACATGACCTAACCCCTCAGATGAACACTGTAAATTTTTTTTAAATAAAAACGGTGTCAAAAAAGCTATTTTTTTGTTACCTTACATCACAAAAAGTGTAATAGCAAGCGATCAAAAAGTCATATGCACCCCAAAATAGTACCAATCTAACCGTCATCTCATCCCGCAAAAATGATACCCAACCTGAGACAATCGCCAAAAAACTGAAAAAACGATGGCTCTCAGACTATGGAGACACTAAAACATGTTTTTTTTTTTTGTGTCAAAAATGATATTATTGTGTAAAACCTAAATAAATAAAAAAGTATACATATTAGGTATCGTCACGTCCGTAAGAACCTGCTCTATAAAAATAGCACATGATCTAACCTGTCAGATGAACGTTGTAAATAATAAAAAATAAAAACAGTGCCAAAACTTCCATTTTAATTCATTTTTTTCCCATAACAAAGCAAGGGTTAACAGCCAAACAAAACTCAATATTTATTGCCCTGATTCTTTAGTTTATAGAAATGCCCCATATGTGGTCGTAAACTGCGGTATGGCCACACGGCAGGGCGCAGAAGGAAAGGAGCGCCATATGGTTTTTGGAAGGCAGTTTTTGCTGGACTGGTTTTTTGACACCATGTCCCATTTGAAGCCCCCCCGATGCACCCCTAGAGTATAAACTGCAAAAAATTACCCCATTTTGGAAACTACACCCCTCAAGGTATTCAAAACTGATTTTACAAACTTTGTTAACCCTTTAAGTGTTCCACAAGAGTTAATGGCAAATGGAGATGAAATTTCTGAATTTCTATTTTTTGTTACTTTGCCTCACAAAAAAGTGTAATATAGAGCAACCAAAAATCATATGTACCCTAAAATAGTACCAACAAAACTGCCACCTTATCCCGTAGTTTCCAAAATGGGGCCACTTTTTTGGAGTTTCTAACCTAGGGGTGCATCAGGGGGCTTTAAATGGGACATGGTGTCTAAAAACAATCCAGCAAAATCTGCCTTCCAGAAACCATATGGCGCTCCTTTCCTTCTGCGCCCTGCCGTGTGCCCGTACAGCAGTTTACGACCACATATGGGGTGCTTCTGTAAACTACAGAATCAGGGCCATAAATAATGAGTTTTGTTTGGCTGTTAACCCTTGCTTTGTAACTGGAAAAAAAATATGTCTCTATTTTCCATTAAATCTTGTGCAACACCTAAAGGGTTAACAAAGTTTGTAAAATCAGTTTTGAATACCTTGAGGGGTGTAGTTTCTTAGATGGCGTCACTTTTATGGAGTTTCTACTCTAGGGGTGCATCAGGGGGGCTTCAAATGGGACATGGTGTAAAAAAAACAGTCCAGCAAAATTAGCCCTCCAAAAACCAAACGGCGCACCTTTCACTCTACGCCCCGCTGTGTGGCCATACAGTAGTTTACGGCCACATATGGGGTGTTTCTGTGAACAGCAGAGTCAGGGCAATAAAGATACAGTCTTGTTTGGCTGTTAACCCTTGCTTTGTTAGTGGAAAAAATGGGTTAAAATTGAAAATTGGGCAAAAAAAATGAAATTCGCAAATTTCATCTCCATTTGCCAATAACTCTTGTGCAACACCTAAAGGGTTAATGACGTATGTAAAATCAGTTTTGAATACCTTGAGGGGTGTAGTTTCTTAGATGGGGTCACTTTTAGGGAGTTTCTACTCTAGGGGTGCATCAGGGGGCTTCAAATGGGACATGGTGTAAATAAACCAGTCCATAAAAATCAGCCTTCCAAAAACCAAACGGCGCACCTTTCACTCTACGCCCCGCTGTGTGGCCGTACAGTAGTTTACGGCCACATATTGGGTGTTTCTGTAAACGGCAGAGTCAGGGCAATAAAGATACAGTCTTGTTTGGCTGTTAACCCTTGCTTTGTTAGTGGAAAAAATGGGTTAAAATGAAAAATTAGACAAAAAAATTAAATTCTCAAATTTCCTCCCCATTTGCCAATAACTGTTGTGCAACACCTAAAGGGTTAACAATGTATGCAAAATCAGTTTTGAATACCTTGAGGGGTGTAGTTTCTTAGATGGGGTCATTTTTGGGTGGTTTCTATTATGTAAGCCTCGCAAAGTGACTTCAGACCTGAACTGGTCCCTAAAAATTTAGTTTTTGTAAATTTCGAAAAAATTTCAAGATTTGCTTCTAAACTTCTAAGCCTTATAACATCCCCAAAAAATAAAATATCATTCCCAAAATAATTCAAGCATGAAGTAGACATATGGGGAATGTAAAGTCATCACAATTTTTTGGGGTATTCCTATGTATTACAGAAGTAGAGAAACTGGAACTTTGAAATTTGCAAATTTTTCCAAATTTTTGGTAAATTAGGTATTTTTTTGTGCAAAAAAATATAATTTTTTTGACTTCATTTTACCAGTGTCATGAAGTACAATATGTGACGAAAAAACAATCTCAGAATGGCCTGGATAAGTCAAAGCGTTTTAAAGTTATTAGCACTTAAAGTGACACTGGTCAGATTTCCAAAAAATGGCCTGGTCCTTAAGGTGAAAATGAGCCCGGTCCTTAAGGGGTTAATATTGACATTCCTAGCACCATTTTCCCAGCACATGTGTACCTATTAATATAAACTTACCAACCCCTTTAAAGATACAGTGCTGCCCATAATTATTCATACCCCAGGCAAATTTTTACTTTGGCTACGTCTACACGACGACATTTGTTTGCACTAATGTCGTGCGACAATTTTTTATAATGGCAGTCTATGGTGTCGCACTGCAACATGCTGCGACTGCGACGCAACAGTCGCAGAAAATCCATTCGAGATGGATTTTTCTGCGACTGTTGCGTCGCAGTCGCAGCATGTTGCATGTTGCAGTGCGACACCATAGACTGCCATTATAAAAATTGTTGCGCAACATTTGTGCAACAAACTGTTGCGCTACAAATGTTGCAGTGTAGTTGTGCCCTATCTGTCGAGCGACAAATGTCGTCGTGTAGACGTAGCCTTAAAGTTACTTTTATTACCAGCAAGTAATTTTTTTTTTTAAATTTTTTTTTTTGTAGTCAAAGTAATTTTTATTGGTATTTTCAACATTTACAAAGAAACATATCTTGCATATGTGAATATTAAAACAAATTATACGTATCATAGTTAGTTCAAATTTTTTGACGGAAATGACATAGGTGTTTCCCAAAAGATAATAAGACGATGAAAAGAGGCATTATTGTGGAAATAAACCATTTTCAGCTTTTATTTACATTTGAGCAAAAAGTGTCCAGTCCAAAATTATTCATCCCTTTCTCAATAATCAATAGAAAAGCCTTTATTGGCTATTACAGCAATCAAACGCTTCCTATAATTGCAGACCAGCTTTTTGCATATCTCCACAGGTATTTTTGCCCATTCATCTTTAGCAATGAGCTCCAAATCTTTCAGGTTGGAGGGTCTTCTTGCCATCAACCTGATCTTTTGCTCCCTCCACAGATTCTCAATTGGATTCAAGTCTGGACTCTGGCTGGGCCACTCCAAAACGTTAATGTTGTTGTCTGCTAACCATTTCTTCACCACTTTTGCTGTGTGTTTTAGGTCATTGTCATGCTGAAATGTCCACTGGTGCCCAAGGCCAAGTTTCTCTGCAGACTGCCTGATGTTGTCGTTGAGAATCCTCATGTATTGCTCTTTTTTCATGGTGCCGTTTACTGTGATTAGGTTCCCTGGTCCATTGGCTGAAAAACACCACCAAAGCATTAGGTTCCCACCACCATGTTTGACAGTGGGGATGGTGTTCTTTGGGTTGAAGGCTTCTCCTTTTTTACGCCAAATGAAGGAAACATCATTGTGACTAAACAATTAAATTTTTGTTTCATCTGACCATAACACAGAAGACAAGAAGTCTTCTTCTTTGTCCAGATGAGCTTTTGCAAAGGCCAAGCGAGCTTTTGTGTGCCTTATCTGGAGAAGTGGAACCCAGCAGTGTGCAATGTCCGTTGGATTGTCTGCCTTGAGACATTGCCACAAGCAGAGCCCAGATTTACCAGGATGGCCTTGGTGGTGATCCTTGGATTCTTTTTCACCTCTCTAACTATCCTCCTGGCCAGCACAAGTGTCACTCTTGGCTTCCGACCACGTCCACTGAGATTTTCCACAGTGCGGAACATCTTGTATTTTTTGCTCAAATGTAAATAAAAGCTGAGAAATGTTTTCTATCCACAATAATGCCTCTTGTACATTATCTTATTATCTTTTGGGAGACACCTATGTCATTTCCCTTCAAGAAATTACTTGCTGGTTGAATAAAAGTAACTTTAAGTCAGAATTTGCCAGCGGTATGAATAATTATGGGCAGCACTGTATATACTGTAAGTGGCGCATATCCAAAGGATACAGCATACTGTGTATGCAAATTCATAATTATTGATACAAAAATTGGACAATAGGAGTTGGAGTTCCTACATACCACACGTCTCCATTCAATGCTGCATATCGTATTGAAATTCAAAAACTGACGCAATGTGCCAAAGAATGTTTATATGCAAATATTGGAATGATATATTTTTCCATCCCCCTATGCCAACTGCCATCCTTATTAAAAATGAAATCCCTAACTAAGGGCACTTTCACATGGGCTTAATGGACACAACATGTCGGGTATATAAAGCAATTGAAAAAAAAATTTTGCGGATCAAAAGAAAAATTATGCAAACGATATTGATCCGGGAGATGGACCTAATCATCTCACGAGTTCGATCAAGAACCTGATTATTTTGTGCAATCAGTAAAACAGGGTACAAGCGTCTATGCAAAAATATAAATGGTTTATTATACAATAGTTTAATATACAATCAAAAATGAATCAACATAAATTTCAATAATATACAATGATATGCAGTACCCAGAATTCGCCAACAAAACAATACTCAACCAATATTATGCAATACAGCTTTAAATTTGTGAGAGATATACAATCAATGGATTATGCGGAAAACTCAATCAAGAAGATGACAGATGCGAGCCCTTGCTTTGCCCAAAATTGATGACCAAACTCAGATAATGGTAGTATTGCAACAAAACTTATAAATTATTGGCTTGATGTCAAACTAGGGAATACGAAGATTCCCAACAGAGAGTTTCTCCAATATTATCCCCTTTATTCAGTTATATGCATTGTAACTGAAATCAGAGAAAATACTGATGTAGCAACTAACGTTACACGTCCGCAAATGAGCGGGTATCTGACTAAGTATCAAGCCAATTAATTTAGATCAATACTACATAAAACAAATATATACATTACCCAAGGGTCAAGTGATGTGCAGAGTTTTGGGGCAGCCAGCTCTCAAGAGTTTTTCCCGATAATCCAAATGATTCTCCAGAGATCTATAATCCAAATGTTTGTTTGTTTTTTTCCTTTCCTCTTTTTTTTTTTTTTTTCTGGTAACTGGTTTCTTAACCCAAAACTTATCAGATGAACACGCCCTCCGAGTTTGGAACTTCCAATCATTGTTGGATGGGTGTGTGCATTGATAAGGAGCCTGACGTCATAATACTACCCAGAATGCACTTTTGCTACTGATGTAGTATTAACTGCTCATATCTAGGTGGCACTGTTGTATAAGCAATAGGCATCATACCATTAAGGGTTAACTCATATATGCCTGATATTTTCACTACTACACCTCTGACGTCTAGAGGCCTTGTCTCAGGGCCGAGGGACAAACTTTGATACATGAATGTATACTTTGAGGAACATCTAGACAATTCTCACACTGTGAAATTCATGTTCAGATATGAAAAACAATGAAGCCTCAGAATCTGCAGGTGCGGTGTATCTTCTAACTTTCTAAATGTATAATATATTGTCACAATAACACTAGCTTTTGAACAGCACAGTAATCTTCTCATGGACTTACTTTGGCCTACATGAAAATCCATACAAAACAGTGAATATAAATCAACATTGCTCTTAAAGGCAATGAATACCCATTATAACTAAAATAAGTAGATATAACTGTTTACACTTATGAAAAAGCACAACAAATCCCCCTTCATTACAATGTAATCCAATAGAGAAGTTGGACTACATTGGAATGTCACAAAAGGCTTTTCATTCGGATTCCTCAAGAACCCGGGTGTGCAGATCCGGTTTGTAATGTTCCAACCAAATCTTTGCTAAAGTTTTTCTGAAGAACTTAATCCAACGTACTACTTGGATAGTCAGGAAACTTAACCATCCCAGGATTATAACAATCAGCACACCCCATACATAATCCGCCCCCCATGTCCAAACAGAGGGATTTAACATATCATTATCCGACACAGAATACTGTAACGTGTCCATGGTGACATTATCCTTCCTGATTACCATGCGGACTGTATGGCTAGGCTTGTTGTCTAGCAGAAATTTTAAATCTGGATTTATGGTAATCTCTTGGTTCTGGAAGGCGTCAATACTCTCCACTTCCCCTTCAACGTCCTCTATGTCGACTGGATATAGAGTACGGTTTCCAATCATAATCCTGGAATTACGGGGCACTTTTACAATGGAGACACGAGAAGGTAGGGCAATGACTTTCACCATCACATGATCATTTGAGAAAACAGTCATATCTGGTAAACGGGTACTAACAAGCCATTTGTCTTGTATCAACACAGCGTTCACTACCTTATCCTCCTCGATTTTAGACAGGGTCACCTGGCACTTTTCTGATCCATGTCTCTCATATTCAAGTCCACACAACGCATTGGTTGCGTCATAATTGAAAGGATCGCCTTCGCACTGGAAATTGTTGTCCCGGAATGTTACGCAATTGTCTAGAATTGGGACAGAGAGCCAATCCGGTTTCCAGGGCTGATAGGAACACATTATTCGTAGAAACAACGGGAATTGAAAGAAGAAAACAGATTTCCATCTTTATAGGATCAATATACAATGGCACGGCAATCCCCATATTGAATGCTAAGTTCAGTTGAATGTCTTCTACTTTCTCTTCACTGACCTTTTGTAGCATTTTACGAATGATATCATAAGAAACAAAATATAGGGGAATGCGTCCTTCTCTTAAGTCCTGCATTCCACTTTGTACTTCATCATGATAGACTTGAGTATGGAAGTCAATGCGCTCTTTTAGGGAAATAAGTTCTTGTTTAAACTGTTCATTACTCTCATGAAGATTTATTGAATGAGTCAATAACTTTGAGTGTAAGTTGATGGTAACGACAGTATCCTCTACAACGGAATATAAGTCCGATAAATGTTTTTTCTGATTCTCCATCTCTGCATGAATACTCATTAGGTTCCTTTTCAGTGAACCAATCTCAAGTTCCAATGTCTTAATGGAGATGGAATTAACAGCTGATACACCGGTGGCAATGACAGTGCCCACTACGGCAAAGATTATGGCGGCTGTAATCGCAGAAACGAACCGCTTTGGTCGTCGACTTGTTGAAAACTGTTCTCTAGTCATGCTAAGTTTAATTTGCATGGGCATTGCATCATAAAACAATTGTTTGAATTCCTCAGACTCCCAGTTTGGGGATCTATACGCCAACCCATAGGCATTTTTAAGGATGGGGAGGAATTCCCGGGGACTCTGATTGGGTCTACATGTGAGTTTATAGATATCACGTTTTGCAGCAGTCACAGTATGGTAAGGGCCAAATTCTAATTTGACCTCATGCAAAACATCCTGCCAATCCTGAATTCCTCTCTCCCTAAATGAAACAAAGTAGTGGCGATATTTACCATCAAATGCCCATGGTAGGAATCTGATCCTGTCCGCATCAGAATACAATTTTAAAGAATCCATGGTGGACTGGTACAGTTCTAAGTGATTGGCAATTTCAGCAGAACCCTTTGTAGAGAATTTGGGCACAGTGACATTTAGAAACTTAATGATACTTGAGGAGTTCTGATCCTTTTCTGAACACTGAGTATTTTTCTTTCTAGAGACCACCTCAGAATATATGTTGGTCGTCTGAAACTCTCATCCCCCTGATGGGCAAACTCATGCCTGCGTGGTAGGGAATGGATCACACGCTTTTCCACAAACAGAACATCCTGCAGTTCTTTTGAAAAATCATTAGAGCACCGTAGGTTTCCATTGTAAAAAAATAAAAATAGGATACATAGTGCACTACACTTTTGCATCTCCCCCCTTACTTATAAATTAAATGTAGAACATTATTGGGGAGTCCAGGGGTTGCATCTATAATATGGGCACGAAAAAGCACATGTACTACACTAGTCTGCAGCTACTGTATATATATCTAATATATAAAGCTGAGTGTATGTGTGTGTATGTATGTATGTCTGCTAAAGGAATCAGCACCGTTGCATTTACAATCACGAAATTTGGCACACAGGTACATCAGGTGCCCGGGAAGGTTGTAGACCGGGTCGCAGCTCTCTAGCACGTACCGTTCCTGAGATATTCCCCAAAAATGCATTAGCCAATAGAAGCCTGCAGGTCTTTCTCCTCATATCCCAACTGCCACACACACGGACACATGTCTCTTAACCAATAGAAGTTTGCAGACCCTTAGTCTCCACATACAGTTTTACACCTGGTTTCCATAACAACCCAGCCATTTTTCTTCACTGTTGTAGGTCAGCGTTAAAGGGGCAGGGCGCTGTAGATGACACTGTTGAGGGAGCGGAGTGCTGTGGAGGTCAATGTTAAGGGGGCAGGTAGGGTGGCCATTCAGGCTACCCTCAAAAGATGGACTTAAAAACCTCGCCCCCAGGTCCCGCTAAGCCACGCCACTCCCACTCCGCAGCTGATGGGGATTGAAAAAATGAAGGTAAAAATCTACTTCTGTCAGCTACAGGGGTGGGAGGAAGTGTGACTTTCTCCCTGCAGCTCACGCTCAGACAGCACAGTGCTGCTGTCTGAGAGTGAGCTGTTCTGTCCAGGCCCAGCGCCAGACGAAGGACAGGGAGTCTGAAAGCCGGACTGTCTGGCCTAAAACCGGACCTCTGACCACCCTAGGGGCAGGCTGCCGTGGAGGTCACAGTTAAGGGGACGGTCTGCTGTGGAGGTCAGTGTTAAGGGAAGATTGCTGTAGAGGCCACTGTTAAGAGGGCGGGGTGTTGTGGAAATCACTTTTAAGTATATGTGGTACTGTGGAGGTCACTGTTAAAGGGGCGGGCCGCTGTGGAGGTCACTGTTAAGGGGACGGGATGCTGTGGGGGTCTCTGTTAACGGGGCAGGGAATGGTGGAGGTCACAGTTAAGGGGGACAGTCCACTGTGGAGGTCAGTGTTAAGGGGAGGTGTGCTGTAGAGGTCTCATTTTAAGGGAACAGAGCTCTGTGGAGGTCACTGTTAAGGGGGCAGGGTACTGTGGAAGTCACTAATAAAGGGGCTGCCTCTGTGGAGGTCACTGTTAAAGGGGCAGGCTGCTGTGAAGGTCAAAGTTAAGGGGGTGGGCGGCTGTGGATGTTACTGTTAAGGGGGCAAGCCTCTATAGAGGTCACTGTTAAAGGGGCGGGAACTTTGGAGGTCACTGTCGAGAGTGGGGTGCTGTGGAACTCATTGCGCCAGACGGAGGACAGGGAGTCTGAAAGCTAGACTGTCTGGGCTAATACTGGACCTCTGGCCACCCTAGGGGCAGGCTGCTGTGGAGGTCACAGTTAAGGAGATGGTCCGCTATGGAGGTTAGTGTTAAGGGGCAGATTGCTATAAAGACCACTGATAAGGGGGTGGGCCCCTGTGGAGGTCATTGTCAAGGGGGTGGTGTGCTGTGAAATTCACTGTTAAAGGGGCAGGCTGCTGTTAAGGGGGTGGGCTGCTGTGGAGGTCCCATTTTAAGGAGACGGGGCACTGTGAGGTGGTCAGTGTTAAGGGGTGGGGTGCGGTGCTGTGGAGGTCACTGTTATAGTGGATACGTTTAACAACACACACAAACATTAAATTAAATAGATGAAATATACCCGTGCAAAGCCAGGTCCTTCTGCTAGTGTATTGTAGGAAGACGCAAGGGACCATTGTTGACAAAAGATATGTGTCACCGAGGTTCCTGACCTCGGTGGAGTAAGAGCTATAATAGCTGTTACGGGACGGCTCTTAATGTGGGTAGTCAAAGTGCTGGGTGGATGACTACTCCCCGCGTTCCAGGCCGGGTCTTGACTGGCCTATATAAAAATCCCAGCCAGCAGTGTCAGCTGGTGGTAATTGCCTCTCTCTCTGACAGAGGAGCTCTGGCAATCGCTGGTTGGGATCTGAGCCGTGTGCTAGGCTGGAGGCCTGAGTTTGGGATGTATATATACACTGCTCAAAAAAAATAAAGGGAACACAAAAATAACACATCCTAGATCTGAATTAATTAAATTTTCTTCTGAAATACTTTACATAGTTGAATGTGCTGACAACAAAATCACACAAAAATAAAAAAATGGAAATCAAATTTTTCAACCCATGGAGGTCTGGATTTGGAGTCACACTCAAAATTAAAGTGGAAAAACACACTACAGGCTGATCCAACTTTGATGTAATGTCCTTAAAACAAGTCAAAATGAGGCTCAGTAGTGTGTGTGGCCTCCACGTGCCTGTATGACCTCCCTACAATGCCTGTGCATGCTCCTGATGAGGTGGCGGACGGTCTCCTGAGGGATCTCCTCCCAGACCTGGACTAAAGCATCTGCCAACTCCTGGACAGTCTGTGGTGCAACGTGACGTTGGTGGATAGAGCGAGACATGATGTCCCAGATGTGCTCAATTGGATTCAGGTCTGGGGAACGGGCGGGCCAGTCCATAGCATCAATGCCTTCGTCTTGCAGGAACTGCTGACACACTCCAGCCACATGAGGTCTAGCATTGTCTTGCATTAGGAGGAACCCAGGGCCAACCGCACCAGCATATGGTCTCACAAGGAGTCTGAGGATCTCATCTCGGTACCTAATGGCAGTCAGGCTACCTCTGGCGAGCACATGGAGGGCTGTGCGGCCCTCCAAAGATATGCCACACCACACCATTACTGACCCAATGCCAAACCGGTCATGCTGGAGGATGTTGCAGGCAGCAGAACGTTCTCCACGGCGTCTCCAGACTTTGTCACGTCTGTCACATGTGCTCACTGTGAACCTGCTTTCATCTGTGTAGAGCACAGGGCGCCAGTGGCGAATTTGCCAATCTTGGTGTTCTCTGGCAAATGGCAAACGTCCTGCACGGTGTTGGGCTGTAAGCACAACCCCCACCTGTGGACGTCAGGCCCTCATATCACCCTCATGGAGTCTGTTTCTGACCATTTGAGCAGACACATGCACATTTGTGGCCTACTGGAGGTCATTTTGCAGGGCTCTGGCAGTGCTCCTCCTGTTCCTCCTTGCACAAAGGTGGAGGTAGTGGTCCTTCTGCTGGGTTGTTCCCCTCCTACGGCCTCCACCACGTCTCCTGATGTACTGGCCTGTCTCCTGGTAGCGCCTCCATGCTCTGGACACTACGCTGACAGACACAGCAAACCTTCTTGCCACAGCTCGCATTGATGTGCCATCCTGGATAAGCTGCACTACCTGAGCCACTTGTGTGGGTTGTAGACTCCGTCTCATGCTACCACTAGAGTGAAAGCACCGCCAGCATTCAAAAGTGACCAAAACATCAGCCAGGAAGCGTAGGAACTGAGAAGTGATCTGTGGTCACCACCTGCAGAACCACTCTTTTATTGGGGGTGTCTTGCTAATTGCCTATAATTTCCACCTGTTGTCTATCCCATTTGCACAACAGCATGTGAAATTCATTGTCACTCAGTGTTGCTTCCTAAGTGGACAGGTGAGGTCAAATACCGAACCAGATTTTAAGTGCCGATCTGGGTTTTGGCAGCACCTGGCTGTCCTTAAATAGGCAGCTGGGCTCAGAAGCGAGGTCTCTGTGTTGGGATCTGGGAACCTTGTGTCTGAATGAAGGCTTGCAACTGTTTGCGTGAAAACAGGTTGGTGCTGCAATGGTCAAGGACTCTGAGGCAGAATTGCCTGGTTTGAATTAACACCAACACCGCAAGGTGACTTTTTGTTTGATTATGACTGCTTGTTTTGTCACTTGCCTAAAGATCCAAAGAACTTGTTGTTGCCTCTATACTACGTCCGCTAATCCTGTCTACCAGCGCGAAACCCCACAATTGGTGGAGGATGCGCGCATGAGCAGTGAGGTTGCCGCGAACACAGTTTTTTTTTTTTGTTTCTGCATTTTTCAGGCACGGTTGTATGTCGTACATTAAACCAGCTGTATTACAACCAGTGCCCCACGACAAAATGGAGGCTGTTGTGAAGGCCCTCATGGAGGCTAATCTGCAGCATCGAGAGACAAACTTACAGCAGCGCGAGGCTAATAAGCAGCAGCAGGAGACTAACCAGTTGCTGCTACAACACTTCGCTTTGCAGACAACCGGAACAAAGCAACCCCGAGCGTTCACGATGCCCGGAAAGCAGTTTGTACCGCCATTGAACCCCGCAGACGACATTGAAACCTACCTGATGATGTACGAGAAAGTGGCCATCAGGAAAAAGCTACCCCGTGACCATTGGGCTGATCTCCGTTCCTGGCATCCGATTCCGAGCAGGTGTATTACAACTTGCCGGATGATCAAGCGGACGACTACCAGAACGTCAAGGGTGAGATTCTTGCAAAACTGGGGGTGAATGTGTTGGTCCGGGCCCAGCGGGTGCATCAGTGGGGGTTCAACCCGGCTGCGCCTGCAAGACCCTAGTATTATAACTTACTTCACCTCTTGCAAAAATGGCTACAGCCTGACGTGCTGAGTCCCATTGCTATGCTGGATCGTATGTTAGCCGATATGTTCTGGAGGGCTTTGCCATACTATCTCCAACACTGGATCGGTCAGGTGTCTCCTGGCAATGCCCTTGAGATGGTGGACCTGGTGGAACACTATGAAGCTACCAGGAATCTAAAGGAGGGTTCTGTCCAGAGAGGGGTCGGCAAACCCTGTAGATTTGAGCCGATAAAACCCGCCCGAGATGTATTCACGATAGACCTTGCTCCGATAGTCTACTGGCGGTGTCAGGAGCCTGGCCATGTAAGGGCTGACTGTCCCCATCGGGTTGAGCCCATGGACACCGTCAGTCGCTATATGCCAGGAGGCCGTGTGCAACAGGTACTCCAGAGTCTCTAGATCATTTGTGCCAGGGAGACACTCCGCTCTGCTGGACTCATGGAGTCTGGTGACCCTAGTAAGGGCTACTCTGGTGCGGTCCACTGAATATACTGGCTGGAAAGTCGGGGTGATGTGCATCCATTGAGACTTAGAAGACTAGCCCACCGCGCTGGTGTCTCTAACCACGGTGGCCGCTAGATGGACCCACGGCTGTCGCCACAAATCTAACTTATGAACTCCTAATAGAAACGTCCAGGGCTTTCTGGCACTATGGCCTGCTATGAAAGTGACTGATGCCCATGAGACAGGGGTAACCCTAGCAGAGTGTCCCGGCTCAGGGGAGAGACCAGAACCCTGGGAACCTGAGACCGAAGGGCCAGCGGTAGGGGTGATCGCCACTTCGGTGGAAGAGGGGGAGACAATCCCGCTATGGTGTGAGATGTGGAGGACTTGCCGCCGGGTCCTGAATTGGCAGACCTCAATGTCTCCGGGGATAATTTTGGTACCGCCCAACGCTGGGACCCAACCCTATCCCGTGCCTGGGAAAATGTGTTAATAGTAGATGGTTAACCAGAACAACCTGGGTCAGAGTCAATGTTTCCCACGTTTTGTGGTTCATCAGGATATGTTGTATCGGGTAAACCAACTACGGGGTGAGCCTATTGAACAGTTAGTGTTCCCCAAGGCGTATCGCTAGCTTGTGTTAGATCTAGCCCACCAACACGTCCTCGGGGGTCACCTGGGGCTGCAGAAAACTCAGGATCGTATTCTACAGCAGTTTTACTGGTCGAGCATATTCAAAGAAGTGGAAGAGTTTTGTAAGTCTTGCCCGACCTGCCAGATAAATAGCCCCCAGCCCCATTTCCGTAGTCCCCTAGTACCTCTCCCGATTATCCGTTTGACCGAATAGCTATGAACCTCATATGCCCAGTACCAAAGTCCACCAGAGGGCATCAACACATCTTGGTCATTCTAGACTATGCCACTCGGTACCCAGAAGCGGTGCCACTGCGACATACCTCAGCCAAACTCATAGCTAAGGAATTAATGGAGATGTTTTCCCGAGTAGGACTACCTAAAGAGGTTCTGACCCACCAAGGGACCCCTTTTATGTCCAAGGTGATGAGGGAACTCTAAGTTGCTGCACATAAAACAGCTATAGACGTCTGTTTACCATCCGCAAACGTAAGGTCTGGTAGAAAGGTTTAACCAAACATAAAAAATATGTGTCTAAAGATGGGAAGGACTGGGACTTCCTTCTGCCCTATCTCCTATTCGCAGTGCGAGAGGTACCCCAGGCGTCTACTGGGTTCTCACCCTTCGAACCTCTATATGGCGGACACCCACGCGGTCTCTTGGACGTGGCCAAAGAGGCGTGGGAACAACATAAAAGTGTCATTGTACGTTACCCAGATGCAAGATCGGATAGAGACAGTGTTGACTCTTGTTAGGGAGGATATGGAGGCAGCTCAGCGAGCCCAGAGTCAGGTATATGATTGGTAGGCTCGGGTCCAGATCTTTCACCCGGGTGATCGGGTTTTGGTTCTGGTGCCGACCGTGGACAGTAAGTTCCTGGCTAGGTGGCAGGGGCCCTACGAGGTACTTGAGAAAATTGGAGATGTAAACTACAAGGTGCAACAGGCGGAGCAGATTTACCATGTGAATTTACTCAAACCGTGGTAAGATAGGGAAAACTGTACAGAAGACGGGTTTTCTAGGAGAAGAGGTACCGGCCCCTTTTATCTGATGCAAGAAAGGTGGCTGCCACAGTAAAAATTGCTGACAGCCTCTCCACTAAACAGACTCAGGAGGCCAGGGAGTTTGTTAGTCAGAAAGGTTCTCTTCCTTCCCTGGACGCACTTTCATAATCCAGCATGACATTTTCACTGAGCCTCAGGCAAAAGGCTGATTAAAACCATACCGGGTACCCGAGGCTCGACGACAAGCCATATCGGAGAAGGTGTAGCTAATGTTGCAGCTAGACGTCATTAAGGAGTCAAAAAGTGAGTGGGCCAGTCCTATAGTATTGATACCCAAGCCGGACGGGACGTTGCGGTTTTCTAACGACTTTCGAAAACTTAACGAGGTTTCCAAATTCAATGCCCTTGGCTGATGAGCTCATCGAGAGGTTAGGACAAGCCCGATATTGTTCTATTTTGGACCTCACGAAAAGGTACTGGCAATTGCCCTAAACGGAGGCTGCCAAAGAGAAAACTGCCTTCATCAGGCCTGAGGGGCTGTATCAACGTAAGGTCTTACCCTTTGGTCTGCATGGCGCCCCCGCCACTTTTCAGCGTGTAGGCGATTGCAGCAAACCGCAGGTCAATTGAGACCTGCGGTTTGCTGCGTTTCTGGATTATTCGGGTCTCTGGGGACCCGATAACCCAGAATAGGATGGTGATAGGTGGTGTGATAATACACCACCAATCACCATCCTGCGATCCTGAGAGGTGATGTGACATCACCTCTCAGGATCGCTCTCATTTGTCGGCTGGGCGGGCGGGCATTTCAAATTGCATCAGCGCTCCTCTCCTCCTCCTTTTGTGTCCGGGAGCCAATGAGATAGCGCTGTGTCGGATCTCCAGCCAGCACCCCAATCTGAAAAAAAAGCTCAGGATCGTCAGCAGCACCCACATCTGTGCCCCAGCACCACCAGGTATTTAGAAAAAGGCTAGGGACAGGTTAGATTAGGCAGGGATATTTAGGGAAAGTTAGTGGAAGAAAAAAACTAAACAAAAAAATGTTACTGATTGCATCACCCTAAATCGGGTGTCTGGGATCCACAGCACAGGTGTGTGACCCTAGACCCCCCAGGGGTGTTGCAGCTAGCTCCCCCCCCCCCCCCCCCAAAACGCTGACTGTGGCCGGCACTCTTAGGCCTCTTTCACACGGGCGTTGCGGAAAAATGTCCGGGTGCGTTGCGGGAACACCCGCGATTTTTCCGCGCGAGTGCAAAACCTTGTAATGCGTTTTGCACTCGCGAGAGAAAAATCGCGCGTGTTTGGTACCCAAACCCGAACTTCTTCACAGAAGTTTGGGCTTGGGATCGGTGTTCTGTAAATAGTATTATTTTCCCTTATAACATGGCTATAAGGGAAAAGAATAGCATTCTGAATACAGAATGCATAGTAAAACAGGGCTGGAGGGGTTAAAAAAAAATAAAAAGTCATTTAACTCACCTTTATACACTTGCTCGCGTAGCCGGCATCTCCGTCTGACTCTTTTACTGTCTAGGACCTGTGGAGAGCATTAACTATAGTTTAAGGACCTGGGATGACGTCACTCTGGTCATCACATGGTACGTCACATGATCTTTTACCATGGTGAATCACCATGGTAAGAGATCATGTGACGTACCATGTGATGACCGGAGTGACGTCATCCCAGGTCCTTAAACTATAGTTAATGCTCTCCACAGGTCCTAGACAGTAAAAGAGTCAGACGGAGATGCCGGCTACACGAGCAAGTGGATAAAGGTGAGTTAAATGACTTTTTATTTTTTTTTAACCCCTCCAGCCCTGTTTTACTATGCATTCTGTATTCAGAATGCTATTATTTTCCCTTATAACCATGTTATAAGGGAAAATAATAAGGTTCGGGTCTCCATCCCGATCGTCTCCTAGCAACCGTGCGTGAAAATCGCACCGCATCCGCACTTGCTTGCGGATGCTTGCGATTTTCACGCAACCCCATTCATTTCTATGGGGCCTGCATTACGTGAAAAACGCACAAAGAGGAGCATGCTGCGATTTTCACGCAACGCAAAAGTGATGCGTGAAAATCACCGCTCGTGTGCACAGCCCCATAGAAATGAATGGGTCAGTATTCAGTGCGGGTGCAATGCGTTCACCTCCCGCATCGCATCCGCGCGGAATACTCGCTCGTGTGAAAGGGGCCTTAGCGTCTGGCCACTGTTAGCGCATTGCACACCCCACCGCTGATCAACTTCGGACGGTTGATCAGCGATTTTAGAAAAAAGAATATTTAACATTTGTTTGCCCATTTTTTAGTTTAGTCTTTTTTTTTTTTTTTTTTGTCTGTTAGGTTTAGGGTAAGTTCGCGAACACCCGTGCCCCTACACACATGCGCACAGAATAAAGATTTACACTTTTATGGAGTTTCTACTCTAGGGGTGCCTCAGGGGGGCTTCAAATGGAACATGGTGTAAATAAACCAGTCCAGCAAAATCTGCCTTCCAAAAACCATACGGCATTCCTTTCCCTCTACGCCCTACCGTGTGCCCGTACAGTAGTTTACGACCACATATGGGGTGTTTCTGCAAACTACAGAATCGGGGCAATAAATATAGCATTTTGTTTAGCTGTTAACCCTTGCTTTGTTACTGGAAAAAATGGATTAAAATGGACAATTTTCCCAAAAATCGAAATTCAGAAATTTTATCTCCATTTGCCATTAACTCTTGTGTTCCACAAGAGGGTTGACGACGTTTGTAATGTCAGTTTTGAATACCTTCAGGGGTGTAGTTTCTAGAATGGGGTCATTTTTGGGTGGTTTATGTAACCCTCACAAACTGGTCCCTAAAAATTGGGTTTTTGAAAATTTCTGAAAAATTTAAAGATTTGCTTCTAAACTTCTAAACCTTGTAACGTCCCCAAAAACTAAAATGTTATTCCTAAAATGATCAAAACATGAAGTAGACATATGGGGAATGTAAAGTAATAACTATTTTGGAGGTATTACTATGTATTATAGAAGTAGAGAAATTGAAACTTGGAAATTTGCAATTTTTTCAACATTTTTGGTAAATTTAGTATTTTTTTTATAAATAAAAAATAGTTTGTTTTTTACTTCATTTTACCAGTGTCATGAAGTACAATTTGTGACGAAAAAACCATCTCAGAATGGCCTGGATAAGTAAAAGCGTTTTAAAGTCATCACCACTTAATGTGACACTGGTCAGATTTGCAAAAAATGGCCTGGTCCTTAAGGTGAAATATGGCTGTGTCCTAAAGGGGTTAAGGACCTTAGGCTGGGCCGGCTTTTCAGCGGGGAGTGGGGGCTCGGCCCACACACGAGCAATCTGGGCTGTTGAACCCCTTACATAACCACTAACATACCACTGGCAATGGCTCCTGCCACATGTAAGCGGTGACGGAGTGGACTCCCTCTGTCTCCCATTGGCACCCCGCAAATGCGATCGTGGTGTGTCAGTGTGTGGAAAGCCTGGCTGGGGCCTGGTATAGGACCCAAGCCTGCTTTGAGTGCAATGCATTATAGGGATAGTCCACTGTATTTAAAAAGCAATCTAAATATTGCTTGTTACAGTCCCGTTGTGGGGCTATTAAGTGGGGAAAAAAAATATTTATTAAAGGGCTTCTGTCACCCCATTAAACCGTTTTTTTTTTCTTTACTAATAATCCCTATAGTGCGATCTCAGCATACATAAGCTAATTAATGATTTTCGTTCAGTAGAATTTGCTAAAAATCGATTTTTGAAATATGCTAATTACCTTGCTACCAGCAAGTAGGGAGGCTACTTGCTGGTAGCAGCCGCATCCTCCGATCGTAATGATGCCCCCTCTGCATTCTGATTGACAGGGCCAGGGAAGGGAATCGTTCTCTGCTGGCGCTGTTAGAATTTGAAATCTCGCGCCTGCGCCGTACCTGTCTTCAATCGGCGCAGGCGCACTGAGAGGCGGCCGCTCGCTCGACCGCTCCATCCTCGATGTGCCTGCGTCGATGACGTCATCGCATACACCCGGAAGAGAAGACGCCGGCATCGCTGGAAGGAGGCGGAGAGTCTGGATGACGTCGCTGGATGCTCGAATCAGGTAAGTATGTACATAATAAGCATGCTGCCACAAAAACCACCAACGAAATGGGAATAAATAATTTTATAAAAATGACAGTTATTAACACTATACCACCAACGAATATGAATAATAAGCCCTACTCAATAAATATACAGATGCTTATATATGACACATATATAAATATCTGTATATATCTGTCAAATAGTGTGCGTGTGTGTGTATGTATATATATAATATGCTATATTGCTGGTAGCAAGGTAATTAGCATATTTCAAAAATAGATTTTTAGCAAATTCTACTGAACGAAAATCATTAATTAGCTTATGTATGCTGAGATCGCACTATAGGGATTATTAGTAAAGAAAAAAAAACAACTGTTTAATGGGGTGACAGAAGCCCTTTAAATAAACATTTTAATTTTTTTCCCATAGAAAATAATTTTTTCTATGAAAAGCGTATTTTGGTATCGCCACATCAGTAACAACCCGCAATGCACAAATATAATGTAAATCAAGTCCTATGCTGTAAAACAATTGATTATTGCAAATTTATTCTTAGTCTCCACTGAATTTTTTTTTAAAGTGTAATTTACCCTGAAATTATACCAATGAAAAATACAGGTCATCCCACAAAAATCAAGCCCTCATACAACTCCATAGGAAGAAAGGTGTGACTCATCAGGTAAGGTTTGTTTAGAAATAAAGCTAGATAGTGAGGCAAACAGGAAGTGCTGCATGTAAATATTCATGCTGAGCTGCTCTGATGCCCAGAAAAGGTGATTAAAAGCACAGCCATGGAAAAAAGATATTGGGACTATAAATATGCATTGTGAGGGGTTTTAAAAGCATATAAAAAAAAAAATTACATTGGGACCGGACAACCTGTTTACATAATGACATTTGTTGACAAAGGTTGGGATATTGTATACCTCTTATATCCAGGACAATTTTTACACTTGTGACATGTACAAATAACATCTAAAACTATACTAAACCCCCATCCCTCCTCCACCCCTTATATATTTTCAGAAATTAGACACCTGACAAAATGCCACTCAGCACTTTTTACATACAGGCACCTTCATGCAATTTTTTTAAAAATTGCATAATTTTATATTGATATTAGTCTGTAACAACCCGCAATACACATATCATGTACGGTAAATCATCTCTATGGTGAACACCGTAAAAATTTTTTAGAATAAGTGATCAAAAAGTGTAATTTACCCTAAAATGATACCAATGAAAACTACAAGTCATCCTGCATAAATCAAGCCCTCACGCAACTCCATAGAAAGAAAAGTAAAATAATTATGGGTTTCAGGAAGCAACGATGCAAAAAGATTTTCTTCCTTCCAGAAAGTTATGCTTGCCCCAAAATCAAACCATTAAAAACTACTTGTGCCATAAGAAACAAGCCCTCATACAGCTACAGTCAGGTCCATAAATATTGGGACATCAACACAATTCTAAAATTTTTGGCTCTATACACCCACCACAATGGATTTGAAATAAAACAAACAAGATGCGCTTTAACTGCAGACTGTCAGCTTTAATTTGAGGGTAATTACATCCAAAGCAGGTGAAAAACAGGTTGCTTTTGCAGTATGCTTTGGGTCATTGTCCATCTGCACTGTGAAGCACCGTCCAATGAGTTCTGAAGCATTTGGCTAAATATGAGCAGATAATATTGCCCGAAACACTTCAGAATTCATCCTGCTGCTTTTGTCAGCAGTCACATTATCAGAAAATACAAGTGAACCAGTTCCATTGGCAGCCATACATGCCCACACCATGACACTACCACCACCATGCTTCACTGATGAGGTGGAATGCTTAGGATCATGAGCAGTTCCTTTCCTTCTCCATAGTCTTCTCTTCCCATCACTCTGGTACAAGTTGATCTTGGTCTTATCTGTCCATAGGATGTTGTTCCAGAACTGTGAAGGCTTTTTTAGATGTCGTTTGGCAAACTCTAATCTGGCCTTCCTTTTTTTGAGGCTCACCAATGGTTTAGATCTTGTGAACCCTCTGTATTCACTCTGGTGAAGTCTTCTCTTGATTGTTGACTTTGACACACATACACCTACCTCCTGGAGAGTGTTCTTGATCTGGCCAACTGTTGTAAAGTTTTCTTCACCAGGGAAAGAATTCTTCGGTCATCCACCACAGTTGTTTTCCGTGGTCTTCCGGGTCTTTTAGTGTTGCTGAGCTCACCGGTGCATTCCTTCTTTTTAAGAATGTTACAAACAGTTGTTTTGGCCACGCCTAATGTTTTGTTTTTTTCCGCCTAATGATGGCTTGCTTTACTGATAGTGACAGCTCTTTGGATCTCATTTTGAGAGTTGACAGCAACAGATTCCAAATGCAAATAGCACTCTTGAAATGAACTCTGGACCTTTTATCTGCTCATTGTAATTGGAATAATGAGGGAATAACACACACACCTGGCCATGGAACAGCTGAGAAGCCAATTGTCCCATTACTTTTGGTCCCTCAAGTGGGAGGCACATATGTAAACTGTTGTAATTCCTACACCGTTCACCTGATTTGGATGTAAATACCGGTACCCTCAAATTAAAGCTGACAGTCTGCAGTTAAAGCACATCTTGTTTGTTTTATTTCAAATCCATTGTGGTGGTGTATAGAGCCAAAAATGTTAGAATTGTGTTGATGTCCCAATATTTATGGACCTAACTGTATATAGACAGAAAAATAAAAAAGGTCTTGCAAGGCGACGATGAAAAAAGGAAAAAAAAGCTTGGTCTGTGTGGCTTAAAACAGGCTGGTCACTAAGAGGTTAAAGCAAGACCAGAATCACAGTTCTAACGGTGATACAACCAGAGATACAACCTTTTAGAAATGTAGTTGAGGGTAAGATCTGCAGATATAAGCAGCTTTCATGCCCACACTGGTCTTGTTTTAAAGCTTAGATTGTAAGGTTTAAAACTAGACCTTGCTCATATCCTTGCTCCAGTCTAACACCCAGCCATCAGTAGCAGGGATGTATGCATGGATGTGTGAGATACATTAAAGGGAATCTGTCACCAGGAAATTCACAGTTAAACCCAGCAAAATGATTTGTAGGCCTAACTCCTCTAAATGTAATGGTACTTTTCGCTGTTACTTTTAACCCATTTGCCAATAAAGTGCACCAAGCTCTCTGTGCGCCCTTGATCCTCCTGCTTCCTCCAGCCCCTCCCTCCACTTCATGATTCACAGGGCCTGGTTTCCTCATAATCCTCTCTTCAGGCTCTGTCAATCAAGGAGAGGGAGGAACCTGTCGCCACTAAATGCAGTGTAATCAGCAGGCAGCATGTATATGTTGTTTTGTGGGATTCAGAAAACTTGTCATTTTATACATTTAAGTCTTTGCTTTTTCTGAGTTCAGTTGTACATTAGAGCTTTCTTATAGGAAACTGACAGCCATCTTTGTGTACTAACTTGCACTTTCACACTTGCACCTGCCCATAAGACGCACCTAGGTTTTAGAAGAGGAAAATAAGAAATATATTTTTTATCAGACCTCAGTTTTAATCAGATGTCAGCTCAGAACTCCAATATTAATCAGACCTCAGATCAGATAAAAATAAAATAAAAAATCAACTCTCCATTCCTGTTCTGAGATCCAGCCCTCTTCCTGCTGTGCCCTGACCTGATGTTTCACAGCATGAAGTCACAGAGCGTGCCTGCGTCTTCACGCTGTGCGCAGGGTGCAGCACAGCATGCGGCACCTGCAGGAGAAGATCAGTAAGCGGCGAGTACAGAGCCAGCACAGGGAGTGCTGTATTCGCCGCTCAATGGTCCTACTGGACCTAATGGTCCATAATGAAAGCGCTCATTAGTATTAGCCTGATTAAACGCACTGACACTGGTGGTAAAAAGTATAGGGCGAAAATGATGGTCATTTTCTGGGATAAAATTCTGCAAAACTTGAATTTTTTTTATTTAATTTCCTCTTCATTTTGGGCTTTGAAGCTCCATGGCCAAAATAGATGTTGGAGGCCAGAACTGTAGGAAATACGAAGTTTCACAGTTGCCTTCATACCAAAACATTTTTCTTATAGGGAATCTGTTACCAGAATCTTGGACTATTATGTCCAGCATTACATGAATTGTACTACAGATGAGTCTATATACTGTGTATTTCAGCAAAGCTTTAACTCCTTTCCGACCGCCTAACGCACGGATGCGTCCTGGCGGCGGTCGATTCATTTCTCCTGGACGCATCCGTGCGTCATCTCGCGAGACGCGAGATTTCGGTCAGAGCCGGCCCGCGCATGCGCATTGCGGGCCGGCAAAAGTTAAAGGAGTATTTCGTCACCAGCCTGCCAGCCAATGATCGTTGCTGGCAGGCTGGCGATTTTCAAAAAAATCTAATCAGAAGCCATCTAACACCTTATATTTATAAATATAAGGTGTTAAATAGCTTCTGTGCTCCTCTGCTGGTCCTTTTCGTCGGTTGGTCCCAGCAGAGGAGCACACATCACAGTGAGTAGCCACCAAACACCACACTTAGCCCCAGATCACCCCCCATCACCCCAATTAACCCCTTGATCACCCCTTGATCGCCCCTGTCAATCACCTAGTGAAAGGGAAAAAAGTGATCAGTGTAAACTGTCCCCTTTTTTTTCCCACTGGTATTGACTGATAGGTTTTAGGATAGTTTAGGCCCCTTGGTTAGGTAGTTAGCGTCTGTTAGCGCCCAGCCCACCGCACCGCAGTCACTGATTCGCTGATTAGCGTATCGCTAATCAGCTTTTGTACTTTTATAGTATCTGTAAGTGATCAAAACTAATCACAGTCAGATCTATAATAGTATTAGTGTCACCTTAGCTCGCCCTCCACCCAAAACGCAGTGTTTGCCCGATCAGGCCTGATCGGTCGCCCCCACACGTGCGTTCACCCACGCCCGCCCCGCCGCAGTGACAAAAAATTATTATTTTTTTGATCACTGCACAATCACTTTACAAGCGCTGCGGCGATAAAAAAAAATCAGTTTTGATATTTTTTATCAATCGCAGCGGCCTCCGGTACTTCGCTAGCCTCCCATTTGTAAGACAGGCTTGCTTTTTTTCTTGGGTAGTCTCAGGGAATACTCCTAAATTTAGTCCAAATGTCAAACAGGGGGTATTCTTCTGAAGAGGCTTACAGGCTTCTGACCCAGTCGGATGAGGAATGGGAACCCTCATCTGACGAATCTAGCGGGTCCGAATATGAACCTGTAGAAAGCAGTGGCAGTCTGACCCAAAGTTCGGACGAGGAGGTTGAGTTCCCTGATAGCACCAGGCATACCCGGCCCCGTGTCGCTAGACCACAGGTTGCGCAGGATCCGCTTCAAGGGCAGCAGAGTGGGGCTGGCGCTGTCGGATTACGTGGTGAGGCATACACCAGCAGCGCAGCCCATCCTGGACCTAGGACCAGCACTGCCGTACAACATGGTGAAGTGGCGAGCACCAGAAAGGCAGTTGAAGCTGGTACGGTGGCATGTGCAATAGTTACCCCGTCGCAACCACCGCACAGACAGGCCCGTAGAGTCCCTGAGGTGCTGGCAAACCCTGATTGGCAGTCCCCAACTTCAGCCGCACCTGTAGTTCCCCCTTTCACCGCCCAGCCTGGAGTTCGGGTTGAGACAGCTCAGATCGGTTCGGCACTGGGATTTTTTGAGCTGTTCTTGACTGCGGAGCTCTTGGACTTAGTCGTGGCAGAAACAAATCGGTATGCCACTCAATTTATAGCCGTCAACCCGGGAAGCTTTTATGCCCAGCCTTTCCGGTGGAAACCAGTCCAAGTTTCCGAAATTAAAAATTTTCTGGGCCTTCTCCTCAACATGGGTCTAACCAAAAAGCATGAATTGCGGTCATATTGGTCCCCGAACCCAATTCATCACATGCCCATGTTCTCTGCTGCTTTGTCCAGGACACGATTTGAGACAATCCTGCGTTTCCTGCACTTTAGCGACAACACCACCTTCCGTCCCAGAGGCCACCCAGCTTTTGACTGGCTCCACAAAATTCGGCCCCTCATAGACCACTTCAACCAGAAATTTGCAGATTTTTATACCCCTGAGCAAAACATCTGCGTAGACGAGTCCCTTGTATAAGCTCTGTGAAAGGGCCACAGGCTATACCCACAAATTTCGGATCTATGAGGGTAAAGATCAGACCCTGGAGACGGTCAGTTGCCCTGACTACCTGGGGAGCAGTGGGAAGACAGTCTGGGACTTGGTGTCACCCTTATTTGGCAAGGGGTACCATCTTTATGTGGACAATTTTTACACAAGTGTGTCCCTCTTCAGGCATTTGTTCCTAGAACAGATTGACTGCTGTGGCACCGCGCGACCTAGTTGCCGGGGTATTCCCCAACGGCTCGTTACAACCCGTCTTGCAAGGGGGGAGAGGGCTGCCTTGTGTAATGAAGAACTGCTCGCGGTGAAATGGAGAGACAAGCGTGACGTTTACATGCTCTCCTCCATTCACGCAGACACGACAATACAAATTGAACGGGCAACCAGTGTCATTGAAAAGCCCCTCTCAGTCCACGACTATAACCTTCACATGGGAGGGGTGGACTTCAATGACCAGATGTTGTTTCCTTATTTAGTTTCCCGACGCACCAGACGCTGGTATAAGAAGGTTTTGTTCTCTACAGTAAGGCTGAGCAAAGATTGATTAGAGCACTGATATAATTCAGGCTTTGAAAACACTCCGAAGCGACAAGCAGGCAATGGGCCCCTATACAGAGGAAGGGGGGAGTATACTTATTTAAAATATAGCTTTTAATATATTCTAGGATTAACAAAGTAAAAAGGACTCACTAAACAATATAGACATACAAAGACCAACTTAATGGTGCCCAGCTGGTACAGATAAAAAATTCTGCTCCGTCTGTAAAGACGCGAACAGTCTTACCAGACCCTTAGTAGATAGTAGGTGAGGTTCCTTGATGACAGGAGGCAGGAGACACTGGGTGTATGCCGGGCGGGATGAAGGTGCTTCTGCTGTGTAGTCGGGTAGATCAGACAGTAGGAAGGGTCCTATATATCCCTATCAAGGTGAAAGGGGCTATTATGCTACTACCTGTCTACACAGAGCACTCGCCTTGGAAAAGGCGACCCCGTCCGGTAGCCTGTCCCTATAGTGGACCTGTACCCTAAAACTACAGAGAATTTTACCAGTGATGGATGAATGATGATACTTCCAGTGGTCTCCCGACGTGGCACGTTTCTGTCCGTGACTTCTTCAGGGGAACGACTGCAGGAGGTAACAGTGTAGCCGTAGGTATCTGACCTTAGGCTAATTTGACACTGGGGAAAAGAACAGGCTGTAAAGGCCTGTGTTCTGCTGAACCCAGGGTGGGATGCAGATTCTGCTTGACCCAGGGTGGGATGCAGAGTGGCGCAGGAGGGGTAGTCCTGTGCAGGACGGTCTGGGGGATATAGTAATCCCAAACACATGAAACCCTTGTGGTTGGGGGTAACGGTATAGTAGACCAGCCGTAATTGTGTGCCTCAATAGTGAGTTTAAATGACCGCGCTCCATCTCCGTCGCCCCTCCCTCCCAGTGACGCCATCGACACGCGACGCCATCCAGGAGCGCCGCCGTCCGCCCGGTCACGTGACCCAAGCACCAGGAAAACCTGAGGAGAGTCACCCCACACAGGGCAGAGGGCGGACGCAGCCAGTGACGCCACACGCCGGCAACACCACGTGGGAAGGGCGGGATTGCGGCAGGGGGTGGGCGGAAGTAGTGATCACTCAGCCAATGTTTAGATGGTCTGGTGATCACATGGGACGCAAAGTGTACTGTATGTGTCTCCTTGGTAACATAGTAAATAGAAATACAGCCTAGAGACGGCTAGTGGCATTTAATGCAGAGTTGACTGGTGCAGAACGGGATGCAGATAATGCTAGAGATCTTGCTAGCTGGGCCACATGAAATCAGATATATGTATGTGGGTGCGCTTGTATAGTGGACAGGGGTGCCATGTAATATCAACCAGGGATCCCTGTAAAAGTACACTACACGGCGCAACCCCAATACGGCATGGATTGCAGTCAATTAATAACTGCACCACCCCCAGAGGAATTGTGCTAAGAGCGGCACATGTATATATTCGAACTCAGACATATATATGCGGAAATGCAGGGGGGGCGAGGGGAAGGCTCTGCACTATATGTACGTGCACTGTAATGTGCACCAGCGATTTAGAGGGCGTAACCATCAGTGCATGCACAAGTGCAGCACACCTCCCCAGGGGACCATGAGGGAAAAGCACAATTATATTTATAAACCAGGCTTTATGATGGATACGAAGTGTCATTTTTCAAAGGAAGCAGGCATAGTTTAGCCTTTCGTTCATGCCGCCTGGTGCTGCTGTTTTCAGATTAAAAATCCAGCGTGCTTCACGTTGGAGTAGGCTCTTGTCCCAGTCCCCCCCTCTTGGTGGGGGTTTCACAAGGTCAATGCCCATGAACTTTAACCGGGCCTTGCCATTATGATTGGTGTGCACATGTTTGGACACAGGGGTGTCCCTCTTATGTGTGACATCCCCTATGTACTCACCAATCCTCCTCCGAAATTCCCTTATGGTTTTGCCGACGTATTCCAAACCACACTCACATAGGATGCGGTATATCACACCCCTGGATTTGCAGTTAATGAAGTGTGGAATGGAATACGTCTTGCCCGTGACCGAGCTAGTGAAGGTTTTAGTGGTCAGGATGTGTTTGCAGGCAACCCACCTGCCGCATCTGTGACTGCCCACTACGGTGGACCGTAGCCATGTTGAGTGTGTAATACTAGGTGAAAAATGACTGCGGACAAGTTATATTCCTCTGGGGGTGGTGCAGTTATTAATTGACTGCAATCCATGCCGTATTGGGGCTGCGCCGTGTAGTGTACTTTTACAGGGATCCCTGGTTGATATTACATGGCACCCCAGTCCACTATACAAGCGCACCCACATACATATATCTGATTTCATGTGGCCCAGCTAGCAAGATCTCTAGCATCATCTGCATCCCGTTCTGCACCAGTCAACTCTGCATTAAATGCCACTAGCCGTCTCTAGGCTTTATTTCTATTTACTATGTTACCAAGGAGACGCATACACTTTGCGTCCCATGTGATCACCAGACCATCTAAACATTGGCTGAGTGATTACTACTTCCGCCCACCCCCTGCCGCAATCCCGCCCTTCCCACGTGGTGTTGCCGGCTTGTGGCGTCACTGGCTGCGTCCGCCCTCTGCCCTGTGTGTGGTGACTCTCCTCAGGTTTTCCTGGTGCTTGGGTCACGTGACCAGGCGGACGGCGGCGCTCCTGGATGGCGTCGCGTGTCGATGGCGTCACTGGGAGGGAGGGGCGACGGAGATGGAGCGCGGTCATTTAAACTTACTATTGAGGCACACAATTGCGGCTGGTCTACTATACCGTTACCCCCAACCACAAGGGTTTCATGTGTTTGGGATTACTATATCCCCCAGACCGTCCTGCACAGGACTACCCCTCCTGCGCCACTCTGCATCCCACCCTGGGTCAAGCAGAATCTGCATCCCACCCTGGGTTCAGCAGAACACAGGCCTTTACAGCCTGTTCTTTTCCCCAGTGTCAAATTAGCCTAAGGTCAGATACCTACGGCTACACTGTTACCTCCTGCAGTCGTTCCCCTGAAGAAGTCACGGACAGAAACGTGCCACGTCGGGAGACCACTGGAAGTATCATCATTCATCCATCACTGGTAAAATTCTCTGTAGTTTTAGGGTACAGGTCCACTATAGGGACAGGCCACCGGACGGGGTCGCCTTTTCCAAGGCGAGTGCTCTGTGTAGACAGGTAGTAGCATAATAGCCCCTTTCACCTTGATAGGGATATATAGGACCCTTCCTACTGTCTGATCTACCCGACTACACAGCAGAAGCACCTTCATCCTGCCCGGCATACACCCAGTGTCTCCTGCCTCCTGTCATCAAGGAACCTCACCTACTATCTACTAAGGGTCTGGTAAGACTGTTCGCGTCTTCACCGACGGAGCAGAATTTTTTATCTGTACCAGCTGGGCACCATTAAGTTGGTCCTATCCGTGTATGTATGTCTATATTGTTTAGTGAGTCCTTTTTACTTTGTTAATCCTAGAATATATTAAAAGCTATATTTTAAATAAGTGTACTCCCCCCTTCCTCTGTATAGGGGCCCATTGCCTACAGTAAGGCTTGGAGAACAGGATCCTTCCTCAAATTTCAGGAAGAGATCATCGAGAACCTCCTGTATCCAGGAGGTTCCGTGGCCCCATCCACCAGTGTAGTGAGCCGACTAAAAAACATATTGAATAATAATACAGCTAAGCTATTTTTGGCTAATCAATATAAATACTATGCCCACGGTAATAAAGCTTCAAAGGTTTTAATGGCCCAGACTAAAAAAAGGAAATTGGCTGCGTTTATTTCATGTATTAAAACAAGAGAGGATCAGATCATTCATAAAACAAATCTTATCGCGGATCAGTTTTGTAAGTTTTACAGTCAATTGTACAACTTGCATGACACTTTGTCCCCTTCACAATTATCATCTAAGACCCAACTCATACAAAAGTGGCTAGACACATTAAATCTACCCAAATTAAAACCTGAGCAAACTGCCACTCTAAACTCTCCATTCACTATGTCAGAGCTTAAAACTGCTCTAAAAAACTCCCCACTTCACAAGAGCCCAGGTCCTGACGGCCTCCCAATCGTTTATTATACCATTTTTCAGAACATACTTCTGCCACGCTTTCTCAAGGTTTGCAATGGGGCGAGAGAGGCCGGGTCATTCACCAGTGAGATGCTTGCAGCGCAAATTACCATTATTCCCAAACCTAATAAAGACCATTCACTCTGTGCGAACTATAGACCTATCTCACTCCTGAACAATGATCTTAAATTGTATGCTAAGATGTTAGCAAAAAGATTAAAAATATACTTGCCAGATCTTATATCTGCGGAGCAAGTTGGTTTCATACCAGGTAGGGAGGGTAAAAATAATATTATTAGGGTTACCCAACTAATGCAATGGGCTCAACATTCAAAAACCCCACTAGCAATTCTCAGCATGGACGCAGAAAAGGCGTTTGACAGAGTGGATTGGCTATTCATGACCCAAGCCCTGATCAAATTCGGAATCCCAGATTCTTTTATTATGAGCGTAATGGCAATGTATCAAAAACTAACGGCGCGCGTTCTGGTGAATGGCACACTGTCTCCATCATTCAGTATATCAAATGGGACGAGACAGGGTTGCCCTCTCTCCCCATTGCTCTTTGTGTTGGTGATAGAAACCCTCATGCAAGCATTTCGGATCAATACCGCAATTAAAGGTATTAGAATTGGTACAGAGAACCATCAGACCGCAGCTTTTGCGGATGATGTGTTGCTGTTCATTACTAATCCTGAAACGGCCTTTAAAGAGATTGAATCATTACTTCACGACTTCTTTGAATTGTCTAATTTCTTAGTGAATTTATCTAAGTCTACAATCTTAATCGTCTCTTTACCGGTGACGACTATGGCCAGGATAAAAGATGCTGCGGCTTTTCATTGGTCAACTGACCATATCACCTTTTTAGGAATTAAGTTGACCTCTAGTTTTTCCCGGTTATATCATGAGAACTTCCACACCCTTTCGAAACGTATAGAAGATCTCATAAGTTCATGGGATATCCCATTTGTTTCCTGGTTCGGCCGTAGAACTTTGATTAAATCTATTCTCATGCCAACGGTTTTGTATTACATTCAGGCATTACCTATTCCAATTCCCAGGGCCTTCTTTAAGAAAATCCAAAGCATCCTTTTGAAATTTTTATGGGGTAAAAAAAAGGCTAGGATACCTTTTAAACAGGTCAAGCAAAGGTCAACTAAAGGAGGAATGGGGGTGCCAGATGTTTATCTATACCACAAAGCAGTGATATGCATGCGTTGTTTGGAATGGTTGAGAAGTTATTCTAAACGCTTAGATCCTTCAACTGAAGCCGGCATGGCTAACATCCCCTTGCGCTCTTTGTTGTTTATGGATGGTACAATGGCTAGAAAGGTTTTGAAGACAGCTAGCTCCATAACTCTATATTCAATAAAGATATGGTCAGAATCTAAATGGCTTACAACATTAGCCCCAAATTATCTGACACTAATGCAAGTAAGAGATATATTATTTCAAGCACCTATACAGTTTCTAGACACTCTGCCGGTTAGAACGAAATCTATTACAACACCCATTTTAAACCTATGCAAAGAAGAAGATGTTCTTACATATGAAGATTTACGTTCTCTTCCGGCGCTAACTAATCTTTCCACTTTTCATCTGGCCTATTTACTCCAACAGCTAAAAAAACACTTAACAACGCTCCCGTCGATTACAACTCACACTCCGTTTGAAAAATTAGCATTACAATTAAAGGAACCAAAAGGGAAAATCTCACAACTATATGAAATACTACTTTCCAAACAAGGTTCAGATTCCCCTATATTTATTCAGCAATGGTCAACAGAGCTGGAGATTCAATTATCCCCTTTAGAAGTAAAACATGCACTCAGAGCGTTTCTTAAGGTGTCCAGGTGCGTTAAGCTGCAAGAGAACAGCTATAAAGTTTTAACAAGATGGTATTATACACCTCAAAGGCTTCACCGCATGTTTCCTGAGTGTAGCCCTATGTGCTGGAGATGTAACCTAGAAATAGGTACGCATACCCATATTTGGTGGGAGTGTAACAAGATAACTTCTTACTGGCAAGAGATCTGCAAACTTATATCTGAGATTTGTAGCTTGAAAGTACTTATTTCCCCGAAAATTTGCCTTTTAGGAGTTTTGGGAGAAATCAGGGGCCCCAAAATTAGACGTTTGTTGTGTAACACATTATTAGCAGCAGCTAGACTTATGGTGGCAATAGCATGGAAACAACCAAACCCACCAACTATTCAAAATTGGATCCTCAAATGCGACCAACTATATCGTCTAGAACAAATTGCACACTGGGATGCTCGTACCCCTATGCAATTCGAAATGGTTTGGAATCCATGGAAAACATTTAGGAATTTTTCTGGGATTTGAGTATTTACTGTGAGAGGTATTGTTTGCGAGGGTGGGCCTCCTCCTTTTGAGCTGCTTTCCTTTGAAAGGGTCTCATTCGGTTGTGAACACCCATACTGTTGCTCCTGGTTGGAGTCAGTAGGAGACATTACACTTTACGCCGGCCTCGATGGAATTCTGTGCTTTACAAAGCTACTTGTCCCCCCCCCCCCCCTCCCCCAACCTATGCTTTCGTTTCTGTTTTGTTTTATTGTGTTTAGGGTCAGTCCATTTAATTATATAGTGGATACTCATATACCTTTTAGATTAAGATGATCAGAGGTGTTTTCTTTGCTGGTAACATCTGGAAAACAATGAGCATGTTATTCTTCGATAGGGACAACTATATGAATATACTTGTAGACTGTATACGCAGGGTATGTGTATATTTAAAAAAAAAAAAAAAGGAAACTGGAATTATTGCTGACCTTTATGTTGGTTGTTTATTTCATGTCGGAAAACAATAAAAACAATTTTAAAACAGTGTAGTGAGCCGTCTACACGAGCGACATTTCCCCAATGTCGTTGCTGGTACTTCAACCCAACCGTCACCCCGAAAAAGCAGGAGTGGAATAAGGCGTGACACCCACTATTTCTGTCCTGACTGCCCTGACCACCCTGCCCTATGCTTAGGGGAGTGTTTCCGGAAGTACCACACACAGGTACACTTAGCATAGGGATTGCATCTCACAGGACAGGCACACAGGGCTATTAGGGCCCTTACACTCACAGCTGCTGCAAACCTCTCCTTTCACCTGGGACAAAGTGCATAATGTACTTCGCCACATCTTTGGGCGATTTGCGCTTTGCACATTGTCCCATGGGGAAGGAGAGGTTTGTCCTATAAAGTAAAAAAAAATTAAAAATCACCGGTAAGCAAAAAAGTTAACGTTCTGTTCAAAAAGTTAAATAAAGTTTATATGTTATTGCGTTGCGGCCTGGTTTTTTCTTTTTTTTTTTTTTTTTTTTTACCTTCCAGGTGGACCAACCGATCGATTAGCTGCAGCACTGATGTGCATTCTGACAGAAGCATTACGCTGCTGTCAGATTACACAAAAGTCGGTGTATGCAGCGCTGCAAGACGAGATTTCTCCTCTGCAGTAAAAGATACGTTTGCCGAGGGATTTGAGCTGAGGAGGCGGCGGTGTTCATATACTTTGGCAAACACTTTGTTTCTAAAAAAATAAAAATAAAAATCCCGGCAATTATTTATTCATTCACATCGATTGATGTGAATGGAGAAATCTGGTTTGCCAGGGCATACGGGCTAAGTGGGTATGGATGTTGGGCGGAGCTCCTATGTCCTGGCAGACGCCTTTCCCCTCCTTTTTTTTTTTTTGGCAGAGATTTTTTCATCCACATTGATCGATGCGGATGAAGAAATCTGTGCCGTTCATTTTTTCTTTCAGCCCAGAGGCTGAACGGAAAAAAAAAATCTCATTACCCGTATGCTCAATATAAGGAGAATAGCAGAAACTCCTAATGCTGGCCATACATGTAATGATTGCGGAGACCCTCAAATGCCAGGGCAGTACAAACACCCCACAAATGACACCATTTTGGAAAGAAGACACCCCAAGGTATTCGCTGAGGGGCATATTGAGTCCATGAAAGATTGAAATTTTTGTCCCAAGTTAGCGGAAAGGGAGACTTTGTGAGAAGAAACAAAAAAAAATCAATTTCCGCTAACTTGAACTCGCCATGCCCCTCATTGAATACCTTGGGGTGTCTTCTTTCCAAAATGGGGTCACATGTGGGGTATTTATACTGCCCTGGCATTTTAGGGGCCCTAAAGCGTGAGAAGAAGTCTGGGATCCAAATGTCTAAAAATGCCCTCCTAAAAGGAATTTGGGCCCCTTTGCGCATCTAGGCTGCAAAAAAGTGTCACACATGTGGTATCGCCGTACTCAGGAGAAGTTGGGGAATGTGTTTTGGGGTGTCATTTTACATATACCCATGCTGGGTGAGATGACTATCTTTGTCAAATGCCAACTTTGTATAAAAAAAAAATGGGAAAAGTTGTTTTTTGCCGAGATATTTCTCTCACCCAGCATGGGTATATGTAAAAAGACACCCCAAAACACATTGCCCTACTTCTTCTGAGTACGGCGATACCAGATGTGTGACACTTTTTTTGCAGCCTAGGTGGGCAAATGGGCCAACATTCCAAAGAGCACCTTTCGGATTTCACTGTGCATTTTTTACAGATTTTGATCTCAAACTTCTTCTCAGACATTAGGGCCCCTAAAAGGCCAGGGCAGTATAACTACCCCACAAGTGACCCCATTTTGGAAAGAAGACACCCCAAGGTATTCCGTGAGGGGCATGGCGAGTTCCTCGAATTTTTTATTTTTTGTCACAAGTTAGCGGAAAATGATATATATTTTTTTTCTTACAAAGTCTCATAGTCCACTAACTTGTGACAAAAAATAAAAACTTCCATGAACTCACTATGCCCATCATGAAATACCTTGGGGTGTCTTCTTTCCAAAATGGGGTCACTTGTGGGGTAGTTATACTGCCCTGGCATTTTAGGGGCACGAATGCTTGAGAAGTAGTTTGAAATCAAAATGTGTAAAAAATGCCCTGTGAAATCCGAAAGGTGCTCTTTTGAATGTGGGCCCCTTTGCCCACCTAGGCTGCAAAAAAGTGTCACACATCTGGTATCGCCGTACTCAGAAGAAGTTGGGCAATGTGTTTTGAGGTGTCTTTTTACATACACCCATGCTGGGTGAGAGAAATATCTCAGCAAAAGACAACTTTTCCCATTTTATTATACAAAGTTGGCATTTGACCGAGATATTTATCTCACCCAGCATGGGTATATGTAAAATGATACCCCAAAACACATTGCCCAACTTCTCCTGAGTACAGCTATACCAGATGTGTGACACTTTATTGTAGCCTAGGTGGGCAAAGGGGCCCACATTCCAAAGAGCACCTTTCGGATTTCACAGGGCATTTTTTACACATTTTGATTTCAAACTACTTCTCACGCATTCGGGCCCCTAAAATGCCAGGGCAGTATAACTACCCCACAAGTGACCCCATTTTGGAAAGAAGACACCCCCAGGTATTTCGTGATGGGCATAGTGAGTTCATGGAACTTTTATTATTTTTTGTCACAAGTTAGTGGAATATGAGACTTTGTAAGTAAAAAATAATAATAATAAATCCTCATTTTCCGCTAACTTGTGACAAAAAATAAAAAGTTCTATGAACTCACTATGCCCATCAGCGAATACCTTAGGGTGTCTACTTTCCGAAATGGGGTTATTTGTGGGGTTTTTCTACTGTCTGGGCATTGTAGAACCTCAGGAAACATGACAGGTGCTTAGAAAGTCAGAGCTGCTTCAAAAAGCGGAAATTCACATTTTTGTACCATAGTTTGTAAACGCTATAACTTTTACCCAAACCATTTTTTTTTTTTTACCCAAACATTTTAGCTCTTAATGAAAGGGGGAGTAATTATTTGGGCTGTTTCAAGTAGGGAGGCGTAGATTTTGGAGATTTTTTTTTTTTTTTTTTAGGTTTATTCCGTCTTAGGGCCATCTGTTCGAACTGGGTGGGTGCGGTTTGGCACTGAAACAATGTTCCTGAGGTGGCTTTCAAAATGTGTGCATACTGAAAATGGGATAGATTCCCTAGTTGATGATATTCTAAAGCAGCATTCTCTTCCTCATGGTGGGTACAGATGATATCATGTACCGGGGTAGAATTCGCCTTAGGCCCCTCACCTAGCGTTGACCTAAACTCTGGGGTGGAATCCCACAAAACATCTCTAACCTGTAATAAAGGCGTGATTTGCTCTGATATCAGTTTCTTTGACACACCCGCGAACCAAACCTGGAGGGTATTGAGTGTAAGAGGGTTGGTTATCTGTCTCATGGTCTCCTGTCTATAGCTCGAGAGTAACGCTAGGGATCGCAATGGGATTCCCGTTAAATCCTGCTCTAACCCCACATCTAGCCTCTCTGGCGGATTACGTATCCATTCTAAAACTCTTAAGCCCTGGATTGATTTGTAATAGAGGAGAAAGTCTGGTACACCTAGACCACCTAATTTCTGGGGCTTAGTCACTTGGCTGTAGGGCAGTCTAGGTCTGGCACTACTCCAGAGGAAGCGTGTCAGTATCCCCTTTAGCTGTAGGAAGAAAGCTCTAGGTACACCAATTGGCAGTGCTTGTAAATAGTAGAGCACCTTCGGGAGTACCATCGATTTGATTAAAGTTCTTCGGCCAAACCAGGAGGTAAACGGCAGATGCCATGATGTCATAAGGTCCTTAACATTGCGTGGAATATTTTTAAAATTTTCTGCGTACAAGTCTGAATAGCGGGAAGTGATATTCACACCCAGGAAAGGAATACTACTAGTAGACCAGGCGAAAGGGGTACTCTGTTCTAACTGGGATTGTGTTTGTGTATCTAGCGAAACATTCAAGACTTGCGACTTGGAGAGGTTGACCACCACCAGGGTATGGATCGCTGGGAAAGCTTCGATGGGATTCGTGATAATGAAGAGGAGGTCATCTGCAAACGCAGCAAGAGAATGGGTTTTCCCTTTTATGGTCACTCCCTGGATCATTTGATCCTGCCGCACAGCTTGTAATAATGGCTCTACCGACAGAATGAAAAGGAGCTGGGAGAGGGGACAGCCCTGTCTAGTACCATTACTAATTGTGAAAGGGGGGGAAAGTGTGTTATTCACCAGGACTCTTGCGCTTGGGTTACCGTACATAGCCATTACTGCCGTTATAAAGCTACCCGGTATGCCAAAGGCCTTCAGTGCAGCACACATAAAAGACCAATTCACTCTATCAAAAGCCTTCTCGGCATCCGTGCCGAGAAGAACTAATGGAGTGGAAGTAGAGTTGGCGTGGTGAATAATATTGATCAGGCGACTTATATTCATTCTCCCCTCACGACCTCCAACAAAACCAACTTGCTCAATATGGATCAACTGGGGTAATAGCAACTGGAGGCGAGATGCAAGCATCTTAGCTACCGTAGTAGTTTCAGGTCCGTATTGAGCAAGGATATTGGTCTATAACTGGCGCATAATGAGGGATCTTTCCCTTCCTTAGGGATAATTGTTATTTGGGCTGCTAACATGTGTGGATGCAAGGGTTTACCTTCCCATAGTGAATTACATACCAGTAAGAACCTGGGTAAAAGGGATGTCATAATATTTCATCGGCAATCCGTCCGGGCCTGTGCTTTTGTGTAAGGGTGAATCTTTAAGAGCTTTCTTTAGTTCAACAATGTCGAACGGGCGGGACAGCATCTGTGATTGCTCTTTCTTTAGTTTGGGTAATATAAGTTTTGATAGCCAATTCTTCATGTCTAAGAGTTTAGCATGGCTTTCAGCGGTGGGTATCCCCTTACTTAAATTATATAGTTTAGTGTAGTACTCTGTGAAACATGTCGCTATTTGCTCAGTTTGGTAGACCGTTTGTGTCGGGGAAGGCTGAATTTTTTGGATATATGAGTGGGCTTTACGTTTTTTCAATTGAGACAGCATAAATTTAGAGGCCTTGTCGCCATGGGCATAATACTTAAACTTGGCTGACAAAAATAATTTTGCCGACTTAGAATTCAGCAGATTTTTCATTTGTGATCTAAGAAGGTCAAGGTTTCCTAGTACATCAGGTGTCTGTTTTTTTTTATGCAAGGATGCCGCCTTCGCTATTTGGCTCTGTAGATCAATTATATCCGCCTCTCTACATTTTTTGAGATATGAGCCAAGAGAGATAAAGTGTCCCCTCACCACTGCCTTATGCGCTTCCCACACCGTTCCAGGTGATATTTCTGGGGAATCATTGAGAGCAAAATACTGGAGGGTTTCATTTAGTCTCCAAATCATTTCTCTTTTTGAGATATTGAGCAGACGGAAACTCATGAAAACTGGTGCATGATCCGACAATACACTGCGCGCAGAATTATTAGGCAAATGAGTATTTTGACCACATCATCCTCTTTATGCATGTTGTCTTACTCCAAGCTGTATAGGCTCGAAAGCCTACTACCAATTAAGCATATTAGGTGATGTGCATCTCTGTAATGAGAAGGGGTGTGGTCTAATGACATCAACACCCTATATTAGGTGTGCATAATTATTAGGCAACTTCCTTTCCTTTGGCAAAATGGGTCAAAAGAAGGACTTGACAGGCTCAGAAAAGTCAAAAATAGTGAGATATCTTGCAGAGGGATGCAGCACTCTTAAAATTGCAAAGCTTCTGAAGCGTGATCATCGAACAATCAAGCGTTTCATTCAAAATAGTCAACAGGGTCGCAAGAAGCGTGTGGAAAATCCAAGGCGCAAAATAACTGCCCATGAACTGAGAAAAGTCAAGCGTGCAGCTGCCAAGATGCCACTTGCCACCAGTTTGGCCATATTTCAGAGCTGCAACATCACTGGAGTGCCCAAAAGCACAAGGTGTGCAATACTCAGAGACATGGCCAAGGTAAGAAAGGCTGAAAGACGACCACCACTGAACAAGACACACAAGCTGAAACGTCAAGACTGGGCCAAGAAATATCTCAAGACTGATTTTTCTAAGGTTTTATGGACTGATGAAATGAGAGTGAGTCTTGATGGGCCAGATGGATGGGCCCGTGGCTGGATTGGTAAAGGGCAGAGAGCTCCAGTCCGACTCAGACGCCAGCAAGGTGGAGGTGGAGTACTGGTTTGGGCTGGTATCATCAAAGATGAGCTTGTGGGGCCTTTTCGGGTTGAGGATGGAGTCAAGCTCAACTCCCAGTCCTACTGCCAGTTTCTGGAAGACACCTTCTTCAAGCAGTGGTACAGGAAGAAGTCTGCATCCTTCAAGAAAAACATGATTTTCATGCAGGACAATGCTCCATCACACGCGTCCAAGTACTCCACAGCGTGGCTGGCAAGAAAGGGTATAAAAGAAGAAAATCTAATGACATGGCCTCCTTGTTCACCTGATCTGAACCCCATTGAGAACCTGTGGTCCATCATCAAATGTGAGATTTACAAGGAGGGAAAACAGTACACCTCTCTGAACAGTGTCTGGGAGGCTGTGGTTGCTGCTGCACGCAATGTTGATGGTGAACAGATCAAAACACTGACAGAATCCATGGATGGCAGGCTTTTGAGTGTCCTTGCAAAGAAAGGTGGCTATATTGGTCACTGATTTGTTTTTGTTTTGTTTTTGAATGTCAGAAATGTATATTTGTGAATGTTGAGATGTTATATTGGTTTCACTGGTAAAAATAAATAATTGAAATGGGTATATATTTGTTTTTTGTTAAGTTGCGTAATAATTATGCACAGTAATAGTCACCTGCACACACAGATATCCCCCTAAAATAGCTAAAACTAAAAACAAACTAAAAACTACTTCCAAAAATATTCAGCTTTGATATTAATGAGTTTTTTGGGTTCATTGAGAACATGGTTGTTGTTCAATAATAAAATTAATCCTCAAAAATACAACTTGCCTAATAATTCTGCACTCCCTGTAATATGGAGCCTATTGATACCTTAGTGCAGCAAGGCAGCAGTGAGGTGGACACCAGGACATAGTCTAACCTTTGGTAGGATTTGTGTGCCGGTGAATAGTACGTGTAATCTTTTTGTCCCGGGTGAAGGGCCCTCCAACTATCTACTAGTCCTACGTTGGTGATATTTCTCCTGATAGATCTCAACGCTACTTGTGAAATCGATGATCTCCCGAGGGAAGTATCCACTTCTGGAGAAACAGCCACATTCAAGTCTCCACCTAAAATCGTTGGGCCTTCAGCAAACCCCTGGAGTAGTGCCAGTGTACTGCTCAACCAGGCACATGCTTCGTTCTGAAATGGGTCTCTTGTAAAAGTAAAATTTCTACTTTTTACTTCCTCATTAAACCGCAAATCTGACCCCTTTTTGTAGGTGCGTTCATCCCTCTCACATTAAATGAACATGTTTTTACTACCGCCATTCACATCTCAGGATTTCCCATTCTCTGCTAATAAAATAAAAAGGCAGATCTAGCATATACATTACAGAATCAATCTTGTCGCTACTAACAAAACTAAAAGGTACCGGCGTATGAAAAATTGCACGTATCCTCACTATTACAGCATTCTCATAAACATGTGTAGGTTTCATATGTGCAATCGGTAGCTTATTAGTACCGACTATGTCTAACAAGAACAACAACAACATAGTTCCTGTCAGGAACAACTGGTGGTTCTCATGAGTAGTTATGAGAATCGTGGGCGTAGGCTGCCACCTAGAGGATCTAAAGGGGTGGGCAGGCAGCTAATGCAACACAGGTATGGAAAAGGGGTTAAAAGGCAATATTCTAACCAAAGTGCAATATAGATTTAACATAAGGCACATATGTTATTGAACTTTAGACTAGTGCATTTTATACTCAGTCTTTTCCAAGTGAAGGACAACAGGAACGGCGTTTCTCAAATCTTCTCCTCTGACGCTGTGGTCGTCCAGAGCTCACCGGCGTCCAGGGGGTAACCAATGGTAAAGCTGGGTGAGTTCTTGAACTGGGTTCCAGTCCTCTATCTGCAGGTCTGTGATGTCCAGCTTGTCGTAGATTCTTCTGAGGTCTGCTGGTGATCTGACCGTGATCTTCCTATATTTATCAGCAACCCGAAAGGGTACAGCCAGCGGTAAGTCACCTCGCGTTCTCTCAATATATCCAGCAACGGTTTGAGTGCTTTCCTCTTTCTCAGAGTCAGCGGTGAGAGGTCTTGGTATATCAGGATATTGGAACCATCAAAAGAGACCTGCGGCATAGATCTTGCTGCTTTGAGTATGCATTCTTTAGTCTGGAAGCTGTTCAGTTTGCACACTATATCTCTTGTGGGTTCAGATGGTCCTGGTGGCAGGCGCAGGGCTCTGTGAGCTCTCTCTATTGTGAAGTTCAGGTTTTCGCCCCCCTGTGTTATACTTTTAAAAAAGTCCGCCAGTGTGGACATAATGGCGTCCGCTTGTATGGATTCCGGGAAACCTCTAAGTCTGAGGTTGTTCCGCCTGCCCCGGTTGTCCTGATCTTCAATCTGGCTGTACAGAGAGTTCAGGTGGGCCTGTGTCTGATCCATATTGTGGGAGATTGCAGTGCTAAAATCTACTATGGACGCTTGTGCATTTTCCAGCACTTCCACTCGATCGCTTTGCTGTTTAAGATCCTGCTTCAGTTCTTTAAGTTCCAGGACCAGTGGGTCAAGCGCCTCCGCTAACAGCTGTCTCATAAAAGCCCCAGACACAGGCAAGTCCTCTTTAACAGCAGGAGCAGCCGCTTCACTGCCGTCTCCGTCATCAGAGTCTGAAGCCTCCGGCGTCTCTGCCCTCGGCGCCATCTTGTCCGCCCACCTCACACTCTGGGGACCCGCTTTCCTCACGAATCGGTCCAAATCTCCCTGACCGGGCAGTGTTTTGCCGGTCCCAGGGGTCTCTTTAGCCTTATCCTTTGTAGATTTACCCATGTTGGGGCTATAAGATGGCTTTAATATGCCTGCACACCGTCGATCCTCTGCAGAGCTCACACGGGTGCGTGCATCCGGTTCTGCTGCTATCTCCGCCCCCTCAGTATTGATGTAATCTAGCATGAATCATTAATTCATAGATTAGCATGTAATTGGATCATTTTACATGTTTTAATCTTCTTATTGTTTCATTTTAGGTTTTAGTTTTAACTATGGGGGGAACTTATCACGCCCTGCACTGCAGAATTCTGGTTTCAAAAATAAGCTTGAGCGAATCGGGTTCGAATTGCTCTATCCAAACCAGATTTCTTTTGAAAACCGTAGCGCGTTAAAATGTATGGGCTCCTCTTAGGCCCTGAAAATAGACCGCCTTGCGTCTATGGAGTTAGTTTTCGGTTATGTGTATTTAAGTGATATAAATTACTGTTTCAAAATCTCATTAAGTAAGCCGAGTTCAGCTTCGGATTAATCGTGTTCGGATAGAGCAATCCAAACCCGATTCACTCAGCACTATTCAAAAAGTCACATGGTTAGCGATGTTAAGTAGTTTCATTCCATATTTATGACTTTTAAAAAGTCACAAAAGACGCAATATAACTCTACTAGGGGGTGGCATGCAAAAACTGGAATAACGTATCTAGACAAAAGTGTCATGTTTAAATATTTGATAAATTTGGTACAAGTAAGCCAGTTCAGACTGAAGAAAAACTGACTTCAAAAATTGCCATCATTATAAATTCCCCCTGTATGTGTTTTAATAAATTACATTTTTGTTGAATGCTATTTATGTAGATGCCTTTTTTTTCAGTCATGGTGGAACAGGATGTCTAATCGTTTCCGTAAGCTGAAGTTGACCCAGACACTGAGACATGGGTTCTCCTCCAACCGTCTTGTGCCTTTGACTGAAAACGCTAGTGCATCTCTTGACTCCGTGATAAGAACTCCTTCCCAGACAGATATAAGCAATCCTCGAAGACCAGAGTCGGCTTCAGCCTGGATATCTTCCTCCAAAGACAGTGGTGAGAAGACACAAACATAAACCCCCACCTCGGCTCAAGGCAATTTTTCTTGCATCCAGAGATGTGAAGCAGTCTAAAACATCTACATTATAGGTCACATATATGCTTAAATTTGGAAAAAGAACTAGAAGAGGTCTTTAACCCCTTAAGGCGCAGGGCGTATCGGTACGCCGTATTTCCCGAGTCCTTAAGGACTCAGGGCGTACCGGTACGTCCTAACTTGAAATCAGTATTCCGGCGCCCGAGGGGTTAAACGGAACGGGATTTCGGCTGAAATCCTTCAGCCGGCATCCTGTGACAACGCCAGGGGGGGTCATGTGACCCCCCCGTGTCGGCGATCGCAGCAAACCGCAGGTCAATTCAGACCTGCGGTTTGCTGCGCTTTTTGCAGTTTCTGATGCCCGCGGTCCCTGACCGCGGGGATCAGAAACTTTTGAGTGCCTATAATCAATATTTTTCACCCCCCCCCCCCCCCTGCACCCCTGCACGATTTTATGCCGGCTGGTGGTGCGGGGGGGGGGGGGGGGGGGTGTCGCATGCGGTGGGGGCGGTGCGGGAGGCGGGCGGTGCGGCAGGCGGGATCGCGATCCCCCGCCCGCCTCCCCATGAATGATCGTTGGCTTCTAGTGGTTATACCAGGGTGCCAGCACATTGCTGGCACCCTGGTATAAACGGCTGACATCTGTGCAGATGTCAGCCGTCTAACCCTTTCCATACCGCGGTCCGTACGGACCGCTGTATGGAAAAAGTTAACTGTCGTCGGTCAGGGAGCTCCCTCCCTCTCCATCGGGGGGCTGCTGTGCCTTTGCAGCCCCCCGATGGAGAGGGAGAGAGCCCCCCCTCAGCCCTGTGCTTACCCTTCCCCGTCTGCGAAGTTCTGAGCAGACGGGGAGGGTTCCCATGGCAACAGGACGCCTGCTCAGGCGTCCTGCTGTCCATGGTGCTGAACAGATCTATGCTGAAAGCATAGATCTGTTCAGTGTAAGTAAAATACAGTACAGAACAATATATATTGTACTGTACTGTATTATACAGACATCAGACCCACTGGATCTTCCAGAACCAAGTGGGTCTGGGTCAAAAAAAAAGTGAAAAAAAGTGAAAAAAGTTAAGATAAAAAAACATTCATCACTGAATAAAAATTAAAAAAATAAAATACACTACACATATTAGGTATCGCCGCGTCCGTAACGACCTGATCTATAAAACGGTCATGTTACTTTCCCCGCACGGTGAACACCATAAAAATAAAAAAATAAAAACTATGAGAAAATTGAAATTTTGCCCACCTTACTTCCCAAAAAAGGTAATAAAAGTGATCAAAAAAGTCACATGTACGCCAAAATAGTACCAATAAAACCGTCATCTCATCCCGCAAAAATCATACCTTACCCAAGATAATCGCCCAAAAACTGAAAAAACTATGGCTCTCAGACTAAAGAAACACTAAAACATGATTTTTTTTGTTTCAAAAATGAAATCATTGTGTAAAACTTACATAAATAAAAATAAAGTATACATATTAGGTATCGCCGCGTCCGTATCGACCGGCTCTATAAGAATATCACATGATCTAACCCCTCAGGTGACCACCGTAAAAAATAAAAAAAAAACGGTGTAAAAAAAGCCATTTTTTGTCATCTTACGTCACAAAAAGTGTAATAACAAGCGATCAAAAAGTCATATGCACCCCAAAATAGTGCCAATTAAACCGTCATCTCATCCCGCAAAAAATGAGACCCTACTCAAGATAATCGCCCGAAAACTCTTAGACTATGGAGACACTAAAACTTTTTTTGGTTTTAAAAATGAAGTTATTGTATAAAACTTACATAAATAAAAAAAAGGTCAGATGAATGTTGTAAATAACAAAAAAAAAAAAAAGTGCCAAAAAAGCTATTTCTTGTTACCTTGCCGCACAAAAAGTGTAATATAGAGCAACCAAAAATCATATGTACCCTAAACTAGTACCAACAAAGCTGCCACCTTATTCCGTACTTTCTAAAATGGGGTCACTTTTTTGGAGTTTCTACTCTAGGGGTGCATCAGGGGGGCTTCAAATGGGACATGGTGTCAAAAAAACCAGTCCAGCAAAACCTGCCTTCCAAAAACCGTATGGCGTTTCTTTCCTTCTGCGCCCTGCCGCGTGCCCGTACAGCGGTTTACGAACACATATTAGGTGTTTCTGTAAACTACAGAATCAGGGCCATAAATAATGAGTTTTGTTTGGCTGTTAACCCTTGCTTTGTTACTGGAAAAAAAATATTAAAATGGAAAATCTGCCAAAAAAGTGAAATTTTGAAATTGTATCTCTATTTTTCATTAAATCTTGTGCAACACCTAAAGGGTTAACAAAGTTTGTAAAATCAGTTTTGAATACCTTGAGGGGTGTAGTTTCTTAGATGGGGTCACTTTTATGGAGTTTCTACTCTAGGGGTGCATCAGGGGGGCTTTAAATGGGACATGGTGTCAAAAAAACAGTCCAGCAAAATCTGGCTTCCAAAAACCATACGGCGCACCTTTCACTCTACGCCCCGCTGTGTGGCCATACAGTAGTTTACGGCCACATATGGGGTGTTTCTGTAAACGGCAGAGTTAGGGCAATAAAGATACAGTCTTGTTTGGCTGTTAACCCTTGCTTTGTTAGTGGAAAAAATGGGTTAAAATGGAAAATTAGGCAAAAAAATGAAATTCTCAAATTTCATCCCCATTTGCCAATAACTCTTGTGCAACACCTAAAGGGTTAACAAAGTTTGTAAAATCAGTTTTGAATACCTTGAGGGGTGTAGTTTCTTAGATGGGGTCACTTTTATGGAATTTCTACTCTAGGGGTGCATCAGGGGGCTTCAAATGGGACATGGTGTCAAAAAAACAGTCCAGCAAAATCAGCCTTCCAGAAACCAAACGGCACACCTTTCCCTCTACGCCCTACTGTGTGGCCGTACAGTAGTTTACGACCACATATGGGGTGTTTCTGTAAACGGCAGAGTCAGGGCAATAAAGATACAGTCTTGTTTAGCTGTTAACCCTTGCTTTGTTAGTGGAAAAAATGGGTTAAAATTGAAAATTAGGCAAAAAAATGAAATTCTCAAATTTCATCCCCATTTGCCAATAACTCTTGTGCAATACCTAAAGGGTTAACAAAGCTTGTAAAATCAGTTTTGAATACCTTGAGGAGTGTAGTTTATAGAATGGGGTCATTTTTGGGCGGTTTCTATTATGTAAGCCTCGCAAAGTGACTTCAGAGCTGTAGTGGTCCCTAAAAATTTGGTTTTTGTAAATTTCTGAAAAATTTCAAGATTTGCTTCTCAACTTCTAAGCCTTATAACATCCCCAAAAAATAAAATATCAATCCCAAAATGCTACAAACATGAAGTAGACATATGGGGAATGTAAAGTCATCAAAATTTTTGGGGGTATTACTATGTATTACAGAAGTAGAGAAACTGAAACTTTGAAATTTGCAAATTTTTCAAATTTTTTGGTAAATATGGTATTTTTTTATGCAAAAAAATTAACTTTTTTGACCCAATTTTAGCAGTGTCATAAAGTACAATATGTGACGAAAAAACAATCTCAGAACGGCCTCGATAAGTCAAAGCGTTTTAAAGTTATCAGCACTTAAAGTGACACTGGTCAGATTTGCAAAAAATGGCCAAGTCCTTAAGGTGAAATAGGGCTGAGTCCTTAAGGGGTTAAGCACACTGATGCTTGAAAACTCTTATCTATGTGTACCTCCCATAAGTTTGAGGGGCTTTTAAGGCAAGGAGATATGACCCATAAATGGTGGACGAGTCCCAAACTGCATAGTTACGAATCTTAACTTTCCTGAAACCCCTGAGTTGTCTTAAGACATTGACCAGATTCCCCATTCCAGACAAAACTAATCTCACTGATAACAGCAAAAAAAATACTAGTTTACCAGAAAAATATTGTATATATGGTAAGTATGAGGAGTTTTGGTGCATCTGGTCACCTTTGTTAAACTTTCCCAACCTGTCAGCATAGCCATTCAGGTAGCTTACTTCACTTTCCAAGACCCTTGACCCGGTGACCTATTCCCTGTTTTCCATTTCGGGTTCTCCGTGTTTTAGCACTTGGCTTTTGGTTATGATTGTCTCTGTACTTGTGTTTCCCTGAAAGCTATGCTACTTTTAGGAGACTTTAAACAGATATTGTTACAGGCTGGGACCAATAAAATTACCATTTTGAGGTGCTCATGCATCATAGGTAAATCTTGACCTTAATAAAATAAAGATTAATTCTCCATAACTCTATCTCTTTTTCATTCTAGGACTGGGTAGCACAAAAACTGAGCATGATGATTTACTACTGACTACTATGGTAAGCTGTGTCTTAGAAGGTTATTCTAGATAGACATCTTTGGTGAACATTGGCAAGAATAAATTCCATAAGCTGTCATTAGCTTATACTTATGTATTATTAGAGAAGTCAATTTACCATTGCAAGCAAATAGTTGGCACAGGGAGTTCAATCATGTACATGTCCTCCTCAGCTGACAGGGACTGCTTTATGCCAGCTTGTGACCTGGGCGTCATAATCCGTATACTGCTGATGGTTCTGTAGTGTAGCAGGGGAGAATTTGGGTTCTTTGTGATGCAAATTTATTAATGGGGTATTCCCATCACATACAATGGGGGCATATCGCTAGGAGAAAGGAGCGGGGAGAGTGGTGGCTGGAAACCTGGGGTCCGTCCACTACCAAGTGCTGCTCCCATACAAGTGAATGGGAGCGCACCACGCCCACGCGGCCCCTGGTCCCATTCATTTCTATGGGGCAGACGGAAATAGCTCGGCTATTTTCGGTGGCCCCATTGAAATGAATAAATGGTGGCTGCGCATGCGCAGTGCTCCCTCCATCTATTTCCCCGCTCTGTTCTCGATGTAGGTGCGGGTCCCAGAGGGTGGCACCTATCAGATAATGGGGGCATATCCTAGCGATATGCCCCCATTGTGTGTGATGGGAACACCCCTTTAATGGTATAATTTAGTTGGTTTGTGAAAACTAGTATGGAATTATCATGATCATCATTGCTAATAATCTAAAGTTGGCCATACACTTTGTTGGCCATACACCATGAACACACTTACTTGGCTGACAGCTCTCCATACACATGCTCACTTGGTTCAGCTCAACGTGCATTGGATCTCTACTGCTAAACTACTGCTATACACCTCTGATGGCAGCTTATTTCTCTTGATCACAAAGGATTGGACATGTTGAAATTCATTGTGGCTAATTCGTCCTCACTTACGCCTGACATCTGCCGAACAAACTTCGACTGAGATTTTAACACTCAATATGGAGAAACTGTCACCAAAAAATACAATGCAATCTGAAAGCAGCATGTTATAGAGCAGGAGCAGCAGAGTAGATTGATGTGTATTTTTCTTGGAAAAGATTTAGGAAAACCTGCAATTTATACATTTATATCTTTACTTTTTCTACCTCCTGTGAACAGCTATTGGTACAGGGGGAGGAATTATCAGTGATTGATGGCATTGTGTGTATTAGTGTGTATAAAAGATAGCTGTCAGTCACTGATAACCCCTCCTCCCTGTACTGATAGCTCTTCACAGGGTTGCTGATGTAAGTGTAAAAATTACAGAATTTTACTAGATCTTTTCCAACAGAACTATATATCAGTCCGCTCAGCTTCTCCTGCTCTATAACATGTTGCCTACAGATTGCATTGTATTTTTTGGTGATAGGTCCACTTTAAAGGGAACCTGTCAGCGTCAAAACCCATCCCAAACCGCTAGCAGTACCTTCAAGTAGCCGGCAAAGAGTTTCGAATGATGATTTTCTTACTGCATTCTGATGAGGCAGAAGTATGAAAAACGTTCTTTTATCCTCTGTTTGTGCTATTTTCCAGTCAGGCTTGAAGTCAAGGGGGCATCGGCCTCTTTTCTTCAAGTCAAGGTAACCACGCTCCCTTCCCTGCCCCTTCGCTGTGACTGACAGCGCTTATGCCCGACAGCCGGCTGTCTTTGCCGAACAGCCGACTGTCAGTCACAGGAGAAGGGGCAGGGAAGGGGGCCTGGTTACTTTGACTTGAAGAAAAGAGGCCGCTGCCCCCTTGACTTCAAACCTTGACTGAAAAATAGCACAAACAGAGGATAAAAGAACGTTTTTCATACTTCTGCCTCATCAGAATGCAGTAAGAAAATCATCATTCGAAACTCATTGCCGGCTACTTGAAGGTACTGCTGGCGGTTTGGGATAGGTTTTGGCGCTGACAGGTTACCTTTAAGTGGACTGCCAGTCCTGCCAATAACAGCCAATCTTAGGCTACTTTCACACCTCTGGTGTGAAACTCCAGCATGGCTTTTCCGGGCAAACAAGCGGAGAATTGTCTGGACGCTAACCACAGCATGCAGCAGTTTGTGTCCGTCTGGGGAATTCCGGCAGACTGTTCTCTGGCGGAACAGCCTGCCGGAATTAAAACTGAAGATGTGAAAGTAGCTTTGGCATGCTGTGTATGGCCACCTTAACACCAGGTGTATATTAGGGAATGTTGTATTTGTCATTCTCTGATATACCTTCATTTTTCTTCATCTTGAACTGATATTCAAAAGGCAGATTATTTGTCAGTGGTACAGAGGCAGTGAGTGCAGCTATGGTGGAGTTCTTGTGATGTATATACCTATCAAACAGCTGAGGCATTATGTAGAGTTACTTAAAGGAAAACTCTGGGAGGGGGGTTAGGGCAGAAAATGAACAACAAACCGAGAATCCCTGTGTCATACACCCTCCCTTTAGGGAGGCATAGCAGCACATCACTTTTTGGCTTGGTTAGTTGGTTTATTAGTCTTGGTTGGTGCCATATTCTATTTCTTACAATCTTATAATAGGGCATGTGTATCAGGAGTCAGATCTGGCCTAGAAGTTAACAGCTGTTTATTACGTTCTGTAATTTGTCTAAATAAAAATTGGATGGAAAATTTGCATCTTAAAAAACAAGTTACGGCTGGATTCAGATTAGCCACATTTTGGCATTCAGTTTATGACCACGGTGCTCAGACAACCTGCAGTTAAGTTTAACCGAATTGAAAGCATTCATAAAATTCCATAATTTTATTTCAGATCAGTTGAACCATAAAATGTTCTTGTTGCAGTTGAAAATGTTCTTTCTGTCTTAAAGCTGAAGAATTGTGCTCCTTTTGCTAAACTCCCCAATGACAAACTGAAGGCTGTCATACCTCCCTTCCTGCCTCCATCAAACTTTGAACTGTGGAATTCAGATCGGTCTAGGATCAGTAAGGATGGGAAACTGGAGCAGACTCGAGCTTCGATGGCAAGGCTCTCAAAACCCAGTTTTAACAGCAGCGGAAATTCTGATATTGTAAGTTTAAAGGTAGTTGTAGGAAACAATACTGCAGTAATAATCGCTGTTCCTCCAAGCTGTGCTGCAGTCCAGACATGTAGCTCAGAGACTACCCTGATACAGGAAAGTTTGCTTTCATGTTAACTTCTACCTCTGTTAATAGGGAGCCGTATATAGTGCCCATTTACCTAACTAGCTACAAAGGTAGAGGGAACATTACCAATAACCATACCCATTCCATTGAAACATAGGAGGTTGCAGCATAGTGAGCAGTTCTTCCTATCTTGTCCTAAATCAGTAATCCGCTGCGTGAAAGACCGCCAAGCCCCGCTCCGGACAGCAGAGACACGGAGCATTAACATGATTGATAATGCGCTTTGCCTCTCTGTGTTCTTTTTACCACAAGATCATGGTGACAACTTTATCTCACTGTGATTTTGTAGTAAAAAGATCACCCAGAGGCACAGAGCATTATCAATCATGTTATCTAATGATGCTGTCCAGAGCGGGGCTTGGCTGTCTTTCACGCAGCGGATTACCCGTGTGAAAGAGCCCTAACAATTAGACTAAGTCTGTTTTTAAATATCTGTTTCATGTTTTTTGTTAGGATTATGGCTTTTACTATTATCTGTCAATTTTTTGGTAATATTTACAAGATTCTGTTTTATGGTCAGACGTCAGTCAGCAGAGCTCCAAGAACAGTCAAATTTCCTTCTTTGCCAAGAAGCCCTGCTTCACCTTCAAATTCAGGCAATTTTAACCATTCACCACATTCGTCTGGTGGAGCCAACAGTATTACAGGTAAGGGGGAAATGTACAAACAGTGTGGCCAGTCATGTAGACAGCCAATTTGCACTGGCATAAGAAGTTTATGTATAATGCACTTTTAAGCTTTAAATTGGGGCTGTAATGTCTGCATAATAAAAGTGATGAAAAAATGTTCTCACTTTGGGCAGAGGGGCAGATTTTGGGCAGATTCTGTGCTGTGTTTTGCTTTTGTTGTAGTTTTCCCCCCCTCAAACTCATGGTAAAATTGCATCACTTATCATTCTTTTTTGTTTGTATAATTCTTGATGTGAATGGGTGGTGAATCTATTATAGAGTAAAAAAGTTATTTACTGTCGAGTTATTTTAAGACTAGTTTCACACATAATATTGCTGAACCTTCATGTCCATATTAATAGCACTGCCTTGGCGCCCTGACAAAACTATACATTTTTTAATATGAAAATATCAGTGACAAGAGAAAAAGGGACAAACCAAAAACTGGATTGAAATGGCATTTTGTGCTAACAAAATAGCAATATTTATTACATTTTTCTTAATAATTGTCAAAATAAATTACGAATTCAAAAATCTGATAAAATAAAACTTATGTATCACAGAAATAAAGATACAAAAATTATTTGAATTGAGAAAAGAAAAAACTGTTACAACTTTAAACCTGCATGTACTATAGAAAATAAAAGCTTATTCACAGGGGAAAATGGCCTTTAAGGGAATAAGTCGAATAAGTTGTTGAAATCATATAACTCATTGACAAAAAAATAACACAACCAGACAGAAATGTTGGATTGATGCACTTATGTCTCAGGCAGATCTAATGATTACAGGTGTGGTCTGATTAGACACTGGGTCTTGCCACAAGAGAGCATAACATTGCTGTAGCCGCTGCCCTATAAAAAGGCTCTCAGAGGCTACTTTTGGGTAGTGTACCTCTTGGTAAGAGATCATTGACTGCTGAAACATGCCGTTACAATGTACTCGAAGATGTTTCGTCCAGTTGACAGACTTTGAGAGGGGTCGCATCATTAGACTGAGAGATACAGGATAGTTGTTTCAATGAATTGCCCTCTATCTATGCCGTTCTGTTCTAGCTGTTTAGACGTGTCTGGAGCCTTGGTTACGTGAGGGCGCACACACGTGATGAACAGGCTTTGGATGGGCCAGACAGACCACCAGTAGTGAAGATTGTTTGATCCAGCTACAAGCTCTAGCAGCTTCTACAGCAGGGATCAGCAACCTTCGGCACTCCAACTGCTGTGAAACTACAATTCCCAGCATGCTTCATTCATTTCTATGGGAGTTCGGAGAAGAGTAAGTATGCATGTTGGGAGTTTCGCAACAGCTGGAGGTTGCCTACCCCTGTTCTACAGTTTGATTGATTATTCGCCAACCATACACAGGTGGCACCTTCGTTACATCCCCTGTCTCTGAACAGGACCACTTACAGGTACTTAGAAGAAGGAAATTTGGTGTAACAGCACCCATTAAGTGCAATATGCCATACCTGCTGTCATTTGCAGTAATGTCCTAAACAAGAAACCTTGACTAAATCCATGTTCTGTTTGGGATACCACAATGGTCAGGTTCTAGTATGGAGGCCTTATAGTGTGTGCTTTGTTCCTGCCTATGCTGTGGAGCAACTCACTGCCCCAACTACTGGTATGATGGTCTGGAGAGCCATCTCATACAACAGTCGGTCACTCCTAGTAATGATACAAGGGATACAAACAGCTCAGTGATATGTGCAGGATATCCTGCGGTCCATTGTGTTGCCCCTCATGGCAGGGCTTTCAGCTGGCATTTTTCAGCAGGATAATGCTTGCCCACGCACAGCAAGTTTCCAAGGAATGTTTCCTCTAGATGGCAACATTTTCTTGGCCTGCCAGTTTTATTGCCAATTGAGTGTTTATGGAAGCAGCTGGGATGCTAGCTTCAGCAACCTAAGGCCTCTTGCACACGACCGTGTGGCTTTTTCAGTATTTTGTGGTCCGCAAAAAACGGATGCGCAAAAAATGTGGATGACGTCCGTGTGCATTCCGTTTTTTAAGGAACAGCTGGCCCCTGATAAAACAGTACTATCCTTGTCCGTTATGCGGACAATAATAGGACATGTTCTATCTTTGAACGGAATGGAAATACGGAAACGGAAGGCTTACTAAGTACCTTCCGTTTTTTTTGCGGATCCATTGAAATGAATGGTTCTGTATATGGTCCGTATACAGAACGCAAAAAATGGAACGTAAACGGAAAAAAAAAAATGTTCATGTGCAAGAGGCCTAACAGTGTGAGGGGCCCAGCTGCAACGTCTTTGGGCAAGTGTGCCACACAATACCATATGGAACCTGTATGCCTCCATGCCCAACTGGATCTAATCTTGTATCCAGGCTAGAGGCGGCCCAATGGGGCTGTAGAGCCTCCTTTCAATTGTTTTCCCCAACAAATGTGTGCTTTCACTCAAATATTGTAATTACTTGCATATATCATTACATTTGCACATAGAAAGTTCCATTCAATTCCTGCAAGTCCTTCTTGGTGCATTATTTATTTTTAGTTTTTCAATGACTGTATATTTAAATAATTTTTGTTCATGTTATTTTAATTTGCCATATCACTATGCTCCAATTTTTTTTTCACTAAGCCTAATAGGCGCCACTTGTTGGTGTAGGAAATACAATAAAAAAATGTATAATCATAGAACAAACACTAATGGCAGGTTTACACGTCCTGATAGTCTGGCAGATTACTGGGGAAGAATGTTCCTGCAAATGCTCTTTCCTGACAATCTGCCCATCTAAAGGTGCCGCCAATCACCCGATGAATGAGCAAAACGCTTGTTCGAGTGGAACTGTCGTTTTTGCAGGCAAGTAAATTATTGTTTTTGGGCACCATATAGTGAAAACACTGATGCTGGTGCATTAACCCTTGCACTGCTGCGGTCAACGCTGACCGCAGCATGTGTGGTATCCGAGTGTAACACCGAGTGATCAAAAAGGCGTATTTAGCCCAAAATGGTACCAATCAAACTGTCGTCTCATCCCACAAAAAATGAGACCCTACCTAAATATGGCTTTCAAAAACAAGATTTTATTCTGTTCAAAAACACTTTTACTGTGTAAAACTTAAAAATAATAGGCACATTGGGTATTGCCACGTCCGTAACTACATGCTCTATAAAAATATCACATGAGATGCCCCCTCAGGTGAATGTTGTAAAACAATTTTTTTCACCTTGCCTCACAAAAAGGGTAACCCAAAATGGTACTAATGAAAACGTCGCCTCATCCCACAAAAAATTAGCCCCCAAATAAGGCAATCACTCAAAAATAAAAAACAATGGCAGCCGCAAACCTATCCATCAAAATCTGCGCTGCAAAAGCCACATGGCATTCCTTTAGTTCTGAATCCTGCCATGTGCCCCACAGCAGTTTACCACCACATATGGGGTGTTGCCGTATTCAGGAGAAAATGGGTTACAAATTATGGGGGGCTTTTTCTCCTGTTACACCTTGTGAAAATGAAAACTTGGGGCTAAAGCAACATTTTATTGGAAGAAATTAAACTTTTCATTTTCACAGCCAAGTGTTTCTAAATTCCGTAAAATGCCATGTGCCCATAGAGTAGTTTACCACCACATATTGGGTATTTCTGTAAACTGCAGAATCAGATTAATGTATATTGAGGTTTATTTTGCTGTTAACCCTTGCTGTGTTGCAAGAAAAAAATGAAATTTTGAAATTCAGCCCCCATTTTCCTTCAATTCTTGTAGAACACCTCAAGGGTTAATGAAGTTTGAAACATCAGTTTTGAATATTTTGAGGGGTGTCATTTCTAAAATTGGGTCATTTATGGGTGCTTTCCATTACGTAAGCCCCTCAAAATCACTTTATAACTGAATTGGTGCATAAAAAAATGGTTTTGGAAATTTTGTTGAAAATTAGAAAAAATGCCTCTAAAATTCGAAGCCTTCTAACGTCCTAAAAAAATAAAATGATTTTTTTTTAATTATGCCAACATAAAGCAGACATATGGGGAATGTTGGTTGATAACTATTATTTTATGAGGTACTAGCAGAAGGACCCGGCTTCGAACGGGTATATTTAATCTATTTCATTTTATGTTTCTGTGTGTCGTAAAGACATCAACAGTTTCCCCCATAACCGTGACCTCTACAGTACCCGCCCCTTTAACAATGACCTCCACAGTGCCTGCCCCTTTAACAGTGACCTTTACAGTGGCCGGCCCTTTAACAGTGACCTCCACAGTGCCCGCCCCTTTAACAGTGACCTCCACAGTGCCCGCCTCTTTAACAGTAACCTCCGCAGTGCCTGCCTCTTTAACAGTAACCTCCGCAGTGCCTGCCTCTTTAACAGTGACCTCCACAGTGTCCGCCCCTTTAACAGTGACCTCCGCAGTGCCCGCCCCTTTAACAGTGACCTCCTTTTGTGCCTGCCTCTTTAACAGTAACCTCCGCAGTGCCTGCCTCTTTAACAGTGACCTCCGCAGTGCCCGCCTCTTTAACAGTGAACTCCGCAGTGCCCGTCCGTTTAATAGTGGCCCCTGCCCCCCATGCATGTAGCAGTGTAGTTGTGCCGTCATACGTCATATGACTGAATATTTAAGTACCTGCGAACTGCTAAAACCTGTGATCAGTTGTTATGGAAACCTGGAGTAGGACCTGCGAGCTTCTATTGGCTATTAAGGGACATGTGACCGTGTAAATGGCAGTTCAGATTTAAGTGAAAAGCTTGCAGGCTTCTATTGGCTAATGCAGGTCATTTTTGGGGAATATCTCAGGAACGGTTAGTTCTAGAGAACTGAGACCCGGTCTAAAACCTTCCCAGACACCTGATGTACCTGTGTGCCAAATTTGGTGAAGATCGGTCCAGTCGTTTAGTCGCCCATAAAGAACGTCCGGACAGACAGACACAGACAAACTCATTTTTATATATATATATATATATATATATATAAGATTAGTATCTGTCTTAAAAGTAGAGGAATTCTAATTTAGAAATTTGAGAATGTTTTTAATTTTTTGGTAAATTTTGGATTATTTTCTAAATAAAGGTGAAATATATTGACTCAAATTTACCACTATCATGAAGTACAATGTGTCATGAGAAAACAGTCTCAGAATGGCTTGGATAAGTAAATGCGTTCCAAAGTTATTACCACATAAAGTGGCACATGTCAGATTTGCAAAAATTGGCCTGGGATTTAAGTTGAAAAGGGGTTAAAGTTACTGTAAAAGGATTTTAGGATTTTAAAGTGTCAGTGAGTGTATAATTAATATAAATATCTTTCTTTTTCTTCTTGTTCTAAGGTGGAAGTGCAGATAATGTCTTGTCTCAAATAGCAGCCCAAAGGCGTAAAGCAGCTACTTTATCAAAGCAGAAAGAAATTGTGCCGCAGAATCTGGTCATCACAGTTCCTGAGCAGCCACATGTCCTACCCACTAGCAACGGACATTTACCAAAGGTGACAAATCTTCATACTCAGGCACCTCACTCATGTTCCTTTGTGGTATAATTTCTTAGACAATTATGTTTTCCCTCTCTAAGCAGAAAATTGAAATTGTGAAACGACCCCCATCTGGGACTTCCTCTACATCTAAGAGCACATCTCCTACACTGACCCCTTCACCATCACCCACACCAAAAGGGCGTCTAGTTGAGTCATCTCTATCATCTTCCTCCTCCCATAAACAGTCAAAGAGCAGTGGAGGTTCTAGTAGTGGGACCATCACTGATGAAGGTACGTGTTCTTCGATTCCTGAACTAAGTTTCAAATGATGAATTATAATGATGCAAGTTTTTTTTATTTTTTTTTAATAGATGAGCTATCTGCGATCCTCAAGAAGTTATCATTGGAGAAGTACCAGCCCATTTTTGAGGAGCAGGAGGTAAGATATTAGATTCTTTGGTGATTATGAATTTGTATTAATGCAACACTGAGCACATTTTTGGAATGTTTAAAGAATAATCTGGTAGAGGAAATAAGTGAGTAGTAGTAAGTAAGCAGGGCCAGAAATATTAGGTGACTGTGTATTTGCAGGAATTAAAGTATATTAGGGAATCGTGCAACTGTAATTGCAATTGTACCGCTGTGGAGGGGCGGTGGCAGGAGTTGGAGAGGATGGGAGTGGAGTGGGTAGCAATGAGGGTGTTTGTAATTCTCACGATTGCTAATCCTTATCCCTCTAGCGCTCCCTGGCTACTAATGCAGTGAGTGGAGGGGCACAACTCCTGGATTTTGGCATATCCTTTCTAGTGATGTCTGGGATCCCTTTGATGATAGGTGGATGAACAGTAGGGTGCAAGTCAGGAGGACAAGCTTATTTGGCTAGAATTAATAGTCACTCTTTTACTGAATAGATGATAGGAGTCGCAGTATAAATATATCAGGGTAGGACCCGCCTGTTTCTCTGCAACCAACTAAAGACTCCTATGTTAACTAGTTCCTACGTAAGTGCAACCTTTTGGGATGCATAGTGCACAAATCATCATCACAGTAAACAATGTGAAGTGGTTAACCTGAAAATAAACCTTTTAACAGAGAGTCACAGTATTAACCCTTTAGTGGCGAACCACATGGTCACTGCAATTGCATATATGCAGTTATCAAATATATTAATGAGGTTGGCTACTTTCTGGTTACTGTTCACCAGTGTGTTTGTAAGATGACTACATGGCAGTTACTAATATAGCCTTTATTTAAATTCTGCACTATTTTCTGTATTTCACAAGCTATGACCCATTGTTTACCAAGTCTTTAGTGCTGTCCACACAGAGTTCCTGTCCATGAAATGCTGCTGATGAAAGGTCATGTGACCAGGCAAATCGCCTCTATGCCTCCTCCATTCAAATACATTGCACCTGCCATCTATACTTCACTGTTGGAAATTTAGTGCAGGTACAATGTATTTGAATGGAGGAGGCTGAGTGATGTCTGTCGCATGACCCTCCATCAGTGGTCGTCTTATGGACAGGATCTCTGTGCAAACAGCACACAAGATTTGCCTAACAAGGGGACATGGCTTATGGAATATAGCAAACGGCACTGAATTTAAAAAAAGGTTATATTAGTAATTGCCATGTAGTAATCTACTACAAAGTAACCAGAAAGTAGCCAACCCCTTTAAACAGAACCTGTCACCACAAAATGCAGTGCAGTCCGCAGGCAGCATGAGCAGGAGAAGCTTGGTAGATTGATATGTAGTTTTGGGAGAAAACATTCAGCAAAACATTTAAATCTCTGCTATATACAGAGCCTGGAAACTATAGGCCGGTAAGTTTAACATCTGTTGTGGGTAAACTGTTTGAAGGTTTTCTGAGAGATGCTATGTTAGAGCATCTTATGGGAAATAAGCAAATAACGCCATATCAGCATGGCTTCGTGAGGGATCGGTCATGTCAAACTAATTTAATCAGTTTCTATGAGGAGGTAAGTACTAGACTTGACAGCGGCGAATCAATGGATGTCGTGTATCTGGACTTCTCCAAAGCATTTGACACTGTACCTCATAAAAGGTTAGTATATAAAATGAGAATGCTCGGACTCGGAGAAAACGTCTGTAAGTGGGTAAGTAACTGGCTCAATGATAGAAAACAGAGGGTGGTTATTAACGGTACATACTCAGATTGGGTCACTGTCACTAGTGGAGTACCTCAGGGGTCAGTATTGGGCCCTATTCTCTTCAATATATTTATTAATGATCTTGTAGAAGGCTTGCATAGTAAAATATCAATTTTCGCAGATGACACTAAACTGTGTAAAGTAATTAACACTGAAGAGGACAGTATACTACTACAGAGGGATCTGGATAGATTGGAGGCTTGGGCAGATAAGTGGCAGATGAGGTTTAACACTGAGAAATGTAAAGTTATGCACATGGGAAGGAATAATGCAAGTCACCCGTACATACTAAATGGTAAAACACTCGGTAACACTGACATGGAAAAGGATCTAGGAATTTTAATAAACAGCAAACTAAGCTGCAAAAAACAGTGTCAGGCAGCGGCTGCCAAGGCCAATAAGATAATGGGTTGCATCAAAAGGGGCATAGATGCCCGTGATGAGAACATATTCCTACTACTTTACAAATCACTGGTCAGACCACACATGGAGTACTGTGTACAGTTCTGGGCTCCTGTAAACAAGGCAGACATAGCAGAGCTGGAGAGGGTCCAGAGGAGGGCAACTAAAGTAATAACTGGAATGGGGCAACTACAGTACCCTGAAAGATTATCAAAATTAGGGTTATTCACGTTAGAAAAAAGACGACTGAGGGGAGATCTAATTACTATGTATAAATATATCAGGGGGCAGTACAGAGATCTATCCCATCATCTATTTATCCCCAGGACTGTGACTGTGACGAGGGGACATCCTCTGCGTTTGGAGGAAAGAAGGTTTGTACACAAACATAGAAAAGGGTTCTTTACGGTAAGAGCAGTGAGACTATGGAACTCTCTGCCTGAGGAGGTGGTGATGGTGAGTACAATAAAGGAATTCAAGAGGGGCCTGGATGTATTTCTGGAGTGTAATAATATTACAGGCTATAGCTACTAGAGAGGGGTCGTTGATCCAGGGAGTTATTCTGATTGCCTGATTGGAGTCGGGAAGGAATTTTTTATTCCCCTAAAGTGAGGAAAATTGGCTTCTACCTCACAGGGTTTTTTTTTGCCTTCCTCTGGATCAACTTGTAGGATGACAGGCCGAACTGGATGGACAAATGTCTTTTTTCGGCCTTATGTACTATGTTACTATGTTATATCAGACTTCATTTGTACATGGGGTAGGTGTTATTAGTGATTGATAGCATTCACTTTGTACATTGGCATGCAAAAGTTTGGGCAGCCCTGGTCAAAATTACTGGATTGTGGTGATTAATATCACCTTGGTGGCCCTATTTCAACTTTTCACTGTGTATTCAATTACCCCTTAATTCCACATTTTTGTTCCCTGTACTGCCTACTTTTACCTGTGCTTAACATAGGGTTGCTAGGCATGGTCTGTCTATCTGTTGATAGATGGAGCAGGCAGCGTGCAAGGTCACATTACTGACAGCCAGGGACTGTAAATAAATGATTAAAGCCAGGTCCTCCCCAGCAGCTGATAACAGTGTGCACTTCTCCCTGTCCCTGCGCTTGGCAGACGCTCCCTCACTCAGCAGAGCTGGAGAAGGCAGAGTTGAAGCAGCGCACAACAGGGAAGGGAGATCTGCCATCTGCTCAGTGTATAAATAAAAGCAACATGTGGTAAGCGGACCCCTTTGTGCTGCAGGAGATTAACCCTTTAGGGGGGAGGGCTCTAGTTACTGACACTTTTGGGGGGCTATTGTTACTGGCTAGTGAGGGCAGGCGGGATTAGCCTCAGGGTGAGGGCAGTGGCGGCCATCTTAACTGAATAGTGAAATTGCAGTTTTATGCAGACTGGTTGCTAAGGGCTGAATCTTATTAAATATGGGGTAAGTCAGTCTAATAGTAACTGATTCTGGAATATCATGTTATTAGTAACTACATATATGAAAATTGAAATTAGGGTCTAAATGTGACAGTTATCCTTTAAGCAAGTTGAAGATGAAATGATCTCCAAAAGGCATACAGTTAAAAATGACACATTGCCTTTTTAACAAAAATGTATTTCTATTTTCGTCTTTTACATTTTCAAAATAATAAAATAAGGAAAAGGGCTGGAAACAAAACTTAGGGCACTCTGCATGGTTAGTACCTAGTTGCACCCCATTGGCAAGTATCACAGCTCGTAAATGCTTTTTGTAGCCAGCCAGGAGTCTTTCACTTCTTGTTTGAGGGATTTTCATCCATTCTTCCTAACAAAAGTCTTCCAGTTCTGTGAGATATTGGGGTCGTCTTGCATGCACTGCTCTTTTGAGACTTATCCACAGGTTTTCAGATGAGGGGGCTGTGAGGATCATGGTAAAACCTTCAGCTTACACCTTCTAAGGTAGTCTGTTGCAGATTTTGATGTGTCTTTAGGGTCATTATCCATTTCTAGAAGCCATCCTATTTTCGTATTCATCAGGTTACAACTTCTTAAAGTCAAGTTCTCTGAGATATTAGTTCTTGCTAGTTAAAGGAGTTTCTATGATTTTCATTGACACCCCCCTCCAACCCCCTCAACTGATCAGGAATATGAAGGGGCAGTGGTGCTCGCTCAGCCTTGTCCTGTTGAATGGGCTGAGCTGGTGTATGAACGATCATTGGGTCAGACTGTAAGATCAGGTTTTGTTCTGCTATTTGGCGACGGTCTTGAGGGTTGGGCACCCACCATTTGTTGCCACTGTAACCCTACAGTGATCACTGTAAAATGTGGCAGTTAGCCAGCATAGTGAAAACAGGGGTATCCCAGTGGCATAAAGGTTTTTTCTCCTTATATACTGATACAGGAAGCACTGTACATATGGATCATTTGGATAATACATGCATCTTTTATGGAAACAAATCATAGTATACAGTATGACGAAAGGCAACATAGTGTTTGTACAGTCTCCTTGTGTTCTGTCAAGTTTCCACTTCCAGTTTTCCTCCTAAACATAGGTGAATTGGCTTCCTATAAAATTTGCCATAGTGTGCATGGAAGGTGTGGAATGTAGAGTGTCAATGGTGCCCAAGTCTATCAGCTAAAAAGTAGTTGTGAATATGCATATATAGTAAAATAAATTTTTTATTGTATTGCTGCTATGTATTATAGACAGGAGAATGGTATGCAGCTCTATGCTGAGACATAAGGTGCTGTATTCTGCAAAACTATGCATTTATCTATGGCAAAAGGAATAAAAAAAAAAAATCTTTCAACTGAACAGTTAAGATAAGTGAATTCCTCAGTGTATGCTGCTACCACTGGCAGGTACTGTAGCTTCGGTTCTGTACATGGGAAACCCTTTTTAAGCACTTTTTTTAACAGAACTGAACCACATTTTAGAGCGTCAAAGTGTGTGATTCTGTCTTGTTAATTTCCGCTTACACAATGAAGCAAACCATTGCAATGTTTACACTGATGGATTTCTTGATTTTCTATAGGTGGACATGGAAGCTTTTCTCACACTGAATGATAGTGACCTGAAGGCTTTGGGCATAACAACAGATGGTTCCAGACAGCAGATTTTAGCAGCAATTTCTGAACTCAATGCAGGAAAGGTGAGTATCCTGGGCATAGCTAAATGAAACATGGAGGAAAGAAAATTACTGTACAGCTTAAAAATGGTTCATACAGTAGCTTACAAGAAAAGAGTTGTGGCTTCATGTGGAAGGGATGTAACCTATTATGTGACATTTAGCTCAAAAATTGCACCAGAATTCTGATGTAAAATTCTGTCTCAGAATAAGCCAAGGAATAGTTGGCATAGAGTTAGCCAAAAGTGTCTATCCCCGCACTAGATTTATCATCCAGCCTGAAGGTGGATTTACAGAACCCTATTGTCGGGCAGATTACGCTCTTCCTGACAATCTGCCTTTCTAAATGTGCCGCCGATCACCCGATGAACGAGCGAAGCGCTTGTTCATTGAGTGATGCTGTCGTTCGCATAGGCACATCAATCATCATTTTCTGGGCAGCAGATTGTGTTGTCTAAACAGCGATCTGCTGCCCAGAAACAATGATTCTGTATGAGGATGAGTGATCACAATAGCGATCCCTCATCGTCATACTGTGAAGGAGACCACTGCATGTAAATGCAGCGGTGTCCTTCACTGAGCGAGCAGCCGTCTGTCGGGAAGGAAAGCTTCCTTCCCGACAATCGGCTTTCTGGTCGGTGCTTATAAACCCACATTGAGCCACTGTGATAAATCTAGTTGAGCTGTAGACAGCCTTTCTAAGCTTACACCATATATAGCAGTGGTGGCGAACCTATGGCACGGGTGCCAGAGGCAGCACTCAGAGCCCTCTCTGTGGGCACCCGCGCCCTGGGAAAAGTCTATGGTGTACCAATATGCCTTAGACTTTTCCTGCCATTCATCAGCGCAGGGCGCACTATGAATGGCACAGGCAGCGCATTGAATGTAGGCAGGTTATTATAGATAAATTACATTGAAGACATACTTTATTGGTATTCATTGCCATTGCAGTGTTGGCACTTTGCAGTTTGGGCACTCGGTCTCTAAAAGGTTCACCATCACTGATATATAGGATTACTAAATCTACTGCAGTGTGCGTGAGATCACTAGTACAGAAAGGAAAATCCAGCACTGGGCCGAAGTCTTCAAAAATATCTTCAAATTTATTAATACATCAGTAAAATCCACAATACGAACCGCAGCAACCAGTTTGTGTTTCAGACTAGCTATAGCCCTTACTTATGTCCTAAGCTTGCTCCATCTCCACCCCGTTAAAACACATATGACTCCAGTCACATGACGGCAACTTAAAAAAAAACACACAACCGTTCCATATACAAATATTAAATTACATCGACAATCGCAGTAACACAATAATAACCAATTTAGAGTACTTTCACACTTGCGTTTTTCTTTTCCGACATAGAGTTTTGTCCTAGGGGCTCTATACCGGAAAAGAACTGATCAGGTATATCCCCATGCATTCTGAATGGAGAGCAATCCGTTCAGGATGCATCAGGATGTCTTCAGTTCAGTCTTTTTGACTGATCAGGCAAAAGATAAAACCGCAGCCTGCTACGGTTTTATCTCAGGCCAAAAAAACTGAAGACTTGCCTGAATGCCGCATCCGACCTTTTTTTCCCATAGGAATGTATTAGTGCAGACCGAATGTATTAGTGCAGACCGACTAGAATGTGCAGACCGAAAAAAAAAAAAAGGTGAAAAAATAAATGCCGGATCCATTTTTCCGGATGATACCGGAAAGACTGATCTGGCATTTCAATGCATTTTTCTGACTGATCAGGCAGATCCTGATCAGTCTTACAAATGCCATCAGTTGGCATACGTTTTGCCGGATCCGGCAGGCAGTTGCAGCGACAGAACTGCTTGCCAGATCACTTTGCCGCAAGTGTGAAAGTAGCCTAACAAATCTCAGGATTCAATGGCAGTAAATCATGTGTTGTCTCCAGCTTTATCATTTAGCATATCTAGGATGATTTGCGGGAGAGATAACCACCCTGCTGTGACTGAAAAACTCTTTCCATGCCTTGGAAAATGACAAAAATTAATACCATGTACATCCCTAAAGTGTTTTGTCAACATAGATACAGTATATTCGTTTTTTAGATGTCTAATCAAAAGTTTGTCTGATCCGAACTTGAAGGGCCAGAAGTTTGTCCTACATAACTGTAACTGATAATTATTGCACTTAGTGCAAAGTATGAAACTATTAATAAATCTGCCCCAGTGTTTTGTTCTTTGGAAAAAGTGTCAATGGGAATATGTGAGAACCTTTGAAGGGCCTGGGTGAATCATAACCTTCAACCCCTAGTACATAATATCCCCATTTATATTAGGGATATGCCACGTGTCCTTTCCTCTATGTATAACTTGGAATGGAAAGAAAATTATTATTGGGCTACTTGCGATGCTGTCACATCACATACTCATCAGTACCTCTAGTATATTGGCTAAAAGTGTTGGAAGACATATAGTCCACAGTTAAAACAATTTTGATTGTAGCAGTTATTTTCAAATGTGCAATTAATGCGGGCACAATATTTGCCATGTTATGCTAATATTTACATGTACACTTGGGAGGCACCTTTTGTGTGGAATTATAATAATCACTTTTTGTCATTTATAAAGTGGTTTGGCCGATTTTATAGATGTCTTTTTGTTTGTTTTGAGGAGGCGCAGACTTTTGAGGAGTTTGCATCTTTTGTAAAATATGTCAATGAGAATGAGATGAACCTGAAGTTTACGTATAATTTGCAGAAAAACAGCATAATACAGAAGATCATAAAAACGTTAATTTATGCAGAATATAATAAAAAAGTTAATTTACTTTAGTATTTCCATTCAAAAAGTGAAACTAGGGGGCGTGGCTTACCGCCGAGAAGGCAGATGGCTTCTTCTGCCTCTCTCCTCATCCAGCTAACATCGAAAGCCATCTGGCCAATCCTACCCCACCAGCAGGCTCAGGCTGGCTCCAGTTGAACTCCCCTTCTTGTCATCAGTGAGGGGACCCCTCTCTTACCCGTCTGGGCCCTCCAGGTCTGGTCTTTGGATCGGGGCCTGGTCTGGCCTACAAGTCCTCGGCCTCGATTTTGGCTTCAGCGCTGAGGGAGAAGCCACTTCAGCGGCAGTAACTCTTATACCCAAACTTGGGACCAGCAGGCCGTGCAGTGACCTTCGGGAGAGCCCGGTGTGGCAGACCCTGCGCAGATCGCCCTGGCGTCATTCTCCTCCAGGCAAGTGCTCCCCGCCCTCAATTACCTAATCGCACCTGTGGCCGACGTTCAGCGACAGCCCGCTTACCCTGACGGACCCTTGCGCCGAGTCCCGCTTACCAACGCACTTCACCCGGAACCCTCTGCTGCAGTCAAGAAACTCTCTGCACCTTCATATTCTTGGCTCTTGTTGTCACCATCTTCCTGGCACTAGTTCCCATCTCCCAGGAGCCCCAGCCTGGAAGGTGCTCCCTGACAGGTTCCAGGTTCCCACCCAGAACATTTCTCTAGCCCTTTACACCTGGTCACCTACCATCTCCCGCAATTCTTGAGGTTCCACCCCCTACTTGGGAAAGAGCCTTGCTCTAATTTTTTTCCGGTTCTCCCTGGGAGAGAACCCTTTATATATACCTGCAAGACAGCACTAACTTTTTAGGGTCTTTGGCCCAATTTTTCCGAACCAAGAGGCAATATGCAGGCTAAATAGTATCACCGCCATCTGGAGGGGACACCGCCCTGTTCTGTGTGCATCACGCAAATACGTGCCGCTCATCACCGTGCAAAAGCAGCCCTTCTGACCATACACCTGGACACCCATCGCCTGGGTTCTCGCTATGGTCAAAGTAGGCACATTGGAGGGTCCGCACTCTCCCACTAAGAAGAAAGCACAGTCTGAGATGGAGAAATTAGGGAAGAAATTGGGAGCCCCTTCCTCAGCACCCTCTAAAGATAAGACATCGCCTCCACCTGGGAATGATCACCTAGATAATCTCACCCCAGAAGAACCTAACAAAGAGGGACCTCTTGAAGCAGATCAGATCCTATCAATCTCTCAATCCGCAATACTGCGAGTAATTGAAACATCCCTTAAACCGTTTAAAAACTATATCTCGAACATTAAGCACGACATCCATAGTATTGGCCTTAGAGTGGAACAACTAGAAGCGAACCAGGCATCTATAGTCACGTTTGGGGAATCTACAACATCAGCTTTTCATTCATGTCACTCCCACCTCAATGCCCTTCTCTCTCATTTGGAAGATCAAGAAAACAGGAATAGACGGAAAAATTTACGCATCCGCGGCGTCCCTGAAACTATCCCATCCTCCTCTCTAATGGACAATGTTTATGACATCCTGAGATCCTTGCTGCCAGACGAGGAGGCCCCTCAATTGGTTCTTGAACGAGCCAATAGAGCATTTTGCCAGAAACTGAGGGAGGAAGACCCTCCCAGGGATATCATTTGCAGGATTTTAAACTTCCAACATCGCAAACTTAAAGGCAGCTAGAGATTCAGAAAATATCACATGCAGCGGCGCTCCTATATCGTTCTATCAGGACTTATCCTCCTTGACCCTTTACAAGTGCAAATGTCTCAAGCCGATTACGGAAATCCTAAGGAGGAAGAAAATTCCCTATTGGTGGCTGTTTCCGTTTGGCCTCTCCTTCACCTTTTAATGGTTCGCTGAAGGTTATCCATTACCCAGAAGATATTCCTCCCATCTGTTTGGATCTGCAGCTGGATGCCTCCACTATTCCTTCTTGGCTCCAATTCTCGGATGTCTTGGACCTTCCCCGGCTTCCTGAGATCTTGCTGTGGCAGACCGTGAGGGGGCACGCTTCAAGAAAGAGATCGGCAGTTTCCAATGAGGACTGATTGTCTTTTCTCTGATCTCCAGCCTAAACCAAAAGAAACACCATCTTGTTCTAAATGATCCTCTCCCTAAACCGAAGAACAGTTTTTTCTTTCTTTCTTGTGCTTGTGTGATTCTTGGTGTCTGGGGTCGGAGGGGTGGGGGGTGGGGGGTGGTGGAGGATGGCAGGGTGAGGAGGGGAGCCTGGTCTTCCCCGGCCTGTTCCCTCTGAGGCGGGTCGGTTCGTTTTCCTCTCCCCCATGGACACCCAGCACGTCCTTGTGCAATTGTTAGATGGGTTTCCCCTCCACTGCCCTGGAGTATGTTACACACTTTCCTTTCTAGCTCTTCAGGAGCTATTTCCATAGAATTGTACTGTTTTTGTATTGATTCTGTTTTTACTTGGTTTACGTTGTCTACCCATTTTCCTTTTCTCATAACTACTGTTCATGTGGTAATGTCCATGGATTGAATTCTCCAGCGAAGAGGTCCAGGGTCTTTCAACACCTCTGGTACTTACGCGCGGACTTGCGGTCCTCCAAGAGACTCAATTCAAATTGGGTAAAATTCCTGCACTGAAACGCACCAGTTACTCACAATGGTTCCATTCATGCCACACCACTTCTAAGGTTAGAGGAGTCTCTATTGCCTTTAAAAAATCGGTCCCCTTTACATTATCCTCTAGCCTATCCGACCCAGAGGGCAGATTTCTGTTTTTGAAATGCACAATTGCCAATATGATAGTCTCCATTGCAGGCTTCTGCGCCCCAAACAGCAATCAAGCTCACTGGTTAGAGGGGGCTCTAAGACAATTCGACTCAAAGAAGGCCTTTGTATAGTGGGCGGAGACTTCAATGTTGCTATAGAACCTCATTTAGATTCCTCCTCTTTTAAATCTCATTTGTCCTTTGGAAAACTCAGATCCGTGAAACTGGCCCTCCTGTCACTGGGAGTAAGAGACGCCTGCCGCACCCTATACCCATCCCACCATGATTACACCTACTTCTCCACTCCCCACGACTCCTACCAAAAATTGGACTACATATTCGTCTCCACCCCTCACTTACACCTGGTGTCCAGAGCACATATCGGGCAAATCACTGTTTCAGACCATGCACCATTCCAGGTTGGACTAAAGATCCAGACACTTCCTAAGTGTGAATACACTTGGAGGTTGAATGAACTTCTCCTCAATAATGAACTCTTAAAACAGAGGATCTCAAAGATCCTCACCTCCTATTTTTCCAAAAACACGTCTGACTCTATTTCCCCAACAATACTTTGGGAGGCCCATAAGGCTGTGGTCGGAGGTGAATTTCTCTCCATAGGCACGTATGCTAAAACTTGCCGGACCAAGGACGTTGACTCTCTCATGTCAGATATTGCTAGGCTAGAGAGATATTATAAACAATCATTGGCCTCTTCGACCCTAACTGATCTTACCAAATTGAGAGGGCAGTTAAAATAGCTTCTCAACCTAAAGGCTGCAAACGCATACTTGTACTCCCAGCATAGAGTCTTATCAGCATGACAACAAAGGCTCTAAATTCATGGCCTTGCTAGCCAAACGGAGACAGGACCAACTACACATCAATCAAATAGTCTGAGTCGGGTTCCCCAGTCACAGACACACAGGGCATAGCACAACAATTCCAGCGCTTCTACGCATCCCTATACAATATACGGGAAGGCGAACCCCCAGAACTAAAGGCCCAGCGCAAGCTAGACATATCTGCCTTCCTGGGCCGACTGTCCCTCCCTTCGCTAACCGAGGCCCAACGATCTGACCTAGATAAATGATTCACCTTAGAAGAAGGGAAAGAGTCCAGGCCCCGATAGCCTCCCCATACAATATTACAAAACCTTTCCAGCGATCTTACTTCCCCAAATGTCCTTCAACTCGCTAACGGAAAAAACTGAGTTCCCGGCACAAACCCTGGCGTCACATATAATAATTGTACCAAAAGATGGTAAAGATCCCTCCCTCTGTAGCAGGTACCGCCCTATATCTCTCCTCAATGTGGACATAAAGCTCTATGCAAAATTACTGGCAAATTGACTGAATGCTATGCTTTCAGGTCTAGTAAATGCCGAACAAGTGGGGTTTGTGAAGGGGAGGGGAAGGTAAATATAATACGCTACGGGTTCTACAGTTGATCCAGTTTGCTCGGTCTACTAAGACGCCCTTGGTTCTCCTATCCACAGACGCTGAAAAATCATTTGACTGAGTAGACCCGAGCTTCATGACTCAAGCCTTGGCTAAGTTTGGTCTTCCTCCACACTTCATGTGAGGAAGATGGATTATTATTTACTGGCAGCCCTGATTTTCATCTGATTCACCTTTTTGTCCGTCCACATGCAAATAGGCTCTCATTCCACTACCTCTGCATCTGACAAGCAGATGGTTGAAATCCACAGGGGGTCCTATCTCAAAGGATGCCCAAGGTGGATAGACTCACACCTCTTCCAGGAGCTAGGAGCCAGGCCAAGGTAACAGGAAGGATCTCTCAGTATGGGGTCCCAAACCTTCCCCAGTTCAATCAGATTAGCAGACATATTGGGACCGGTGAGTTATAAGGAATTATGAATCGTCCATCCATCCCAGGCATAATTCGGTTATATTTTTGCGATCCTGGGGCAAAGCCAAACATCCACGTAGTCCTGGCTTTAGACTAGAGTGCCCGGGATGGGAGATATACTTATCTCCCCACAGAAACCAAATAACGGTACCATGCTTGGACTCTAGTTGTAGCCGGAACCCAGGCAGATCAATTGGGCCCGGGACCATCTTCCTGTGATATTCGGGTCTGGGGCTATGAGCCCTAAGGGGTTTTATGGGTCATTTGCTCCCAGCACCAGAGAAGGAGGGGTGGGCCCTACCCATAGGCGGAGAGGGGAGTGGCCGGCTACAGGTAATAAGCCCATGCAAGCCAGTGGGCGGTGTCTTTCTCTGAAAGGGGGTCACATCGTGCAAATGTGTTTGGAGAGACCTGGAAACCGCTGACATCACCGCCCCCACGTGACTGAAGCCACGCTTATGACCCAAAGGAACTTTCATCTACCCAGTAACTGACTTTTGCTCTGCTTAACCCTGTTGTACCCAAATAATCTGTATCTGGAACCTCAGACCACTGTATATATTCTCTGTGTATATTGTGTTAAATCTAGTGTGCCCTTACGGCGATTAAATATATAATTTAATCTTGTGCTATCTTGTATCTCGATCACGAATCCCCACGTCCGTGTTTTGGCCTAGTTATAAGCTACCGCAGGTTGGTTTCTCACCCTATATAATCCCGTTAGCGGACCGGGCTTATATCAAACGAGAAGCTGGTGGCAGATTTCCCAGGCTGAGACAGCGCCGTTTTCACTGCGGCAGTGAAAAGGCTCTCTCAGCTTGTTTTTCCCAACATTACATTTTCTCCACATTCCAAAACCTCCCAAATTTTAAGATAAACCCCACAAAATCATCTGCGCTAAACATCTCTTGCCCTGGGGGGATGGTCGCTGGAGCTTCTGCTAGATCTCCCTTCCCATGGTCCCACACCTCTATCAGATATCTAGGTCTCTCCGTCTCGGCCAACCCTGAGAACTGGTATTCACTTAACTATGCCCCACTACAGTCCCAAGTTTCAACGATCATAGAAAGTTGTAAAATTCCATAAATCTCTTGGATTGGTCAAGCTAACCTGCTCAAAATGATGGTCATCCCGAAATTCCTCTACCTATTTCAAACCTTACCTATCTCTCCAGGTCCTTTTTCATGACTACCCGTAGGCTGTTTTTGCAGTTCCTTTGGTGGAAAATTACCCATAGAGTAGCCTATAAAACTCTGACGAAACCTAAAGCGGCCCGGGGCATAGGGCGTAAGTCTCGGGCTTCACACTCACCCAAGGTCTCTTGCTCCTTCAAACCGGTAGACGACTGCCTTCTTCACTGAATGTGATCACCAGGGAGACCCTCCAGGTATGGGATTCTCTTTGCAAAGTTGCAGCTATATGATCATCCCCTTCCCCCATCACTGGGACATCCTTGGTCTTAACACTCCATATACCTCTATCTGCCTTCCCCTATAAAAGAGCTTAAACGCAAAGAAAAATGGAGATATACTAGCTGATGGCACTCTACCGGAGTTTCGGGAGTTGTGTAATCTGTTTCCCTCTGTATCTATGACTCAGTTAACCTACAACCAGATTGCCCTAGGTTTCAGGACATTCCTGAAACTGGGCTCATTGCCTCAAGATACTACTTGGCTAGAGCGTCTATCTACACTACGCTCCCCTATTCCCAAGCTTACAGGGAACTGATTGCGCTTCCCCGGGACTCCCCATTATCATACATCAGGGCTTGGGTACAAGAATTAGGCCAGACTCTCACCCCACAGGAAATCTCACAAATCTATAAAACCAGCTGTGGCCCCTCCAGATGCATTACACTGCAGGAGATTAACTATAAACTGACATGCCGATGGTATAAAACTCCTGTCGTCCTACACAAGATTAATGTCTCCATTGTCAACCTCTGCTAGTGCTCTCTTTCCCACACGGGCTCCTATGTTCACATTTGGTGGGACTGTGCTCTTATAAAACCATTGTGGCAGAGAGTAGGAGAACTTATAGCTAAAGTCTTCCCAGAGGCCCCACCTCTGACCCTAAGAACCTTTTTTCTTGGCCTTCCCCTGGGGTTGTCACGGCGTGGTGTGGGAACTAACTCCACACCGATCACAGAGGGGGAGGGGAAAGTTATTAGAAAACTAGGGATAGGGTGGTAGGAATTTTAATACACAGGAACCTAAGCCCTATCTCACCCTAACAGGGTCCTGGAGATAGTGTCAGGACAACGGATGGCCTGTTCCTTTCCAGCTGAAGGAACAGGAGACCCATTCAGGCCTAATACCAAAAGGTGGGGGAAATACAACAAACAAGAAATAAAGGAAAGACACTTAACTCCAAAGTATGCGGACGAGCGGGAACTGAGAGGAGAACCAACACCAGCACTGCCAACATCCCAAAGGAGCTATCAACCGCATAGCATGATGAGTGAGACCAGACTAAATAGAGGAGGAGGAGTGACCACTTAAGCTACACCTGAGATCAGAGATGTGGTCATTCCCAGCAACAACATGGATAGTGAAACTAAAGAGTCTGTGAATCACGTGCAGTCAGTCTCCTCGATCTTCTAGTCCCTGTCACGGACGGGACCGTGACAGGTGTTCCCACCACGCTTCAATAGACAGCTTTGGGCCACACTAGTAGTAGCTGCGAAAGTGCTGATCCCCCTCCAATGGAGGGACACCACTGCCCCCTCGGTTTCCCAGTGGATCCACAAAGTGGCTCAAATTTCCCACATGGAGGAACTCTGTTAAGTAGCTCTACGCAACCCCTCTAAGTTTCACAGAATATGAAAAACATGGAGAGATTTCATGTCCACACTAACCACCGACCACCTGTCATGATCTTAAATACAGGTCGGGGTTGCTCGCGATGTCTGCGGCACGGAACGGTACCTCAAGGAGCATTGTTAGGTGTCTTTCTGACATAAACGCTAATAGTGGCCCCTGGATCTCTTCGCTGTCCTTGCTCTTCCCCTGTTACCTCCTACTCTGCTGTGGGACGGACACGGAATGTACTAGGTATTAGATATGTCCTCTCACCCAGAAGATATAGAACGAGTTTATTGTTGGCCGGCGTCGGCCGTCAGTTTGTATGTTCTTATGTCTTATTTAAGCTATTTTCAATACAGGATTATGTCTGTATTATGTACAGTTGTGTTCAAAATAATAGCATTGTGTTTAAAAAAGTGAATAAAGCTCAAAATCATTCTGATAGTTTTATTTTCCATACACACAAATGCATTTAAAACACTACACACTCTATTCCAAATCAAAACATGAAGAAAAATATATCAAATTTGTGTTGTTCCTCTAAAATTTTTGGAAGAAAAGTGAATATTAGACTGTTCAAAAAAAATGGCAGTGTTTGTTTTCTTCTTTACAAACTGAAACATTCACTATATAAACTGAAAAATGTTTGAATTTTGCTTTCCTTTGAATCACTTAACTAATATTTAGTTGTTTAACCACTGTTTCTGAGAACTGCTGTACATCTGAGTTGCATGGAGTAAACCAATTTCTGGCACCTGTGAACAGGTATTCCAGCCCAGGAGGATTGGACTACACAGTTCTTCTCTATTTCTTGGTTTTGACTCAGAAACTGCATTTTTGATGTTACCCCACAAGTTTTCTGTTGGATTAAGATCCGGGGATTGGGCTGGCCACTCCATAACGTCAATCTTGTTGGTCTGGAACCAAGATGTTGCACGTTTACTGGTGTGTTTGGGGTTGTTGTCTTGTTGGAACACCCATTTCAAGGGCATTTCCTCTTCAGCATAAGGCAGCATGACCTCTTCAAGTATTCTGATGTATTCAAACTGATCTATGATCCCTGGTATATGATAAATAGGCCCAACACCGTAGTATGAGAAACATCCCCATATCCTGATGCTTGCGCAACCATACTTCAATGTCTTCACAGTGTACTGTGGCTTGAATTCAGTGTTTGGGGGTCGTCTGACAAACTGTCTCCGGTTACTAGACCCAAAAAGAACAATCTGACTTTCATCAGTCCACGAAATGTTGCGCCATTTCTCTTTAGGCTAGTCAATGTGCTCTTTGGCAAATTGTAACCTCTTCAGCACATTTTTCAACAGTGGGACTTTGTGGGGGCTTCTTGCAGATTGCTTGGCTTTACCTAGGCGTCTTCTAATTGTAACAGTACTCACAGGTAACTTTAGACCTTCTTTGATCTTCCTGGAGCTGATTGTTGGCTGAGTCCTTGCCATTTTGACTATTCTTCTATCCATTCGAATGGTAGTTTTTCGCTTTCTTCCATGTCTTTCAGGTTTTGGTTGCCATTTTAAAGCATTTGCGATCATTTTAGCTGAGCAGCCTATCATTTTCTGCACTTCTTTATATGTTTTCCCCTCTCCAATCAACTTTTTATTCAAGGTATGCCGTTCTTCTTAACAATGTCTGGAACTACCCATTTTACTCAGAATTTCAGAGAGAAAATACACTATAACTAGCATGTACAACATTTGCTGCCTTCCTTCCTTAAATAAGGGCAATAATTGCCGCCTGTTTTTCAAAGAATGAATGACCTCACTAATTGAACTCCACACTGCTATTATTTTGAACATGCCCCTTTCAATTAGTGATTCAATTACAAAGAATCAGCAGCATGCATGCCATGACTGTTGGGTCTGTTGGATTTCTATTACTCTACTACACCTGCTAGTAAATTACCTATTTGCCATGTAGAAATATAATTTCTACCAAAAACAGTAATTTATCAGGTTAGTGATGTCTGGCTGCTATTTTGAACACAACTGTATGCAAAAAATTCCAAAGGACTCATGTAACATGTACTGTTTTCTTCTCATGTACCATGTTCTTTTCTAAACTCAATAAAAAAGAAATTTGCAGCAAAAAGTGAAATTAATCATATAATCAACACCAAATACCTGCTAAGCCTTTAAATGGTCCCTTAGTCTGGGTCAATAGCCTACACAATCATGGGGAAGACTTTTGACTTGACAGTTGTCCAGAAGACAACAAAGCCACAAAAGGTAATTGCTAAAGACGCTGGCTGGTCATACATTGCTGTATCCAAACATATTAAAGAGGACCTTTCATCGGTCCAAACATTGTGAACTAAGTATCATGACATACAGCGGCGCCCAGGGATCTCACTGCACTTACTATTATACCTGGGCGCCGCTCCGTTCTCCCGTTATGTCCTCCGGTCTGTTCGGGGACTTAGTTATAGTAGGAGGAGACTGCCCTTGTTCTCCTGGGCGTCTCCTTCTCCTAGCCTTTAGCGCTGGCCAATCGCAGCGCAGAGCTCACAGCCTGGAAGAAAAACCTCCCAGGCTGTGAGCTCTGCGCTGCGATTAGCCAGCGCTACAGCCTAGGAGAAGGAGACGCCCAGGAGAACAAGAGCAGACTCCGCCTACTATAACCACGTACCCTAAGTCTCCACCTACTATAACCAAGTGAGATCCCTGGGCGCTGCAGTATATGTCATGATACTTAGTTCGCAATGTTTGGACCGATGAAAGGTCCTCTTTAATTTAAAGTTGAGTGGTAGAAAAAGGTGCACAATCAACAAAAAAAGCCATTCAAGAATTTGGGGAAGATTCCCAAGGAGTGGACTGTGGCTGGAGTCAGTGCTTCAAGAGCCACCACACACAGATGTATCCAGAACATGGGCTACAACTGTCGCATTCCTGAACCAGAGACAATGTCAGAAGCATCTTAAACGGGCTAAGGAAAAAAAGGACTGGACCATTGCACAGTAGCCCAAGGTCCTATTTTCAGATAAAAATATATTTTGCATTTCATTTGGAAATCAAGGTCCTAGAGTCTGGAGGAACAGTGGAGAGACACACAATCCAAGATGCTTGAGGTCCAGGGTGAAGTTTCCACAGTCAGTGATGGTTTGGGGAGCCAAGTCATCTGCTGGTGTTGGTCCACTGTGTTATATCAAGTCTAAAGTCGGCACAGCCATCTACCAGGAAATGTTAGAGCACGTCAGCAGAGGGAAGCGTGCAAAGCTTCATGGAGATGCTGATTTAATTTTCCAGCAGGGCTTGGCACCGGCCCATACTGCAAAAAATACCATTACCTGGTTTAATAGCCACAGTATTACTGTTCTTGATTGGCCAGCTAACTCTATGCACAGGACGCTGGTCAGACAGGGCGGTTTTTCTTCCTCATTCTGGTTGTACATGGAATTGTTTGATCTAGTGCACCCAGGGTTAATTGGAAGTTATGTATCTTCATATGTTATATATATGCAGTGGTTGCTACCTGCAAACAGCAGAATTTTCTAATTTATTTCTAGGACTGCAAGGTTGTTACCTACCCGCCGATATCAACAATTATCAGTATTATAAATAAATCTTTTTATGTAATCTGCTATAATACAATGGATTCCAGCCTTTTGGAAGGCAGAAGGTCAATTTTTGTTTTTGTATGTATTATGTATATTTTTAATTGATGGAATGACTGTATGTTCACACTGTGCGGTTTTCTTGTCAGGGAATGAATACCTTGGTACTCCCGGGGTTAATATGTTCAGAGAAGTGCCCACACAGTGTGTTACCAATTATATCCGTGATTGATGCAGCAAATGAAGAGGTGTGTCATAGTGTGTGGCAGCCTATGGAGCTGGAGACTCCTTCCTCGATCTTGGGGGAGGTGCACTCCAACTCCTTTAAATTGAGGGGTCACATATGGCAAAGTGTTACGACTAAGGGTACTCACCCGAAACGCGTCAACGTTCATGCAGTGTATGAGGTGGCTATGTCTGTTATCTACATGTGATCAATAAAGAAGAGCTGATAGAGGATTTCTATTTGTCTCCGGGACCTTTTTCTTCACTTATTTGCAGTCTGCTACGGGAACACTTCCTCAGGGCCTCTGGAGCCGGGACTACACATTCCACCAGGGAGGTGAGCTGGATAAAGTTTTCCATATGGCCAGCTAACTCGTCTGACCAAAACCCCGTAGACAATCTACAGAGTATTCTCAAGAGGAAGATGAGACCCCAGTCCCAACAATGCAGATGAGCTGAAGGCCGCTATCAAAGAAACTTGATCTTCCAAAACACTTCAGCAGTGCCACAGGCTGATCGCCTCCATGCCACTCCGCATTGATGCAGTAATTCATGCAAAAGGAGCCCCGACCAAGTATTGAGTGCACGTCGTGTACATACTTTATTTTTTATTCTTTATTTATAAGTTTCAAGAATATGACAAAAGTTGTAATATGTTAAATCACATATAATAAAATGATAAAGCCGGAACCAGTCCGACAGACAGTCATGAGTAACATATTGATATCCGGACAAAAAATCTGAATATATGTAGCATATGATAGCCATGATAACCATGATAATGAGTGAGTTACAAAATAAACCACTCTCTAAAAGTGGTACATAACATTGTAATCTCAACATAATACTAATAAGACTGTGTACAGCTGCTCTAAAAGTGGTACATCACATTGTAGTCTCAACTTAATACTAATAAGACCAAATACAGCTGGAGAAAAGACAGGACAAACCCACAAAAGGAAGGGAAGGACATTTATGGTAGAAGAAAGCAAAAGAGGAAGGTTAGGCGGACGAAAATGATAGAGATGACACCATCAGGCAAGTAAGGATTGGTACTCCGTTGAATCCTGAAAGATAAACCAAGGGGTCCAAGTAGTCACAAAGGCTTTGTGGTTACTCTTTAAGGACGCTGTTAGTTCCTCCATTCTCCTGATCTCTTCTACCTTTTGAATCCACATCTCAGTGGATGGTGGAGTAGGGGATTTCCATTTCACCGGGATGCAAGATCTAGCCGCAATGACTAGGTGGCGCAGGCAGGATCGACGGAATAAACTCGGTGGTAAATCCGAGAGAAATAATAGGAAAAATCCTGGCGTGTTTGGTATGGGAAAGGAGAAAATAGATACCAAGGCCTTATGAATGGAGTCCCAAAAAAAGCTTGATTTTGTCACATTGCCAGAAAATATGGAGAAGCGAGCCCCGAGACGTTTCGCAACGCCAGCACAAAGGGGTCGTTGTCGGAAACATTCTCTGGAGACGGGTCGGGACATAGTACCATCCTGACAGTATTTTTTAACTGGCCTCTTGATACTTACTGGCAATGGAAGATTTATGAGCTAATTGAAATATTGTAAGTCATTGGTCGTAGGAGATATCAACTTGCAGATCTTGAGTCCACCTGTCAGAGTAGGAAGGGTGGAAATCTACATCGGGCGTTACCAACGTTTTATAGAGTTCCGAGAGAGAATAGCGGTATACTCCTGAGCCTATGCAAGTTTTTTCAAAAGAAGTAAGAGCTCTATCAATGCCCAGGAAAAAGGGAATAGAGGAAAGGAAGTGGTGTAATTGCCTAGTTCTCCATGGTCCGAAAGTACAGGGTTCAGACTGCCCCAAGAGTTCAGCGTGTGTGAACCAGTGTCCCGAGGTTCTAAAGAAAGGCGCACGACACCTCCACCTCAGTCTCCATTGCACAAACGGGCCTCCCGAACTACTCGCTGGGAAGTCCGGGTGTCCCAGGATAGGGAACATCGGGGATGGTGTGGAGGAGATCGTGGTAATGTGTTGGTACTTGTAGAACTGAAGTAGAGTAGGGCCTATGATACGGTGGGAGGAGATTGTGGACGGAATCTTCCTATCAGTCCATGGTAGTAGAGCCAACGGGGTCCGGGATGAGAGTTGTTCAATGGAAATCCATTGTTTGAATGGAATGTGTCGGCACCAGTCTACCACCCGCTGCAACATGGAGGCAGCATGATATGTATCCCCAGACCCCCCCTATCCCTCGGGACATGCAGCAAGGATCTAGAAATTCTCGGGTGTCTTCCCGCCCATATAAATTTGAACCAAGAGAAGATACAAGCGGCACTTCTGCTTTCAGCGGTGCGGTGCGCGCGTCCCGGGAGGAAGATCCACAGATAATGGTATAGTAAGGACCAGCACTCGCTTCAGTAATAATTTCAAATAGATTTAATGGTCACATACAAATGATAAGTGACGCGTGCGTTTCGGCTACTGTGAGCCTTTGTCAAAAGGCTCACAGTAGCCGAAACGCACGCGTCACTTATCATTTGTATGTGACCATTAAATCTATTTGAAATTATTACTGAAGCGAGTGCTGGTCCTTACTATACCATATAAATTTGAAGAGATCACGGTGTGCAGAATTAAAGAAACTAGCTGGTATGTTGATGGGGAGAGTTTGGAATAAATATAACAGGCGCGGGAGGACATTCATTTTAAATATGGCACACCTGCCAAACCAAGTATACAGGCCTTTGGACCATCTCTTAAGGTCTTGCCTAATCCGACTCAAGAGGGGAATGTAGTTTCTAGAAAACAGCTCCCTTAGATCTTTGGGGATCATCGTGCCCAAGTATTTAATGGCACCCGTCGTCCATCTGAAAGGTAAGGAGCGCGCCAGTTCCGCCTCAAGGGAGTTTGGTATGGATATATTAAGAGCCTCCGATTTTTGTTGGATAAGTTGTGAAACTCCTGAAATTCAGCAATTAGGTTGGGGAAGGTGATCCGAGGTTTGGTAATCATAAAAATCAGATCATCTGCATAGGCTGCTATTTTAAATTCCTGACCCCCCCACTACCAAACCTGAGATGTCAGGGTTTTTCCTAATTGTCCTCAGAAGAGGTTCTAGGGTAAGGATGAAGATTAAGGGTGATAGGGGGCATCCTTGGCGGGTACCATTCCTGATATCAAAGGGGGGCGAGAGCACCCCATTAAGCTTTGTGGACGCCGAGGGTGAGGAGTAGCGAGAACGGATCCATGCTAACAGTAGACCCTCGATGCCCACATGGCTTAGTACCTCGAGTAACCAAGGCCATCCCACCCTGTCAAATGCTTTTTCGGCATCAGTTGATAGGAGACAGAGGGAAGAGCGTTGTATCTTGGCATGATGGATCAGGTTCAACACTTTCGTGGTATTGTCTCTCGCCTCCCTTGAAGGGATAAATCCAACCTGATCTGTATGTATAAGATCTGGTAGGAAAGGGGTCAAACGTGTAGCCAACACTTTTACAAATAACCTAATGTCAACATTAAGTAACGAAATGGCGCGGTAACTAGCACAGGCGGTTGGGTCCTTACCTTCCTCAGGGCCGTCTTTAATATTGTTTGGACCCTGGGCAAGAATTTACTTGGGCCCCCTGGATCCCCCCCCCCCCCCCCCCCCCAATCGCCCCGCACTTTGCTGTACTTGCTATACAGCAGCACTTACCTGTCACGTTCAGGGCCTCCAGGTGACGTCTCCTCTCTGTCATCATCTTCTCTGTAGATCTTCTCTCTCATCATATTCTCCACTCGGTCTGGACAACTTCTCTCAGCCGCCTCGTCTCTGTAGAGTGTGACACACAGACATCTTAGCTTCCTCACATTCTATCATTATCCCCCAACTGGAGTCCCCACAGTGTTATCCTGCTGCTTGCTGTGCCCCCCCCCCCCAGGGGTGTAGCTATAGGGGGTGCAGAGGTAGCAGTCGCTATCGGGCCCCGGAGCATGAAGGGGCCCAAAGACCCTTGTGCCACATAAGACACACAAAGCACTGAGGGAAGGGGGGCCCAAGCTGAACTCTTGCATCCGGGCCCATGAGCCTTTAGTTACGCCCCTGCCCCCCCCCCCATACCAAATACTATCCTGAAGAAACATTACTGCCCCCCATAGTAATAGTGCTCCTCATAGTCCCACCAATAGTAATTCCCTTCAAGAATGCCCTCATTAGTAACACTGCCTTAACCGTGATAATGCTCCTCAACAATGCCCCCATTATTAGAAGAGCCCTCCCATATTAATAATACCCTCACAGAGCCCCCCAGTAGAAATAAGGCCCCCTATTGTTCCCCCAGTGGTAATAAAGCTCCCTACAGACCCCTCAGTAGTAATAAGGCCCCCATAGTGTGCTTAGCAGAAATAAGGCAGATCTATAAGACCCTCCTATAGAGCCCCCAGTAGTAATATCGCCTATGATGTCCCCTGGATCTGCAGTGCCCCCTGCAGTTATAATCCTCCCTCCACCATACAGTCCCATGTAAATAACATCACCTCCTCCCCAGCCGCCTCCAACGCACAATCCCATGTAAACATCACCCCCTAAGGCTACTTTCACACTTGCGTTCGTGCGGATCTGTCCTGTACTTGTACAGGACGGATCCGCACCGATAATACAAACGAATGCATCCGTTCAGGACCGATTCGTTTGTATTAGATTAGAATTTCTAAGTCCCACTACGGATCCGTCCTGACTTACATTGAAAGTCAATGGGGGACGGATCCGTTTACAATTGCACCATTTTGTGTCAATGCAAAGGGATCCGTCCCCATTTACTTACATTGTAAGTCAGGATGGATCCGTTTGGCTCCGCAAGGCCATGCGGACACAAAAACGCTGCTTGCAGCATTTTGGGGTCCGCCTCCAAAACGGAACGGGGGGCCGCACGGAGTCGAACGAATGTATTCTGAATGGATCGGCATCCATTCAGAATACATTGGGGTTAAACTGATGCATTTGGGGCTGCTTGTGAGAGCCTTGAAACGGATCTCACAAGCGGATCCCCAAACGGAAGTGTGAACCTAAACATTAAGTCCCATGTACAGTCGTGGCCAAAAGTTTTGAGAATTACATAAATATTGGAAATTGTAAAAGTTGCTGCTTAAGTTTTTATAATAGCAATTTGCATATACTCCAGAATGTTATGAAGAGTGATCAGATGAATTGCATAGTCCTTCTTTGCCATGAAAATTAACTTAATCCCAAAAAAAACTTTCCACTGCATTTCATTGCTGTCATTAAAGGACCTGCTGAGATCATTTCAGTAATCGTCTTGTTAACGCAGGTGAGAATGTTGACGAGCACAAGGCAGGAGATCATTATGCCAGGCTGATTGGGTTTAAATGGCAGACTTGACATGTTAAAAGGAGGGTGATGCTTGAAATCATTGTTCTTCCATTGTTAACCATGGTGACCTGCAAAGAAACGCGTGCAGCCATCATTGCGTTGCATAAAAATGGCTTCACAGGCAAGGATATTGTGGCTACTAAGATTGCACCTCAATCAACAATTTATAGGATCATCAAGAACTTCAAGGAAAGAGGTTCCATTTTTGTTAAGAAGGCTTCAGGGCGTCCAAGAAAGTCCAGCAAGCGCCAGGATCATCTCCTAAAGAGGATTCAGCTGCGGGATCGGAGTGCCACCAGTGCAGAGCTTCCTCAGGAATGGCAGAAGGCAGGTGTGAGCGCATCTGCACGCACAGTGAGGCGAAGACTTTTGGAAGATGGCCTGGTGTCAAGAAGGCCAGCAAAGAAGCCACTTCTCTCCAAAAAACATCAGGGACAGATTGATCTTCTGCAGAAAGTATGGTGAATGGACTGCTGAGGACTGGGGCAAAGTCATATTCTCTGATGAAGCCTCTTTCCGATTGTTTGGGGCATCTGGAAAAAGGCTTGTCCGGAGAAGAAAAGGTGAGCGCTACCATCAGTCCTGTGTCATGCCAACAGTAAAGCATCCTGAGACCATTCATGTGTGGGGTTGCTTCTCATCCAAGGGAGTGGGCTCACTCACAACTTTGCCCAAAAACACAGCCATGAATAAAGAATGGTACCAAAACACCCTCCAACAGCAACTTCTTCCAACAATCCAACAACAGTTTGGTGAAGAACAATGCATTTTCCAGCACGATGGAGCACCGTGCCATAAGGCAAAAGTGATAACTAAGTGGCTCGGGGACCAAAACGTTGACCTGGAAACTCCCCAGATTTTAATCCCATTGAGAACTCGTGGTCAATCCTCAAGAGGCGGGTGGACAAACAAAAACCCACTAATTCTGACAAACTCCAAGAAGTGATTATGAAAGAATGGGTTGCTATCAGTCAGGAATTGGCCCAGAAGTTGATTGAGAGCATGCCCAGTCGAATTGCAGAGGTCCTGAAAAAGAAGGGCCAATACTGCAAATACTGACTCTTTGCATAAATGTCATGTAATTGTCGATAAAAGCCTTTGAAACGTATGAAGTGCGTGTAATTATATTTCACTACATCACAGAAACAACTGAAACAAAGATCTAAAAGAAGTTTAGCACCAAACTTTGTGAAAACTAATATTTTTGTCATTCTCAAAACTTTTGGCCATGACTGTACATAAACATCATTCCCCCCCACCATCCACTTTCAACATACAGTCCCATGTAAATAACATCAATCCCTCCCCCAGCCACCTCAAGCACACAGTTCCATGTCAATAACATCCCTCCCTTCAGCCCTAACATACATCCCAGTTAAATAACTACAACTCCCAGCATTGCTCTGCCTCTCCCTTAACTTACCTCTCCTCCTGTACAGACATCAGCATTAGGCTCCTTCTTCTCTTCACTCCGGTCCAATCCTGCACTGGTCACATGATGGTGACATCATCCAGGTCATCCTATCACAGCCTGTTTTGCTGATCACATGACCTGTGATGTCACCACAGGTCCTTCACCTCTTCCCAGTGTATTAGATTCAATTGTATTGCCGTTCTGTGTACGGCAATACAGTTGTATCTAGCAGGCAGGCAGGACATTCGGGGCATGGGACAAAACATCCGGGGCCCAGGCCCCGAATGTTTTAACCTAGCGACGCCCCTGGACTAGTGAATGGGAGTCGGGAAACTGAGCTCCCTTGGGCCCCCAGGAGCAACTGACGGCAAAGACGGCCCTGACCTTCCTTATGGATCACCGTAATGTGGGCATGTGACATATCCCTAGGGAGGGAGTTACCTGAGCTTACTTTATTCAGGGCGTTAGAAAGAGGTGTTTGGAGAAGGGGGAGATATCTCTTGTAATACGAAGATGGAAGGCCAACCGGGCCTGGAGCCTTACTAGGCTGCCTTGATTTCAGAGCCCCTCCTATCTCATCAGTGGTAATTGGGCCACTCAGGCTCTCAAGGGCCTCACTCGGTAGTTTGGGTAGACCTGAACTGGTCAAGTATGTACTCATGGCTAAATCTAGGGAAGAAACTCGTTTGATTAGACTGTGGGAGATTGTAGAGGTTCTGATAAAAGTGGGCGAAAGCCTCCGTTATGGAGTCAGGATTATTCAGAACATGACCCCGTGGAGGTGTAATGCGGGGGACATAATTCCTAGCTCTTTGTTCGCGTAATGATCTGGCTAATAGTCTACCGCACTTATTACCATATTCAAAGAAATGTCTTCTACCCCCTTGAAAGGAGAAATTTCGTATGGGTGTCTAGTTTGTCTTTAAGCTTACACCTGGCCAGTAAAAGAGCTGAGCGAACCGATTGTGCATGAGAGCGTTTATGAACCTGCTCCAGCTCTGAAATTTCCTTTTAGGATTTGGGAAATTTCCAATGCCCTCTCTTTCTTACGTCGAGCTCCATGTCTAATGTACTCCCCCCTTATCACACATTTGTGGGAAGCCCACACCGTCAGAGGCGAGGCGTTGTTAACCTGGTTTTCCTCAAAGTAGCGAGAAAGAGCTAAGTTAATTTCTTGCGAGACTTCCAAATCCTGCAGTAACGACTCATTAAGGCGCCACTGCCAAGATTTAGCTGAAGGAAGAGGGGATTTCAAGGAGACATGTAGCATGGCGTGATCAGAGAAAGTGATAGGGTCAATTGAGGAAGAAGCGATAAGTGGAACAGCCGAGTGTCTAAGCAAAAAATAATCCAATCTGGAGTATACATATCTAGGGGCCGAGTAAAACGTGAAATCTCTAGTTTCAGGATTAATTGTTCGCCATACATCCACCAACTGATGAGTATGGAGAAGGCTCCTAATGCGGCGGATATAGGAGTAGGCTAGATGAGAGGATCCTTTAGAAACATCTACAAGTGGGTCCAGTGCGACATTTAGATCTCCTCCGACCAATAGGGTACCTTCTGCAAAATCATCTAATTTAGATAGAATCCCAGTTAGGGCTCTCAATTGTTTTGTATTAGGCAGGTATATGTTAGCCAAGGTATACACCTGGCCTCCTAATCTACCCTTGACAAACATAAACCTGCCAGTGTCATCCGAACTAGAGTCCAGAAATTCCCAGGGGGGTAGATCTAGCAATAAGGATACTCACACCCCTCGATTTGGAAATGTTGTAACAGCTATGATAGGCATCTGGATATCTAGGAGAGCTAAATTTCGGTATAGTGTCCCTGCAGAAATGGGTCTCTTGAATGAAGGCAATCTGTACCTTTTTACACCACAAGAGTCGGAGAATGTTAGAACGTTTCTCAGGAGTATTCAACCCATTGGCTTTGATTGACGCGAAGGTAATTTCGGACATTCAGGGCCTGTAGAAAACAAGAAATAAAAGAAAAGACAATAGGGGGGCGGGAGGGGGGGGGGATAAGAAACACAAGGATGGGTGGACGACACCGACGATTTAAAGCAACAGGTACAAATACGCCAAAAAGGCGAAATATCAAAACTGGCTAACCCAGTTCAGATAGAACCAATTTAAACAAAACTGTGGAAAGTGCAATCCACTATGCAACTCTTGGTTAGCCGTCGTCGAGCGAGCCAAGACTGACGGTCCTAGTAGGGGTTAAGCAGGGCAAACTATGAAGCTACCCTTTCCCCCGGCCCAGAAAATTAACAAACATACGATAGTTAAGTAGGAGACACAGAGGACAGGAGAAAAGCTGAAATTAAACTGCTACCAGCGATATAGGGGAAAAAGAATAAAAAAATTATAAAAATAAAGATAAAAACCCAACCCATCCGCTGGGAGTGTTAAAACTATACTCTGTCCTCCATGTCTTCTCCCCTTCTGGCGTAATATCAAGAATTGTGGGTCATATAATAAGGGTTTTCCTCAACCCATGGAATCAGGAACTACTTGTAGAGAAGACAGTCCCCTGTCCCGGAGAATGTGGAACCTGAGGTCGGACTCGCTGGGGGCCACTGTTCAGGCGTGGCGAGGGTCCAGTTGTTGAAGGTGAAAAGACTGGAACGTCAAGCCAATCCGGTAGGGAGATGGGTGGACTGTCCAGAAACTGACTAAGCTCACCCGCCTAGTCTGGAGAGTGTAAAGCAAATGTAGATCCATTTTTACGGATTATCAGGTGAAATGGGTGGCCCCAGAGTAGGTAACAATTTGCAGGAGGGGTTTGAGAGAGCGCCTCATGAGCAAGGTTCTCCTAGACAAGTCGGGTAAGATTTGGATCTGTGCTCCGCAGAATGATATGGGTTCCTGTCTCCAGGCTCTTTGTAAACGCGGAGCAGAATTTTCCGAACGTCTAGGGACCAGGACCCTGTGCACTCTGTCCAGCTCTATTTCAGACTCCTCAGGTCTGTCAAAGAGAGAGTTGAAGATAGCGGACACCGCTCTCCTTAAATCTGTGGCTTTGACTTCCTCAGGGATCCCTCGAATTTTGATATTATTTTGTCTGCCCCTATTCTCTTGATCGTCCAATTGTAACAGTAGGTGTCTGTTTAATGCCTGCTGCGAGGCGATGCTCGATTCTACACTAGTAAGGCGGGCATCTAGCTCAGCTGAGATTTGGGTTTGCAAAGTCACTTTAGTGGAAATAACTGTTAGATCAGCTTTGACTTCAGCTATAGCCTTATCATGTTTGGCCTCGACCCTCTGTATAATCACCTCCAGGTCTGACTTAGTTGGGAGCGTACTAAGCAGTGACCATATGTCCTTCAGCTTAGGACGTTTAGCTCGTCTACCTTGAGAGGAAGATGATGATGCTCCAGATGAATCAGAAGCGGCTGAGGGATGGAAAATAGCAGGAGTGGAGGGGAGATCCATTGGCAGAATCTGCAAAGGCCTTTCATCCCTCACTGCAGCCTGTGCGCCGTTTTGGGCCTGCTGATTAGGTGCGTGTAGCTGGGACACCAGTGAAGCTTTGCGACCACCGGACTGTGGGGTACGAGACTCGGGGCGACAGGGAGGATGAGTCAAAGCCGGCAAACTGACAGTATTCGGCCTAGGTGCGGCATCACAGTGCATCACACTCACCGGGGTAAACGTGGGAGTCTCGCCGGAGTCCATGGACCCAGGAGCGGACGCAGAGGGTTGCAGGTGTTGGTCACCATAGGCTGGAGCGAGAGGCATCTGGGTCGGCTGCTGTGAAGTCAGCTTAGCAGAGTCCTGCGAACCATCCGGAAAGGTAGGAGCGAGGGGAGCAGCCGTCTCTTGCGTTCCCTCTGTCGCCATCTTGGACCATGAGGCCGCCTGAACGTAAGACTTCTTGCCCGGTAAGTATGTGACCTGTTTTAGCTGCAGTCACTGCAGGCCAGTCTGAAGATAGAGAGAGCGGCGATGGAGAGAACGCTTGTGCTTGAATGGAGCAGCCGGTCACCTGGTTCATGGGGGCGGCCGGCAGTGCCGCATCTTCCTCCGTTGGCGCCATCTTGGGAGGTTCTGGCACAGGAGCTGGCGTGGCAGAGAAATACCTCGTGATGTGGGGTTCTGAGGCCATAAAAGTGCACCCGTGGCGGCCCTAACGTCTGACCATTCTGTTCAGGTCAGTGTCATCCAAATCGCTGCTTTTAGAAGCATATAAAAGGGCCTAGGGTCCGGGAGCTCTGAAATGTGCGTGTTCACGGCTGCATGCTCAGGCCACGCCCCTGTACGTACTTTTCAGTAGGCCAACATTTCTGTATTTAAAATAATTTTTTTAAATTGGTCTTATATAATATTGTAATTTTCTGGTTTTCATTCGCTGTAAGCCATAATCATCATCATTAAAAGAAATGAATGCTTGAAACACATTACTCTGTAATGAATCTATATAATATGAGTTTCACTTTTAGAATTTAATTACTGAGATAAGTTCACTGTTTGATGTAATTTATTGAGATACACTTGTATGTTGAAGTTTTGTGTGTCCTTTTAAAGAGGATGTGTCACCACAAAATACAGTGCAATCTGAAAGCACCATGTTATAGAGCAGGAAAAGCTGAGCAGATTGATATATAGTTTTGTGGGGAAAAATACAGTAAAACCTGTAATTTGTACATTTATATCTGTTTTTTCCACTTTCTGTGAAGAGGTAATGACTGGGTAAGGGCTGTGGCTAGTCTGAAATACGAAGACTGATTGCTGGGGTTCATATTGTGGATTTTATTGATTTAGTAATAAATTTGAAGATATTTTTGAAGACTTCGACCCAGTGCTGGATTTTCCTTTCTTTACATATGTTGGACTGCTTCTCCAAATATCCGTACACAGATACCAGCCATGGCTTATAAAATTACTTGTAAATTTGTATTGTGAAGGGGAATATCTGTACTTGCTGACAATTTCTCAAGATGCAATGCATTTTAAATATAAAATAAAGCAACTTTGTAAATCGTCTTGAGTATAACTATCTACAGCGCTGGAGCTGTTCAGTGCAAGATATTATCACAATGGCTGGGTCAGTTAAAGAAGGTGACCCTGTGTTTTACTAAAGGGATCTGTCACTAGTTTATGCTGCCCTTAGTTAGGGCTGTAAAACACTGGTGACCGATTTCCTTCGATCAGTGTGGCAAGGCATGTATTCCAGTTCTTGCCACAAATTTTACTTTCATTTTAAATTTAAGTCTGGCACATTTTGATCAGTAAATCTTCTCCTGTGTGCACTAGATTTCCGCTTACTTTTTGCATTAAAGGGGCCAGTTAGGGCAGCAACAACGTTTTTACCCACTATTTGTAAGTGGGCTGACCTAGTAAAGCTGCCATTCATAAAACCTTTTTCACGGTATATGTGACATTGATGAGTTATTCCCTCCTTTGACCATTTTATTTCTCCCTAAGGGCAGAGAAAGACAGATTCTACAGGAAACCATTCACAATTTTCATTCTTCATTTGAGAGCAGCGCCAGTAATACACGGCCAGCAGGAGCTCATCAGTGTAAGTACTCAATTGGACTGGGCAGGTTTCAATTCAATTAAAACCTTTAAACGTCATGCAGTATTAAACCCATGGATAGCACACCTCAGCAGTCACCTGATATTCTGAGTTGTACAATGTATAATCCCAACAAAACAAATGCCCATGTGTTTAGGTTTACAGTCACTTACCCACAAATGTAAAGGTGAGGAAGCCTGATGGTTTTAGGTCATGAGATTTACTTTCCCAGTGTAATGTATTTTGAGGAAAGTTGATTTCACATGTAGAAATACGAAAATGCTTTGTTGGTCTCTGGTTATTATAGTACATTATAAGTCTTCCTTATACTTAAATGGGTTGTGCAAAGTGTCTGCTCAGTGTGGTCCTGTGTCCTCCTTGTATGAATGGAGCAGTGGTCAAGCATTTCTGCTCTGCTACTCTATTCATCTCTATGGAACTACAAGCTAGCGGAGCGCTCAGCTACCGTATCTCTGGTATTCACACAGAGAATGAATGGTGCTGCAGCACACATACTCATCTGCCACTCCATTCATACAGGAAGACACGGGAGCTCTCATGATTCGTTGGGGGGCCCCAGTAGTTGGACCCCAGCTGATTAGATGCTTATCCTCTATGCTGTGGATAGGGGATAATTTGTAATCTTGGTAAACCTCTTTAAAGGTCCCTTTACACAGGCTGAGAATACACCAGATAATCACTAACAAGTGTTCATAGGAAGGCTTGTTGGCGATTATTTGTTGGTGAACGGGTGCCACCAATTACCTGGTGAATGAGCAAAATGGATGGATCGTTTGTGCAGGCACCTAAATCGTCGTTTGGTGACAGCAGAGTGTGCTGTGTAAAGAGCCTCTGCTGCCGGCAAACAAGAAGTCGGTATATGTGTAAATGCAGTGGCCTCCTTCACTGACAAGCAGCCGCTTGCTGGGAAATCGCCTGCAAAATTGTCCAGTGTAATGGGGCCTTAAGAAATAGAAGTAAAAAGGATATGGGTTCTTTTTATTTTCACTTTCTTGTTTTTCCAAATTTTCATGGTGGCTCGCTGCATACAAGTTCTGCATCTTTTAGGCTGGGTTCACATCAAGCTTTTGTCTTCCGTTTAATGTATACAACAAATGTTAAACAGATGCCTCTGACAGATGTCATACAGTGGCATCTGTCACCACAGAGTTCCTTTGTATGTGTTAACCTATACATTGTTTTGCTAGACTCTGCAGGATGGAAAGGAGTAGTGTACTATGCTTTTGAATTCTTTATTTCCCCTTTGCCTATGACAGCACCCTTGGAGAGACCGCCTCCTCAGGACAGGAAACAGGAACCAGAACCGCTTTAAAAGAGGTTCTATCCCCTCTACTTCCAGTTCTGTTTCCTGTCCTAAGGGACAGGAGGGAATTGGAAACCGCTAAAGAAAATGGAAAGGAGCTGTGGACTCCCCGACTGTTTTTATAGTATTAGGAGGGCTTTACTCGGCGGCATAAGCCTCCTTTAGGAGCCGCTGCAGAGTCTGGGCCTCTTTCTCTCTCCTCCCAACTCCGTCTCCTTCTCGGTCCAGGAGGGCTTCTGCCTCACGGGACGTCTGCGGACGTGATTGCATGTCCGGCTGTCGACGCACATGGGAGGTACTTCCAGGTTGCGTCATTAGGAGGAAGCGAGCGCTGTAAGACCGGAAGTGGGGGGTAGCCAGTATGCGCTCCTGGAAGAGAAAAGCCCAGCCAGCTGGCAGTTCCTCCATCTGGCTAATACGATTTGGACATGGAGCAGTCTCAGCGCGCAGAAACCACTGAAACCACCAATGATACGCCGGTACCACTGTTGGGTAAGAGACATGATACCCCAATATTCCTGATGCTAATTACTCATGGGGGTCATCTTCTGTGTTTAGGTATCTAAGGAGTCTAGAAAGGTCTCCAGATTTAAGGACAAGGGTTGTGCTGTATTTAAAAATAAGCTAACCTCTGCTTGGGCAAAGCCCCTTTGCCAAGTGTGTGTGAGCAAGTTAATGGAGGAGGAAGGGCAGCATCAAGCAGATTATCTGGGAGGAGGTTAAGGAGTCTGTTAGCGGTCTACTAAAGAACCGCCCCAGTACCTCCACAGCTGCATCTAAACCTCCCTCTAGTGACAGTGATGTACTTTCTGGATTGGAAGAAGAGAGAGAATGGCTTTCATCGAATGAGTCCTCTGACGAAGCCACAGGGAAGCCGCTCTTTCATGCAGAGAACATTAATTCCCTAGTCAAAGTAGTAAGAGCTACTATGGGCTTAGATGACCAAAAGCCGACACAGTCTGTTCAGGACTCTGTTTGAGGGTTTATATAAATATGCAGGCAGTCATTGCAAAAGAATAGAAAAAACTGATAGGAAGTTTTTTTTATTCCTTCCTCTGTTAGACGTAAATACCCCTTTGACAAGGAAGTGTCTGCCTCTTGGGACAGGGCCCCAAAACTGGATACCCCAGTAGCCAAGATATCTAAAAAAGCTGCGCTTCCTTTTGAGGATATGGGTTCTCTTAAAGACCAAATGGATAGAAGGGCTGACATTTATTTAAAAAAGAATTGGGAAGCCTCTGCGGGGGCCTTTAAACCAGCAATCGCCGCCACTTCGGTGGCTAGATCCCTAAAGACATGGATAAGGGAGCTGGAGGATCACATTAAAGGGGGTACCCCTAGGGAGCAGCCTCGAAGACGCAGGCTGGTGTGTGTACGCAGGCGCGATCTAACGGCACGGCGGGGCGCAGGCGCAGAAGATTAAGCATGAACGATGCCCGGAGGATTGAATTGCGCAGGCGCAGGATCGGGACTGGGGAGAGTTCTAGCCGCCGCCCAGCGAAGTGAATAATGATGAGCTGGGCGGGGCTTAAGAACGGCAGTTGGGAAGGCTGGCTGGGCGCATTTTCACATGAAACACCGCCCCTTGGGCAGATTGCTGACAGGAGAAGCAGGTTATAAAACTTTATATTTCGCTCTTTATAAGGTGGACAGGGGGGATAGTTATATGCTTTTAAAAGACTGTATAAGACCTGTAATGTGATATATCTAACTATATATGCTGTTTTGGCCTGTCAGTGTCCCTTTAAACATAAAGTTTCAAAAGCTGCGGGAAGATTTGTGATAACAGATTATCGTTCAGACCCCCCAAAACAGGCAGCCATCATTTGAGAGGTTTTTACTCAACCCTATTTCTTGTCAATAATAATCTTGAAATGTCTGAACTGTTATCTGATGTACGAAAAATTTCGGATGGTATCCATCAAGTCGGCATTTAACAATCTCTTTCCAGACTGTTACATGGCCACAGTGGATCTGAGGGATGCGTACTATCATGTCCCTATCCATCCCAAACACCAAATGTTTTTAAGAGTAGCAGTTCACCTAGAGAAGAGTATCCTGCATGTTCAATTTTAGGCCCTTCCCTTTGGACTATCTCAGGCCCCAAAGGTTTTCACGAAGATCATTGCAGAGATGCTGGCTCATGTGAGAGAAAAGGACTTCGTTATCATTCCCTATCTAGACGACTTTCTTCTTCTCGCCCAGTCAGGTCAGATCCTAGAAGAACAGATCACCTGGTTGAGAGAAGTTCTGGACAAGCTAGGATGGGATATAAACATGAAAAACTCCCATTTGCGTCCAAGTCAGAAGTGCATTTTTTTTTTTAGGGATGATCCTAGATTCCAGATCTCAGAGGTATCTGTTGCCCCTACACAAAGTTCTGCTGATAAAAATCAAGAATTCAGAACCTTCTCTTTCGTCCGTGCTGGGTCTCATGACAGTTGCCATTCCAGGGGTAGAAGGGGCCCAGTATCACTCAAGGCCACTACAGCTTCAAATTCTGGAGGTTTGGGGCAGATGTATTCTCTCTCTGGATGCAGAGTTTTTATCTATCACCCCCAGACGCTTATTTCTTTGGAGTGGTGGATGAATCTACAAAATTTACAGAGAAGAGTTCCATGGCACAGAGATGCAGTCTATTACTTGACCACGGATGCCAGCCTTTAAGGTTGGGGAGCCCATGTGGAGTCTTTTCTGCTGCAGGGGACCTGGGACTTCAGTTCCCGGTCCCAGTCTCAAAATTTCAAAGAGCTGAATGCTATCTGGTTAGCATTGACTCAGAGTCTTTGATCATCAGGGGCAGAAACGTCAGGATCTATTCAGACAATATGACAGCAGTAGCCTATATCAACAGCCAGGGAGGTACCAGGGCTCCGAGTCTGATGGCCCTCAGCCACCGAATTTTCTATCTGGCGGAAGATTCTCTCAGATCTTTCTGCTGTACATCTAAAGGGGGTAGACAATGTGAAAGCCGATTTCCTCAGCCATTATCATCTATGCCAGGGCAAATGGTCCCTAGACCAGGCGGTTTTCAACAAAATTTCTGCCTTATGGGGTGTCCCGGAAAGACCTCTTTACCACCAGGTCAAACAGAAAGGTGGTGGTGGTGGTGGGGGGGTTCTTTTCTCTTTCCCTGAAGGATCATCCGAAAGATGTGGACGCATTGGCTCAGTCCTGGAGAAGGGGTCTTCTTATACACTGATCAAAAAAATAAAGGGAACACTTAAACAACACAATGTAACTCCAAGTCAATCACACTTCTGTGAAATCAAACTGTCCACTTAGGAAGCAACATTGAGTGACAATCAATTTCACATGCTGTTGTGCAAATGGGATAGACAACAGGTGGAAATTATAGGTAATTAGCAAGACACCCCCAATAAAGGAGTGGTTCTGCAGGTGGTGACCACAGACCACTTCTCAGTTCCTATGCTTCCTGGCTGATGTTTTGGTCACTTTTGAATGCTGGCGGTGCTTTCACTCTAGTGGTAGCATGAGACGGAGTCTACAACCCACACAAGTGGCTCAGGTAGTGCAGCTTATCCAGGATGGCACATCAATGCGAGCTGTGGCAAGAAGGTTTGCTGTGTCTGTCAGCGTAGTGTCCAGAGCATGGAGACGCTACCAGGAGACAAGCCAGTACATCAGGAGACGTGGAGGAGGCCGTAGGAGGGCAACAACCCAGCAGCAGGACCGCTACCTCCGCCTTTGTGCAAGGAGGAACAGGAGGAGCACTGCCAGAGCCCTGCAAAATGACCTCCAGCAGGCCACAAATGTGCATGTGTCTGCTCAAACGGTCAGAAACAGACTCCATGAGGGTGATATGAGGGCCCGACGTCCACAGGTGGGGGTTGTGATTACAGCCCAACACCGTGCAGGACGTTTGGCATTTGCCAGAGAACACCAAGATTGGCAAATTCGCCATTGGCACCCTGTGCTCTTCACAGATGAAAGCAGGTTCACACTGAGCACATGTGACAGACGTGACAGAGTCTAGAGACGCCGTGGAGAACGTTCTGCTGCCTGCAACATCCTCCAGCATGACCGGTTTGGCATTGGGTCAGTAATGGTGTGGGGTGGCATTTCTTTGGAGGGCCGCACAGCCCTCCATGTGCTCGCCAGAGGTAGCCTGACTGCCATTAGGTACCGAGATGAGATGCTCAGACCCCTTGTGAGACCATATGCTGGTGCGGTTGGCCCTGGGTTCCTCCTAATGCAAGACAATGCTAGACCTCATGTGGCTGGAGTGTGTCAGCAGTTCCTGCAAGACGAAGGCATTGATGCTATGGACTGGACCGCCCGTTCCCTAGACCTGAATCCAATTGAGCACATCTGGGACATCATGTCTCGCTTTATCCACCAACGTCACGTTGCACCACAGACTGTCCAGGAGTTGGCAGATGCTTTAGTCCAGGTCTGGGAGGAGATCCCTCAGGAGACCGTCCGCCACCTCATCAGGAGCATGCACAGGCGTTGTAGGGAGGTCATACAGGCACGTGGAGGCCACACACACTACTGAGCCTCATTTTGACTTTTTTTTAAGGACATTACATCAAAGTTGGATCAGCCTGTAGTGTGTTTTTCCACTTTAATTTTGAGTGTGACTCCAAATCCAGACCTCCATGGGTTGAAAAATTAGATCTCCATTTTTTTTTTGTGTGATTTTTTTGTCAGCACATTCAACTATGTAAAGAACAAAGTATTTCAGAAGAATATTTAATTAACTCAGATCTAGGATGTGTTATTTTTGTGTTCCCTTAATTTTTTCGAGCAGTGTGTGTGTATATATATATATATATATATATATATATATATATATATATATATATATATATATATAATTTTTTTAAAGGACAGTTGTAATGCCCTCTTTGTGCCTCCCTCACAGTAGTTATGGCCTCTCTGTGCCCCTTTCACAGTAGTAATGCCCTATCTGAGCCCCCTTCATGGTTGTAATGCCCTTTCTGTGCCCCCATCATGGTTGTAATGCCCTTTCTGTGCCTCTTCAGAGTAGTTATGCCCTTACTGTCCTCCTTCACAGTAGTAATGCTCACTCAGTGCCCCATAACAGTTATGCCCACCCACTTCACAGGAGTAATGCTCTCTGTGCCCCCTTCATAGTAGTAATGCCTTCTGTGCCCCTTCATAGGAATAATGCCCATTGTGCCCCCTTTATAATAGTAATGCCCATTATGTCCCCTTCAAAGTAGTAATGTCCATTGTGCTCCCTTCACAGTATAATGCCCATTGTGCCCCCTTCCTAGTAACAATGCCCATTGTGCCCCCTTCCTAGTAATGCCCATTGTGCCCCCTCCATAGTAATGCCCATTGTGCCCCCTCCATAGTAGTAATGCCCATTGTGCCCCCTCCATAGTAGTAATGCCCATTGTGCCCCCTCCATAGTAGTAATGCCCATTGTGCCCCCTCCATAGTAGTAATGCCCATTGTGCCCCCTCCATAGTAGTAGTATTACCCTCTGTGCCCCCTTTGTAGTAGTATTGCCCTCTGTGTCCCCCCTTTGTAGTAGTATTGCCCTCTGTGCCCCCTGCAGGCTGAATGGTGGAGCAGAAGTCTTCCTGCTTCACCATTCGGGAGAGACGGGAGCTGATTGAGAGGACTGCAGCTCCCACGCTCCAACAGTGAGCACTTCCATCAGTATTGATGGAAGCGCTCAATGCTTCTGGGCTCTGGCACCCCCCTGACAGTGGGCACCCGGTGCGGAACGGAACCCCCCCCCCCCCCTCCCAACATGGAACACGTCAGCCAGTTTCATATGTACAAATCTGCTGACAGATGCCTTTTACATTTTTTAAAAAATACACTCACCTAAAGAATTATTAGGATCACAATACTAATACGGTGTTGGACCCCCTTTTGCCTTCAGAACTGCCTTAATTCTACGTGGCATTTATTCAACAAGGTGCTGATAGCATTCTTTAGAAATGTTGGCCCATATTGATAGGATAGCATCTTGCAGTTGATGGAGATTTGAGGGATGCACATCCAGGGCAGTAGCCATCAGAGAATGGATACATGTTCTCATTCTGTTTACGCCAAATTCGGACTCTACCATTTGAATGTCTCAACAGAAATCGAGCCTCATCAGACCAGGCAACATTTTTCCAGTCTTCAACAGTCCAATTTTGGTGAGCTCGTGCAAATTGTAGCCTCTTTTTCCTATTTGTAGTGGAGATGAGTGGTACCCGGTGGGGTCTTCTGCTGTTGTAGCCCATCCGCCTCAAGGTTGTGTGTGTTGTGGCTTCACAAATGCTTTGCTGCATACCTCGGTTGTAACGAGTGGTTATTTCAGTCAACGTTGCTCTTCTATCAGCTTGAATCAGTCGGCCCATTCTCCTCTGACCTCTAGCATCCACAAGGCATTTTTGCCCACAGGACTGCCGCATACTGGATGTTTTTCCCTTTTCACACCATTCTTTGTAAACCCTAGAAATGGTTGTGTGTGAAAATCCCAGTAACTGAGCAGATTGTGAAATACTCAGACCGGCCTGTCTGGCACCAACAACCATGCCACGCTCAAAATTGCTTAAATCACCTTTATTTCCCATTCTGACATTCAGTTTGGAGTTCAGGAGATTGTCTTGACCAGGACCACACCCCTAAATGCATTGAAGCAACTGCCATGTGATTGGTTGACTAGATAATTGCATTAATGAGAAATAGAACAGGTGTTCCTAATAATTCTTTAGGTGAGTGTATAACAGCCATTCAATGGCACAAAAGAAAGGTCTAAGGCAGAGATGGCCAACCTGTGGCTCTCCAGCTGTTGTAAAACTACAACTCCCACCATGCTCTGCTGTAGGTTGAAAGCTGTAGGCAGTCTGGGCATGCTGTGAGTTGTAGTTTTGCTACAGCTGGAGAGCCGCAGGTTGGCCGTCCCTGGTCTAAGGTGTCCTGTGAAAAATAATATAAAGTACATGTAGGTTGGGTCAGAAATTAATTCGTTATTTGCAGTTAGATAGGCCCATTAAACTGAAAAATTGGACTGATATGAAGAGGTTAGACACCGGTAATAAAGCGGTTACAAAAAAAAAAAAAAAAAGGATAAGGGGCTGTTCACATCTCGTTTTTACTGTACATCAAGCGGATATGTTTAGATATACTTTTCTACTTTTCCATCTGTCTCATATTCACTACAATGTAAAAAAGAAAAAAGTATACCTTCCTATCTATTTAATTTTTTTATTTGTTGGACAGAAAAGCGTGGTATGCCTATGCTACTGCAAAAAATAACTAAAATCATACAGAAACGTAAACTATGACAAACTGAGTATGCACTTTTAAAATACATTTGCCTAATAGTAGTCTATGGGTATCAAGTAATACATTTCTATGCGTTTTTACAAACATATCCGCTTGACAGCAAAAACAAGATGCGATTTTGGGACAGTTCTAAACACGCCGTCAGTATTGCTCTTCTTACATATTCAGGAAACAAGATCGCAAACTCCAGCAGTCATGATCCACAGCAATACTGATCGCAAGCACACAACTTATTCACTAACTTGATTAAAATGAAAAAATGTGGGGGATTCAGTCAGCACAACCCTATATGCAGGTGCAAATCGCTATGGCGAAATACATACACTGCGTGCAGAATTATTAGGCAAATGAGTATTTTGACCACATCATCCTCTTTATGCATGTTGTCTTACTCCAAGCTGTATAGGCTCGAAAGCCTACTACCAATTAAGCATATTAGGTGATGTGCATCTCTGTAATGAGAAGGGGTGTGGTCTAATGACATCAACACCCTATATTAGGTGTGCATAATTATTAGGCAACTTCCTTTCCTTTGGCAAAATGGGTCAAAAGAATGACTTGACAGGCTCAGAAAAGTCAAAAATAGTGAGATATCTTGCAGAGGGATGCAGCACTCTTAAAATTGCAAAGCTTCTGAAGCGTGATCATCGAACAATCAAGCGTTTCATTCAAAATAGTCAACAGGGTCGCAAGAAGCGTGTGGAAAAACCAAGGCGCAAAATAACTGCCCATGAACTGAGAAAAGTCAAGCGTGCAGCTGCCAAGATGCCACTTGCCACCAGTTTGGCCATATTTCAGAGCTGCAACATCACTGGAGTGCCCAAAAGCACAAGGTGTGCAATACTCAGAGACATGGCCAAGGTAAGAAAGGCTGAAAGACGACCACCACTGAACAAGACACACAAGCTGAAACGTCAAGACTAGGCCAAGAAATATCTCAAGACTGATTTTTCTAAGGTTTTATGGACTGATGAAATGAGAGTGAGTCTTGATGGGCCAGATGGATGGGCCCGTGGCTGGATTGGTAAAGGGCAGAGAGCTCCAGTCCGACTCAGACGCCAGCAAGCTGGAGGTGGAGTACTGGTTTGGGCTGGTATCATCAAAGATGAGCTTGTGGGGCCTTTTCGGGTTGAGGATGGAGTCAAGCTCAACTCCCAGTCCTACTGCCAGTTTCTGGAAGACACCTTCTTCAAGCAGTGGTACAGGAAGAAGTCTGCATCCTTCAAGAAAAACATGATTTTCATGCAGGACAATGCTCCATCACACGCGTCCAAGTACTCCACAGCGTGGCTGGCAAGAAAGGGTATAAAAGAAGAAAATCTAATGACATGGCCTCCTTGTTCACCTGATCTGAACCCCATTGAGAACCTGTGGTCCATCATCAAATGTGAGATTTACAAGGAGGGAAAACAGTACACCTCTCTGAACCGTGTCTGGGAGGCTGTGGTTGCTGCTGCACGCAATGTTGATGGTGAACAGATCAAAACACTGACAGAATCCATGGATGGTAGGCTTTTGAGTGTCCTTGCAAAGAAAGGTGGCTATATTGGTCACTGATTTGTTTTTGTTTTGTTTTTGAATGTCAGAAATGTATATTTGTGAATGTTGAGATGTTATATTGGTTTCACTGGTAAAAATAAATAATTGAAATGGGTATATATTTGTTTTTTGTTAAGTTGCCTAATAATTATGCACCCTAATAGTCACCTGCACACACAGATATCCCCCTAAAATAGCTAAAACTAAAAACAAACTAAAAACTACTTCCAAAAATATTCAGCTTTGATATTAATGAGTTTTTTGGGTTCATTGAGAACATGGTTGTTGTTCAATAATAAAATTAATCCTCAAAAATACAACTTGCCTAATAATTCTGCACTCCCTATATACAAAGAAAAAAACTAATGCAATAGCACTCTGCAACCAGCACTCTGCCCTGCCTCCATGCTGGATGTTGAATGAGGCATTGGTGTACATTTTGGCCAAACCGTAATAAGCCACTCACCACGTCAAGGTCGCCTCTATGAGTGGTCCCTAACACTAGTACCTACCTGTTTATGGGCCATGACAGCCACACAAAGTCCAGGGAGCGCAGGTACAGCATGAACGCCAGGCACACTCTGCTTTTAACCCCGTCCGGTGCCGTTACAGCTTTCATCGGATCCAGGGATGCAAGTACCAACATGCATGCTGAGCCCTCTATATACTTCTCCTGGAGCCAAATGGCTACTGGTAGGCCCTGTAGAAGTAGACTCAGTTTTATACTGACTTTAAAACCAGCCTCCAGGGCAGACTAACTGGTCAGGTGTGCATGACTGCATGGAGATCGCCACGCCTCCAATATATACTACAAAGAAAAAATGTGGGGGATTCAGTCAGCACAACCCTATATGCAGGTGCACATCGCTCTGGCGAAATACATATACAAAGAAAAAAACAAATGCAATAGCACTCTACAACCAGCACTCCGCCCTGCCTCCATGCTGGATGTTGAATGAGGCATTGGTGTACATTTTGGCCAAGCGTAATAAGCCACTCACCACGTCAAGGTCTCCAGGAGAAGTATATAGTGGGCTCAGCATGCATGTTGGTACTTGCATCCCTGGATCCGATGAAAGCTGTAACGGCACCGGACGTGGTTAAAAGCAGAGTGTGCCTGGCGTTCATGCTGTACCTGCGCTCCCTGGACTTTGTGTGGCTGTCATGGCCCATAAACAGGTAGGTACTAGTGTTAGGGACCACTCATAGAGGCGACCTTGACGTGGTGAGTGGCTTATTACGCTTAGGCCAAAATGTACACCAATGCCTCATTCAACATTCAGCATGGAGGCAGGGCGGAGTGCTGGTTGCAGAGTGCTATTGCATTATTTATTTATTTTCTTTTGATTAAAATGAAATCAGCACATATAAGGCTACTTTCACACTAGGGTTTTAGTTTTCCCGTATTGAGATCAGTCATAGGGGCTCAATACCGGAAAAAAAGCTTTGTCAATGGGGACAAAACTGATATGAACAGAACAGAATGCCCCAAAATGCATTCCTTTCTGTTTAGTTGCGTTCCCATACCGGAGATGTTTAGTTGCTTTCCGTCCTGGGATGCGGAGCAAGACTGATTCGGCATGACCCACAATGCAAGTCAATGGGGACGGATTCATTTTATCTGACACAATAGAAAACAGATCTGTCCTCCATTTGACTTTCAATTGAGTTCATGACGGATCTGTCTTAGCAATGTTAAAGATAATAGAACCGGATCCGTTCATAACGGATGCAGATGGTTGTATTATCAGAAACTGAAGCATTTTTGCTGAACCCTGACCGATCCAGTAAAAACGCTAGTGTGAAAGTAGTCTAATTAAATAAAAAGTCCTGGCTGACACTCGAGAACTGCCCATCTCTGGTTTTTGAATGTTTGTTTTGGGGCTTCAGAGTCCATTCCGGGAGCACATTTAAATACACTGTACACCATCCTGTAACGTGAATTCTAAAGATTTGAGAATAAATACGCTTACGCAGGCTAAATGAATAAAAATGTTTACTAAGTGTAATAAATATATGATAACACAAACAAATCACATACGGAATAATAAAAAGAAAATAAACATCACTAGCCTAAATATGCAACATGGGGTGTCACCTGTCGCCATGTTGTAGCACATGGACGACACCCCAAGGTGTAGAAAAGATACGGCGAATCAATACTTACATCCTACCTAGAATGAAGTCTTTAGCAGAATGCCCTGAGTGAATGTATGTCACAGAGTTTAAACATTTTACCCTCTCCTCCAGTGTGCAGCACGCATGTCTGAGATCACTCAGGAATGTGGGTCTTATCAGCACAATAGGGGATGGGTACTAATTACAAGGCACATCATTACACGGAATGGTAATAATGAAAGGGACAGAACCAATCAGTACTTTAATAATACCCTTACCATACACATGCCATAATTTAACAATTAAATATATATATATATTATTCTTTACATATGCTTAAATTATAATGAATACTTAAAACGCATCTATATAAAATATTACCATTGATATTTTTTTATAACTATATACTTTCAAATTCCTTGCATTTCACAGACCTCCGATCACAATATGTATCTTAACCAATAAATAATAAAAAGCCTTCTCAGTGTATTATGCATTTAGCTATTAAGCCAATCAGACAAAAAATACAATAACATATAATATACTTCTACAAACCTCAACCCCCCCTTTAACTTAAAGGGGACCTCGCTACTTTAAACATGATTTCAAATTCAAAATCAACATGTAATCACTTCGGATGTAAAGTACCCAGAGAATACATCCATTGCTGCTGGTTAATGTCAGCTGCTATCTTTTCTGAATCTATTCATTTCCCTGAAATTTCCTCTGCCAAACTTTTTTTTTTTTTTTTTTTTTTATGCAATAACATATTGTGGGTCTCCAGCCCAATCAGAATATTATCAGATGGTTCTTTCGGGACCACAGAACGGACATACTATGGCGGACGGCATAGGGCAGTGGTGGCGAACCTATGGCAAAGGTGCCAGAGGCGGCACTCAGAGCCCTCTTTGTGGGCACCCGCACCCTGGAAAAGTCTAAGGTGTATCAATATGCCTTAGAGTTTTCCTGCCATTCATCAGCACAGGGCGCACTATGAACAGCATAGGCATTGAATGTATGCAGGCTATTATGGCTAAATGATAAAGTACATGGAAGATATACTATATTGGACTGTAGTATTCAGGTTAAATTGGCGTGTTGGCACTTTGCGATAAATAAGTGGGTTTTGGGTCGCAGTTTGGCCACACGGTCTCTAAAAGGTTCACCATCACTGGCATAGGGTGTGCTGTGCGCATCTTTTGTGGCCGCATTGTGTCCGCATCCGATCCGCAAAAAATGCAGATCGGATGCAGACCAAAACTACGGTTGTGTACTTGCCCTCTGTCGCCACTTGTTTAATATATTAATCACATGATCGGAGGTCTGTAAAATGGGGGTGATTTGAATGGATTTTTTTTTTATTAACTATATAAAAGTTCTATTTTATGAGATGTGTTTTTTATTGTGTATTAATTGTAATGTATGTATAGAATTTTTGTTATGGATTTAATCGTATATATAATTATGGGTTGGAGTATTGGGTATTTAAATGCGCACCTGGAAAGGACTATGAAACCCCAGAAGAAGCATTTGTGAAACTCGAGTTGGACGGTCCCCGAATGGAAGTCAGTATTTTTTTTTTATATTTGATGTTATTTTTACACACGTAAGTGAATAAATTGTGTGCTTGTGTGATCTTCACTACTGGAGTTTGCGATCTTGTTTCCTAAATGTAGGAAGCACGATATTGAAGTGCTCATGAAGGATATGTGAGTTCTGAGGTGAGAAGAGCTGCATGATAAAGGTTATCACCCCAAGGAATAAATTCACACTTTCTGGGGAAATCTGCAACACTTACTTCACACACTGTCTGACTGTTGCAAAGAGTAGCACACATCTTTTGGATTGTATTCCCACAATCAGGTAATGTTCAGGATCCTCGTATATGTCTGGTCAGATGGCTGTTCCACTGAGTGGTTCCAGTTCTGGAGGGCATAGCCTGAGTATGTATTACATGATCACCTATCACTTTACCCTGCCACGGCAATGTGTAGCCATTTGCAAATTCCCTGGTAGTATCTGCTCATCACCAGAATGGCAGGTCTGCATTTAGAAAAAAAAAATGTTAGCAACTGACATATTTCTCTGCTGAGCAAAGGTGTTTAACAGTTGTTAAAATGTATGTAAGTAAATGTATGACAGTAGCATGGTCTTTTAGCAATGTTGGTTTAACCCCTTCCCACATTATCACGCACATGTACGTGGGGGAATGTGGTGCTTTACCGCATTCCCACGTGCATGTACATGATGCTGTTTCACTGTCAGCGCACGGGGCGATGTGCTGACAGTTCAGTTTTGCCGGCACACGGTGGTTGCTCCCCGGCCGGCGATCGCTGTGATTGGTCCATCTGCAGTAATGCAGCCCCACACATAATTAACCCCTTCAGTGTCGATTTGCCACTCTTCTGTGCCTGTCACTCCAGCCTGTCCGTTCGTCAAGATACCTGTCACTCCAGCCTGTTCATCCATCAAGACACGAGTCACTCCAGCCTGTCTGTCCGTTTTATCTTCCTCAAATGATTCATCCAATGATGAACCCCCTCGTAGGCAACCTAGGGGTAGTGCGCAGTCGCAGGCCCGAAAAAGTGACTCTTCATGGATCCCCCAGATAACTATATGCCCCAGGTGCCTGAATCTACAGCAATGATAGAAACCACGGCACTCTGAAGAAATTTTTGTAATGATTTCTTATTTATTTCATTATCTTTATTTCATTCTTTTCATCCATGATGTCCAAGATACTAAGGCTTTGAACAAAGTCCGTGTAGGACTGAAACGTTGGCCAGTAATTAATTATGCGGATGGATTAAAACAATGAAATAAAAATAATGAAATAAATAAGAAATAATTACAAAAATTTCTTCAGAGTGCCGTGGTTTCTATCATTACTGTTAGTCTCCTTTACCACTGAGCACCGCCTATCTCCAGGAGGAGTGCCGTTCAACTCTCTTGTTCAAGGTTCCAGGCATCAATGTACAGTCGTTGCCAAAAGTTTTGAGAATTACATAAATATTGGAAATTGGAAAAGTTGCTGCTTAAGTTTTTATAATAGAAATTTGCATATACTCCAGAATGTTATGAAGAGTGATCAGATGAATTGCATAGTCCTTCTTTGCCATGAAAATTAACTTAATCCCAAAAAAAACTTTCCACTGCATTTCATTGCTGTCATTAAAGGACCTGCTGAGATCATTTCAGTAATCGTCTTGTTAACTCAGGTGAGAATGTTGACGAGCACAAGGCTGGAGATCATTATGTCAGGCTGATTGGGTTAAAATGGCAGACTTGACATGTTAAAAGGAGGGTAATGCTTGAAATCATTGTTCTTCCATTGTTAACCATGGTGACCTGCAAAGAAACGCTTGCAGCCATCATTGCGTTGCATAAAAATGGCTTCACAGGCAAGGATATTGTGGCTACTAAGATTGCACCTCAATCAACAATTTATAGGATCATCAAGAACTTCAAGGAAAGAGGTTCAATTCTTGTTAAGAAGGCTTCAGGGCGTCCAAGAAAGTCCAGCAAGCGCCAGGATCGTCTCCTAAAGAGGATTCAGCTGCGGGATCGGAGTGCCACCAGTGCAGAGCTTGCTTAGGAATGGCAGCAGGCAGGGGTGAGCGCATCTGCACGCACAGTGAGGCGAAGACTTTTGGAAGATGGCCTGGTGTCAAGAAGGGCAGCAAAGAAGCCACTTCTCTCCAAAAAAAACATCAGGGACAGATTGATCTTCTGCAGAAAGTATGGTGAATGGACTGCTGAGGACTGGGGAAAAGTCATATTCTCCGATGAAGCCTCTTTCCGATTGTTTGGGGCATCTGGAAAAAGGCTTGTCCGGAGAAGAAAAGGTGAGCGCTACCATCAGTCCTGTGTCATGCCAACAGTAAAGCATCCCGAGACCATTCATGTGTGGGGTTGCTTCTCATCCAAGGGAGTGGGCTCACTCACAATTTTGCCCAAAAACACAGCCATGAATAAAGAATAGTACCAAAACACCCTCCAACAGCAACTTCTTCCAACAATCCAACAACAGTTTGGTGAAGAACAATGCATTTTCCAGCACGATGGAGCACCGTGCCATAAGGAAAAAGTGATAACTAAGTGGCTCGGGGACCAAAACGTTGACATTTTGGGTCCATGGCCTGGAAACTCCCCAGATCTTAATCCCATTGAGAACTTGTGGTCAATCCTCAAGAGGCGGGTGGACAAACAAAAACCCACTAATTCTGACAAACTCCAAGAAGTGATTATGAAAGAATGGGTTGCTATTCCTGCTAAGTCAGGAATTGGCCCAGAAGTTGATTGAGAGCATGCCCAGTCGAATTGCAGAGGTCCTGAAAAAGAAGGGCCAACACTGCAAATACTGACTCTTTGCATAAATGTCATGTAATTGTCGATAAAAGCCTTTGAAACGTATGAAGTGCGTGTAATTATATTTCACTACATCACAGAAACAACTGAAACAAAGATCTAAAAGCAAAGCATTTTAGCAGCAAACTTTGTGAACACTAATATTTGTGTCATTATCAAAACTTTTGGCCACGACTGTAGATACCACAGGTTTCAGTGAAATTATTTTTTTCAAATTATTCTTCACTGATGACCTATTTAACTTGATGGTGGAAGAAACAAATATATATGCAGAGCAATTTATTGCCTTCCATCCGGACAGTTATCTTTCAAGGCCCCACAAATGGATCCCTACTGACACGATTGAAATGCAAAAGTTTTGGGGACTTCTCCTAAGCATGGGCATTATAAAAACAACAACAATACGTTCATATTGGAACAAAGATATTCTTTATCACACCCCCCTTTACTTTCTTGCCATGCCCCAGTTCGAAGCTATTAAAAAATTTCTACACTTCAGCAATAATAATGAATTCCCACCCCCAAGCGACCCCAGTTATGACACTCTTTAAAACTAGGCTAGTGATTGACCACTACAATTCCAAATTTGGTCAAGTATATACCCCCCAAAAATGCCTCTGTGGATTAATCATTGGTCCACTTCAAAGGCCGATTACATTTCCGCCAGTATCTGCACAATAAAAGGGCTAGGTATGGCGTGAAGTTGTATAAGGCCTGTGAAAGTGTATCCGGGTATACATTGCGCGAGGGAAAAGATTCAAAAATTGAGCCACCCGATTGTCCCCCGGTTCTCGGTATAAGTGGGAAGATAGTATGGGATTTAGTCCACCCCCTGTTGGACCACGGATACCATCTACACTGCTCAAAAAAATAAAGGGAACACATAAATAACACATCCTAGATCTTAGTTAATTAAATATTCTTCTGAAATACTTTGTTCTTTACATAGTTGAATGTGCTGACAACAAAATCACACAAAAAAAAAAAATGGAAATCAAATTTTTCAACACATGGAGGTCTGGATTTGGAGTCACACTCAAAATTAAAGTGGAAAAACACACTACAGGCTGATCCAACTTTGATGTAATGTCCTTAAAACAAGTCAAAATGAGGCTCAGTAGTGTGTGTGGCCTCCACGTGCCTGTATGACCTCCCTACAACGCCTGTGCATGCTCCTGATGAGGTGGCGGACGGTCTTCTGAGGGATCTCCTCCCAGACCTGGACTAAAGCATCTGCCAACTCCTGGACAGTCTGTGGTGCAACGTGACGTTGGTGGATAGAGCGAGACATGATGTCCCAGATGTGTTCAATTGGATTCAGGTCTGGGGAACGGGTGGGCCAGTCCATAGCATCAATGCCTTCGTCTTGCAGGAACTGCTGACACACTCCAGCCACATGAGGTCTAGCATTGTCTTGCATTAGGAGGAACCCAGGGCCAACCGCACCAGCATATGGTCTCACAAGGGGTCTGAGGATCTCATCTCGGTACCTAATGGCAGTCAGGCTACCTCTGGCGAGCACATGGAGGGCTGTGGCGAGCACATGGAGTCTGTTTCTGACCGTTTGAGCAGACACATGCACATTTGTGGCCTGCTGGAGGTCATTTTGCAGGGCTCTGGCAGTGCTCTTCCTGTTCCTCCTTGCACAAAGGCGGAGGTAGCGGTCCTGCTGCTGGGTTGTTGCCCTCCTACGGCCTCCTCCACGTCTCCTGATGTACTGGCCTGTCTCCTGGTAGCGCCTCCATGCTCTGGACACTACGCTGACAGACACAGCAAACCTTCTTGCCACAGCTCGCATTGATGTGCCATCCTGGATAAGCTGCACTACCTGAGCCACTTGTGTGTGTTGTAGACTCCGTCTCATGCTACCACTAGAGTGAAAGCACCGCCAGCATTCAAAAGTGACCAAAACATCAGCCAGGAAGCATAGGAACTGAGAAGTGGACTGCGGTCACCACCTGCAGAAACACTCCTTTATTGGGGGTGACTTGCTAATTGCCTATAATTTCCACCTGTTGTCTATCCCATTTGCACAACAGCATGTGAAATTGATTGTCACTCAGTGTTGCTTCCTAAGTGGACAGTTTGATTTCACAGAAGTGTGATTGACTTGGAGTTACATTGTGTTGTTTAAGTGTTCCCTTTTATTTTTTTTGAGCAGTGTATATTTAGCCAACTTTTACAATAGTGTCCCTTTCCTGATGTGCCTTGCATAGGCATATGTGGCACAATTAGACAAAATCAAAAAGGGCTCCCTAAATCATTTATAGGCAAGACAGTGCGTCACGGGGAAAGCAGGGCTGTTTGCTCAGAAAATTTGATGTCTCTAAAATACAAGGACAAACGGGATGCTCTTGTGTTAACTACCATCCATGCAAATCAGTCCACCCCAGTCCCAGTCCGTGGAACCACAGAGCAGAACACCAAGCCTGTGTGTATCAAGGATTACAACCAGTTCATGGGCGGAGTGGATCTTTCAGACCAGGTACTACAGCCCTACAGTGCCTTAAAGAGGACCTTTCACTAGAATAAAAAATGTAAACTAAGCATACAGACATGGAGAGCGGTGCCCAGGGATCTCCCTGCACTTACTATTATCCCTGGGCGCCGCTCCGTTCTCCCGGTATAGGCTCCGGTATCTTCATATGATCAGTTCAACTGGGTGGAGCCTGGCGGCGTCTCCATCTCCCAGTCTGTAGCGCTGGCCAATCGCAGCGCTCAGCTCATAGCCTGAGAGAAAAAAAAAACTCTCAGGCTATGAGCTGAGCGCTGCGATTGGCCAGCGCTACAGCCTGGGAGAAGGAGACGCGGGCAGGCTCCACCCAGTTTAACCGAACATATGAAGCTACCGGAGCCTATACCGGGAGAACAGAGCGGCGCCCAGGGATAATAGCAAGTGCAGGGAGATCCCTGGGCGCCGCTCTCCATGTCTGTATGCTTAGTTTATATTTTTTATTCTAGTGAAAGATCCTCTTTAAGAAAATCTAAGGTGTGGTACAAAAAATTAGCTGTGTACCTAACCCAAGTGTCACAATATAATGCTTTTGTTATCCATAGAACAGCTGGTCATGGGGGGATCTTCTTGGAATTTCAGGGGAAAAAATAAAATATTTTGGCGTTCAGGAAGGAGAGGGCTGTATTTCAGTCAGCAGTGCTTCTGGGGTCTCAAAAATAATACAGCAGCATTTCCCTGGAGTACTCCCCCCTCCCCCACAGAAAAAAAAGGCGACCCCAAAAAAAGTGTAGTTTGCTTGCTTAGAGGGATTAGGAAAGACACCACTCACTACTATCAGACCTGCCCCTCTAAACCGGGCCTCTGCATTGGAGAGTGCTTTCAAGTTTATCACACCTCCACTGATATCCATTAAGTTAATTTCATTCATTTCTTAATTAATCCAAGGGAAGACATGGGAAGACATTCCAATAATAGCTCCCCCCCCCAAAAAAAATAAAAAAATTCCCATTATACCCCTAGATGAATACATTGAAGGGTGTAATTTTATTAAATGGGGCATTTCTTCAATTTATTTTTATGTTCTGGCACCCCTAGAGCCTCGTTTTTGTGGTTTTCACTGTCTGGGTGCCTCAGGGTGTCTGAGGCGACACGGTTCCTGAAAATTATTCCAGCAAAAATCTGTCCTCCAAAAGCCACACGGTGTTCCTCCCATTCTGAGCCCTGCTGTGCGCCCATACAGCAGACTAAAAGCACATATGGGGTGTTTCCTGAATGGGGAGAAAATGGGGAACATATACTGGGGTGCATTTTCTCCTTTAACCCCTTGTGAAAGTGAAAAATTGGGGTCTGCTAGTAACTTTTTTCATTTTCAGAAATGTGTGCTTTGAAATCCTTTTAAAAAGTGTTTCTGCCTTCTGTGAGACACCTGATTGCTGAAAAGTACCCTTTCTACCACTTAAACTGTTCGTATGGGGGTGCTCTTTCCAAAACTGGGTCACTTTTTGGGGTTTTTAATTTCTGGGGAGCTCAGGAATTTTTTTAATGTGTTATGGCACCTAAAATCCATGAATAAACAGGAAAAGACAATAATTACTTGTCAAAAGTAGACGTCACTATGAATCAAAATTGGGGAACATAAAGTAGTCATCATTTGTTGTATTAAAACATAACTTCTACTAATACCTTAAAAGGATAGGCCCTAAATATATAAATCATACAAAATGATCTGATCAAAAGCAGCTGTAGTAAAGACCAAATGTGCACGGTGGCACCCAAACGAAAAAAAAAATTCCCCTGATGATTTTTCAAATATGAAACGTGCATGTAGGGAGTGGAACTAGATTAGGGCCAACCAGGGCCAGTTCACAGGGTGAGGTTCCTGACGGGGTCGCCCTTTTAAGGACAAGTGCCCTGTGGTTAGGCTGCTCCTGATATTTAGTAATCAGGGTCAGCTTAGGTTTACGCCACAGGGCTACAATAGGGTTTATACTGACCCCGCCGCTTCCAGCAGTCAATGGTCTGATTGGAGCAATACAACTCTGGTTTCATCAGGACACAGACTGCACCCTGGAGTTTGACGACAGAGCGGTAGGATTGTGGTTATCAATCCTAAGTGCCGCCGTGCACCTTTATCTTATGTTTATTGTTTGGGTGCCACCGTGCACATTCGGTCTTTACTACCGCTGCTTTTGATCCCATCATTTTGTATGATTTATATATTTAGGGCCTATCCTTTTAAGGTATTAGTAGAAGTTATGTTTTAATACAGCAAATGATCACTACTTTATGTTCCTCACCTAAAATCCATGTCTGCCAATTCAGGTCAGCAAAATCCATATTTTGCTGTTTGACTCTAGAGCCCTGCTGTGCACCCATACATAATTTTTTGAGCACATATGGGGTGTTGCCGTATTCGGGGGGAAATGGGGAACAAAATTTGGGGTGCATTTTGTCCTGTTACCCCTAGTGAAAGTGAAAACTGTGGGTGGGTGTTTCCTAATTCTGTGAAACGCCTGATGTGTCAAAGTGCTCACTACACACCTTAAAATATTCCTTGAGGGGTGTAGTTTCCAGAATGGGGTCACTTTTTGGGGGTTTCCACTGTAGGGCCACCTCAGGGTGTCTTCATATGCAACATAGCTCCCAATTACCATTCCAGCTAAATCCGCTCTCCAAAAGCCATATGGTGCTCCTTCCACTCTGAAGCCTGCTGTGTGCCTATACATCAGTTTTTGAGCACACATGGGGTGTTTCTGTAAACTCCAGATTCAGGGTAATAGATTTAGAGTTTTGTTTGGCTGTTAACCCTTGATGTGTTGCAGAACAAATAGATAAAAATTTTAAATCTGCAAAAAAAAGGTGAAATTTTGAAATTTCATTCCCATTTTCCTTTAATTCTCGTGGGGCACCTAAAGGGTTAACAACGTTTGTAAAATCAGTTTTGAATAGCTTGAGGGGTGTAGTTTCTAAAATGTGATTTAAGAGTGGTTTCTAATATGTAAGCCCCAGAAAGTGACTTCATAACTGAACTGGTCATGAAAAAATTGGGTTTTGGAAATTTTCTTAAACATTTTAAGATTTGCTTCTAAGCCTTCTAACGTCCCAAAAAAATAAAATGTCATTTTCAAAATGATCCAAACATGAAGTAGACATATGGGGAGTGTAAAGTAATAACTATTTTTGGAGGTATTACTATCTATTATAAAAGTAGAGAAATTGAAATTTGGAAATTTTTCTAAATTTTGGGTAAATTTGGTATTTTTTTTATAAATAAAATTTTTATATTTTGACTCAATTTTACCACTGTCATGAAGTACAATATGTAATGAGAAAACAATCTCAGAATGGCCTGGATGAGTAAAAGCTTTTTAAAGTCATCAACACATAAAGTGACACGTCAGATTTACAAAATTAGGCTGTGTCCTGAAGGGGTTAAGGATAGCTTTCTTTGCTCCCCTTGTCCTTTTTTGAATTGGAGATCTTATACCCTTAAGTGCATAAACTTTCCTCAGAGGAGATTTATATATTCAGTAGGCTCAATGAGGGTTATAGGGGTTGTCTGGTTTCAAGAAGTAACTGGACAACATTCAGGGCATGCCTGAAATAAAAGTGCCTGCTGGCTGCAGCACTGATGTCACATTGACAACACCTGACCACTGCAGCCAATTAATTATCTCAAGCAAACAAAGCCTCCAGCGCAGGTGTTGGTGAGCCATATGGTATAGTTGTATTATACAAAATGTTTTCTGCCATTTGTGTAATCTCATATATTCTTGCTTTTATAGCTCCTTCTGCCTGTACAAAACCGAAAACCTTTGTGTCAAACAAAAGGTAGCATTTCAATAGCCTGGACAGCGCACAAACTTGGAATCCAAGTGAATTACACCACCGTTTTGTTGAAAAAGGTGCACACAGACAGTGAAGATGGTTCTACTCATCACTGTATAGAATGCAGGGCACCTCATGGTACGATGTGGTTGAGTGAAGAAACAAAGAGAAAAATCCTTCTAGAAAAAGAAGCTTTATTAAAGAAAAAGGTTTCAAGATGTTAAATATTTCTTATAAATACCTAATATATTCTAGATCTTGACTGACTTGCTTATTTGAAATTTTGGTTGGATTATTTGATGTGACACATTATACCTACAATATGTAGGAAAAGAAATGTAACCATGGGCAGCCAGAAACTGAAGATAAGTGGGGTGGAGGGCATGTAGTGTGCCAGTAAGAGAAGGTTGTGCACCAGCACCTTCCTAATTAGAAAAGTGGTAGAAAACATTGATAACACAGCCACAAACACACATGGAATATTTTCATTTAATGTTTTTTTATTTTTATACCAGTATCTGTATTGAAATGAACATAACCAGAATGCTCACAATACTTTATTACAACACATTATTTTCGTGAGGCTGGGTTTTGACAACTCCATACATGTGTTGTACTATAAATTCAGTTCAGGGATGCTGTGGGCAGGGGGAAAAAAAGTCACGATCTAAAATATTTATAGTATTTTTTATAATTTTTTGCAAAAATGACAGTTTTCATTGACTGTGCAACTTCACAAGCACCTGAAAACACTTGTTTCCTAACACAGGAGGACCACATGGATTATCAGCAGTGGTCTTAGGCCTCTTTTACACGAGCGTGACTGATTGGTGTCTGATGCGTTCAGTGAAACTCGCACCATTTTGCAAGCGAGTTCAGTCAGTTTTGTCTGCGATTGCGTTTAGTTCTTTCCGCGCAGGTGCAATGCGTTTTGATGCGTTTTTCACGCGTGTGATAAAAAAACCTGAAGGTTTTCAAACATCATCTCTTGGGAACCATCAGTGAAAAACGCATTGTATCCGGACTTGCTTGCGGATGCAATGTGTTTTTCACTGAAGCCACATTCACTTGTATGGGGGCAGGGCTGAGTGAAAAACGCAGAATATAGAACATGCTGCTTTTTTCACGCAACACAGAACTGATGCGTGAAAAAAAAAAACGCTCATGTACACAGTCCCATTGAAATGAATGGGTCAGGATTCAGTGCGGGTGCTATGCGTTCTCTTCACGCATTGCACCCGCGCGGAAAACTCACTCGTGTGAAATGGAAGGCTGAGTGCACAAAAAACACACAGCTCATCTGCAACCTCTGAACATAATATAAGGGGTAAGGCCAAACAAAATGTTTGAAACCCATGCAGATATTCAGTTTTACTGCAAATTGCCAAGATTTTTAAATGAAGCTTGAAAGCCTGTTAAAACCAGGATTGGAGCCTCCACAGACCTAGGGTATAAGGCTGGGTTCACACGGGCGTTGCGGGAAAAGGTGTGGGTGCGTTGCGGGAACACCCGCGATTTTTCAGCTCGAGTGCAAAACATTGTAATGTGTTTTGCACTCGCGTGAGAAAAATCGCGCATGTTTGGTACCCAAACCCGAACTTCTTCATAGAAGTTCGGGCTTGGGATCGGTGTTCTGTAGATTGCAATTATTTCCCCTTATAACATAGTTATAAGGGAAAATAATAGCATTCTGAATACAGACTGCATAGTAAACTAGCGCTGGAGGAGTTAAAATTTTTTTTAACTCACCTTAGTCCACTTGATCGCGTAGCATCTCCTTCTGTCTCCTTTGCTGAACAGGACCTGTGGTGAGCATTAATTACAGGTAAAGGACCTTTGGTGACGTCACTGCGGTCATCACATGATCCATCACCATGGTAAAAGATCATGTGATGGATCATGTGATGACCGGAGTGACGTCACCAAAGGTCCTTTACCTGTAATTAATGCTCACCACAGGTCCTGTTCAGCAAAGGAGACAGAAGGAGATGCCGGGCCAAGTGGACTAAGGTGAGTTAAATTATTTTTTATATTTTTTTTTAACCCCTCCAGCGCTGTTTTACTATGCATTCTGTATTCAGAATGCTATTATTTTCCCTTATAACCATGTTATAAGGGAAAATAATAATGATCGGGTCTCCATCCCGATCGTCTCCTAGCAACCGTGCGTGAAAAATCGCACAGCATCCGCACTTGCTTGCGGATGCTTGCGATTTTTACGCAGCCCCATTCACTTCTATGGGGCCTGCGTTGCGTGAAAAACGCAGAATATAGAGCATGCTGCGATTTTCACGCAATGCACAAGTGATGCGTGAAAATCACCGCTCATGTGAACAGCCCCATACAAATGAATGGGTCGGTATTCAGTGCGGGTGCAATGCGTTCACCTCACGCATCGCATCCGCGCGGAATACTCGCCTGTGTGAAAGGGGCCTAAGGCCCCTTTCACATGAGCGTGACGGATTAGGTCCGGATGCGTTCAGTGAAACTCACACTATTTTGCAAGCAAGTTAAGTCAGTTTTGTCTGCGATTGCGTTCAGTTTTTTCCACGCAGGTGCAATGCGTTTTTCACGTGCGTGATAAAAAACTGAAGGTTTATAAACAACATCTCTTAGCAACCATCAGTGAAAAACGCATCGCACCTGCACTTGCGTGAAAAACGCAGAATATAGAACATGCTGCGATTTTCACGCAATGCAGAACTGATGCGTGAAAAACGCTCATGTACACAGCTCCATTGAAATGAATGGGTCAGGATTCAGTGCGGGTGCTATGCGTTCACGTGACGCGTGGAAAACTCGCTCGTGTGTAGGGGCCTAAGGGAAAGATCTGCACCTGGTTTAGGCTCACAATCACTGATGGAAATCACTGACCAAATACTGACGTGTGAATGAGGCTTTATTTGTGGCTTTGCTATATTCACCAGTCTCTTTTTAAAACTATTAAAAATTTAGACTTTTTATGCACAGAGCCACCCTGTAGTAAATACTGTTTATTACATGTGTACAGCAAGGGATCCGTATAAATCTCCATACAAACTGATCCGAACTGAAGTCAATGATAAACCTCCTGGTTGTTTAACATACAGGATATGCAGAAGAAAAGTAAAAAAAAATAAATAAGGGTTAATCACATCTTAGGGAGTCATTTCTCTGAAGATGAGAAAAACCAGAGGCGCCAGTGGAGATTGAGTACCCATGGTGGAAAGGCCAATAGGTGGAAGAGCAAGAAAAATATATTTATAGACCAAGTCTGCCGCCAGAAAATGCATGTATCTTGAGGGGGGGATGTGGAATCACATGACGTGCAACTTCCGACCCCACGCTCGCTGAGCTACGCACTTCCGGCTCCGGGCGTTCCACCCTGGCACACATCGAAGGTAATTGGTGATTAGCTCTATATCTTAAAATGAAGGAGTAATAGTCTTATATACTTATATATTAATATATAAAAAAAGTATCTATAAAATAAGGATAAAATCATTATAAGCAGACTTATTGGGGAAAAAATATATATAAGATCTCCCATATTATAAAAACTTTCAATATGGGGGCTTCTACTTTCGAGTCCTAAATGAAAACCAAAAAGACAGTTTAAAAAGAAAAACGCTTGCAACAGACTACCCGAGAACGAATGAATAAGCATCGGTCGAACATAAGAAGAAAAGTGGTGACCCACAGTGTGTCTTGCCATTGTATCACACAATGGATACCCTACTTACCTAAAGATGACTCCCCTGGAATGTGTCCCTTTGTCCTACCAACAACTCTGTCGCAAAAAAATGTTTTGGATTTATCAGCTCAATTTCCTCACACCTTTTGGACTCAATGAATCTCTTGAATATGTGAATTATTAACAACTGCGGATATTCCATCTGAATTTTATTTTAATTTTTTTTAAGTTTTTATCCCTTTTTGGTGTTCATTCTATTTTATAGGTGTCCAAATAAATGCTATTATGTATTTTGATACTCAAACTTTAAGATATTTATTTGTGGGAGAGGATATAGAATATTAGTCAGTACTCCTAGTGCGTTCCAGGGTGATACGCACTAGTCGGAAGTCTCAGACTAAGGGCTCATGCACACGACCGTTTGTACTTTGCGGTCCGCAAAAAATACGGATGACATCCATGTGCTTTCCGTATTTTGTGGAACGGAACAGTACTATCCCTGTCCGTAATGCGGACAATAATAGGACATGTATTTTTTTGCGGAACAGAAATAAATGCACACGGAGTAACTTCTGTTTTTTTTTTGCGGACCCATTGAAAGAAAATAGATTCGTGTGCATGAGCCCTAACAGTTATATATGTAATAACGTGTTTTATTTTGATACTGAAACTTAGGATATAGGATATTAGTCAGTACCCCTAGTGCGTTCCAGGGTGATACGCACTAGTCGGAAGTCTCAGACTAACTGTTATATATGTAATAACGTGTTTTATTATGAATGTGTTAATACTTTTTATCCTTAATTTATAGATATACTTTTCATATATTAATATATAAGATTATTATTCCTTCAATTTAAGGTATAGAGCACTTCAGCAATTATTTACGATGCGCTCCAGGGTGGAACGCACGGAACCGGAACTGTGTAGTACATCGTGCATGGAACCGTAAGTTGCACGTCATGTGGCCCCACATCCTGTCCCACGCAAGATACATCTCTATCTATGAATGTGTGTTATATTATAAAAAGAGAACTCCAGCAGTTGTGTTGCAAAATAGATGAAAACGTTTATTTGAAATGTGGCTTTAGCATACAGTAAAGTTTCGGCTGGGTATGGGCTTTATCAAACTGTGACAAAAAAAAAGGGAGTGAGAGAACAATGTGTCAATATATAAGCAAATCATGGTGTAAATCAGTTATTACATAATATAGGCAACTACGGTGCTCTGCGGTCCCGTGTGGTTATAGGTACGGTATCTAGAGCGAAAACCCCTAATCATAGAGGCTCCTGTACAATATGTCACATACATAATTCAAGTGTATGTGAGAACCCGACTCCAAGTGTGTACTGGCAGAGTGCCACAAAGTTCTACACCATGTGAATGTGTTAATATTCTATATAATGTTTTTATCCTTTGTTTTATAGATACTTTTTTATACACTGCCTGTCAAAAAAAAAAATTAAAAAAAAAATCGCCACCTGGATTTAACTAAGCAAATAGTTATGAGACACCTATTGGATAATTACTGCATGGGCGATTATCTTTCAGCTGGCAATAGGTTATTTAACCCCAACTTGTACAATGAGTTGCTTCTCATTTCTTAACAACCATGTCGAAAGACATCTCGTGGTCGTGGAGAAGATGTTAGTCTGTTTGAGAAGGGCCAAATCATTGGCATGCATCAAGCAGAGAAAACATCTAAGGAGTTTGCAGAAACTACTAAAATTGGGTTAAGAACTGTCCAACGCATTATTAAAAACTGAAAGGATAGTGGGGACCCATCGTATTCGAGGAAGGAATGTGGCGGGAAAAAAATTCTGAATGATTGTGATCGGTGATCACTTAAACGTTTGGTGAAATCAAATCAAAGAAAAACAGTAGTACTCGGGGCTATGTTTAATAGTGAAAGTAAGAGCATTTCCACACACACAATGCGAAGGGAACTCAAGGGATTGGGACTGAACAGCTGTGTAGCCATAAGAAAACCACTAATCAGTGAGGCAAACAAAAAAAAAAAAGCTTTAATTTGCTAGCGAGCATAAAGATTAGACTCTGGAGCAATGGAAGGTCATGTAGTCTGATGAGTCCAGATTTACCCTGTTCCAGAGTGATGGGCGCATCAGGGTAAATAGAGAGGCAGATGAAGTGATGCACCCATCATACCTAGTGCCTACTGTACAAGCCTATGGGGGCAGTGCTATGATCTGCGGTTGCTGCAGTTGGTCAGGTCTAGGATCAGCAACAGTATTTGCTCCAAGAATGAGGTCAGCTGACTACCTGAACATACTGAATGACCAGGTTACTCCATCAATGGATTTTTTCTTCCCTGATGGCACGGGCATATTCCAAGATGACAATGCCAGGATTCATCGGGCTAAAATTGTGAAAGAGTGGTTCAGGGAGCATGAGACATTATTTTCACAGATGGATTGGCCACCACAGAGTCCAGATCTTAACCCCATTGAGAATCTTTGGGATGTGCTGGAGAAGGCTTTGCGCAGCAGTCAGACTCTACCATCATCAACGCAAGATCTTGGTGAAAAATTAATGCAACACTGGATGGAAAAAAATCTTGTGACATTGCAGAAGCTTATTAAAACAATGCCACAGCAAATGCGTGCCATAATCAAAAGGCGGTCCAACAAAATATTTTTGGTGGAGATTTTTCTTTTTTGGACGGGCAGTGTATAATAATGTATAAGACTATTACTCCTTCATTTTAAGATATAGAGCTTATCATTCACCATCTTACAGGCGATTCTGGCCAAGGGGGTATGAGGTTCTGTAGGTGTCTTGAGGTTATCCAACAGACCCCCCATGAAGTCAGTTGACACCAAATTATTAGTTTTTATTGAAATAACTTCCTATTGAGACATTCTGGGTACGATTTTATCCTTGGGAGATTTTTATCTGCCTTTTATCTTTTAATCTATGCATCTAGTTTACATCCTCCTATTCTATTTTGCCTGATTACTTGTTTATGACTTGATTCCATCTATCTACGGGCACACCAGTGTACTAATTAGCAATTACCACTGCAGATTCACATGGGGATTTCAGTATTCCTAAAGGGATTGGCACTATTTTTTGGGGGTCTGGTAGAAAACGGTAGTGTGTCGGAGCATGGTTACATCGTAACAAGCTCACCATTAACAGATTTTAACTGTATACTCAACATACAACCTTTTTAAGCATGTGTGTATCACCTTTTACACTTTCCTCTTCATAGTATAGGAGATGTGTCTGACTATCTGTCCCAGTGGCTGGGCCCCACTGATCATAAGAAAGTGAGTCACGTATTTCCGTGTGTGAATGGGGCAGCAGTTGAGCATGTGTGCTGCTGCTCCATTCATCTCTATGGGACTGGAGCCTGAATGCTAACCTGCTCTATGTATAGGGGAAGACACAGGGAACCCCTTTCTTGTAATCAGTGGTTGGACCACCCATTGATTAGACACATATCCTCCAGTCTAACTATGGATGCTGGAGTAAGTCTCTCATTCATGTTCTTCAAGTGTACTGAACACCTTTGTGCATCCTGGTATGGTAACAGCTGGCTGCTCCGTCTGTAGATGGGGTAGGAGATGGGTTTAAAACATGTATGGCATGTATATGGACTGGCAAGAACACGTTTTTTTTGTATAAATGAAACATTTTATTTTTAACAAAAAGCATAAAAAATTGCTGCATGAATGGCAAGTGTGAATACACCCTTATTGCACCAGCGATAAGTAGCATTTAAACGCTGAACAGACATGCCCAGAATTCCAGTTTCTTTATTAAAATATTTATTCACTTGCATAATATGGCTATTCGGTCACAGTTAAAGAATCTGACATGCAGTTGTACTGCTCTGCACTTCCTACAATGGTGGATCACACAGCAGTGACAAACATTCGTGCCATGCATTTTAGTGTGACATCTACCAGAAAGCGGACTTGTGTTTTACCAACTTCAGGCACATGCAGAATGTCACCATGGTTGTGTAAATTAAAGAATAAAAGCCAACATTTTTGTAAAAGACATTATTTTCAAATTGCTATTCAACTTTTTATATGGAAGCCCAAACAAATGTACCAACCATGCCAAGAAAGAAAAACTGCCACTTGTGCTTCTGTTCATTGGTTGATTCGTGCTGACAGGTATTGTATATGATGCTCCCTGGTGGCAGGTTAGACACAGACATAGGCTACTTGTCCCAAATCAGTATGATCCTTAATAACAGGTAAGACTTAAAGGGGTTGTTTCTAGGGATGAGCGAATCAACTTCGGATGAAACATCCAAAGTCGATTCGCATAATACTTTGTTTGAATACTGTACAGAGGGAATGCTCTGTACAGTATTAGAATGTATTGGCTCCTATGAGCCGAAGGTACTACTTAGAACCGAACCAGAGTTTGGGAAATAGTTTTCTACAGTAGAAATTGATTTATAAAGCAAAGTAATAACTTCAGCTCACAGGAGCCAATACATTCTAATACTGTATGGAGCGCTCGCTCTGTACAGTATTCAAACAAAGTATAATGCAAATAGACTTCGAATTTTTCATCTGAAGTAGATTCGCTCATCCCTAGTTGTCGCACTTCAGCAAATGACATGTATCATGCAGAGGACGTTAATACAAGGCACTTACTAATGTATTGTGATTATCCATATTGCCTCCTTTAGTGGCTGGATTAATTTTTCTATCCCTTTATACACTGCTCGTATCCAGGGGTTACTTCGTATCTGCACTGCAGTGGAGGATGGCGATTTTTCAAGCATGGCTGCCACTGCTGCTGGATTACAGGGTGTAACCCCTTGGATATAAGCAGTGTATAATGTGATGGAAAAATGAATCAAGCCAGCAAAGGAAGCAATATGGACAATCACAGTACATTAGTAAGTGCCTTTTATTAACTCTCTCTACATAATAAATGCCGCTTGTTGAACCAAGAAGGAATGCTTATAATAGTAAACTAACATTTGTAAATAGTCAGCTTCTGATCAAACACATAATTAACAAGATTACTTTAAACTCTAGGTACCTCTCCCCATGCACTCCTATCAGTCACTTAAAGGAAATGTGTCACCAAAAATGTTATCTGCCAGTTAAAACCAGATACAAACACATCTCCATATATATATATATTATTATTTTTTTTCTGATTGTAGATTTTTTCAATTTTATTTCCTGATCATTATCATGGGGGCGGCCAGCTTCCCCGAGCTGCTGTTAACAGCATTAAGAAAATTGCTTTACGGCAGCGGCATGGGCCATAGACACAATGGTCAGGAGGGGACCTCATTGACTTCTATGGGAGAGTTTTCTAGGCATGCTCTGTGACCTGTGCAGAGGTCATTTTACAAGGAAAGAAGAGAATCTCTCACAATCACCTATAGTAAATAGAGAATCCTGTCTTATCTGTACACAGAGGTGATATCTCCTTATCATTACAGGCAGGTTTACAATAGTATATCACTGCACTAACGTGATCTGTAGAGACCAATAAGTGGTGCCTATTATTAGGCTTAATGACCACTGTGAAAACTGCAGGATTTTATTTATCGTAAAAATATTTTATTTTGTTTAAATATTAATATGGGAAATTGAAAATAACCATCAAAATTTCTTTAAAAATGTTAAACATAAAAATGCGATCTAAACAATAGGTCATTTTCTGATGACACTTTTCCTGTCACCGCGCTACAGGACTACTATCTGCAGTAATACCGTTCTTTTGCTATCAGCACTCAGAGCTGCACTGGACAGATGTTGATGCACACAAGTCCTCTATGATCGCTCAGCACTGGAGTCTATTCTGTGCTTTTCAGAGCAGCATTGACTGCTGTCAGTGGAGTAACTGGGGGCAGTAATAAAAATGGTAATCGGGATTTATATATTGCTGTAGATAATAGTCCATAATTGTGTGACAGCACATGCTGTAGAATTTGGCGAGTTAGAGTGGGGGGAGGGGTCACCTGGTAGAACAGCAGAGCAGATAATCTGGCAATATAGCACCCAGTAAGTCTTTTGCGCTGCCTTTTACATGTTTAAGAATTAGACGTTCACCCCAATATACAATTAGTGGGAGGGTTCTCCAATCCACATAAATTTGTAAGCACATCTCTGCCCTCCGCATTTAGATGCAAATGATCAGAAAGTTTACTGTGCTCAATAAGAGACACTCTCTCAGAAATGCATGCTTCTAAGTGTATAATAGGCAAATTATATTATAAATGCCGTTTCTGTCCCCATTGGACCTTTATCAAGTCATATATGGAAGAAATAAAATAGGCTCGTTGGTGCTTTATAGACTCCGATACAAGCTTCATTCCTTTAGGCGTGCAGCTGCACAAGGCTCTTCTCTTATTTGTTGTCCTCCCTTTATCCAGTTTCTCATGAGAGCTGAGAAAAACGTATGACTTATTCAGAGACATACATGCACTATTACAGTTGTGTACTACAGCTCACCTCCTGCACCATGGACTGATGTTTGCTGCCTGCAGTCGTGTGGCACTAGATTGGTCTAATCACTTGCATAATACAGAGTGTACATGATGAACTTTACAGACAGCCGACAACTACCACAGTGCTACTGTAAGACCCCTCTACATACACACATGTATATATCTAAAATGCCTCCATTCATTTGCATCATCAAGATACACTGTAAGTGGACGCAGTTTCCAGGGTACTCTGCTCTGAGAAAGCTCTTACCACATACATCAAATGTAATCCATAGGCATCCATTGGGCTGGTAAAGATCAGTATACCTTGTTTCTCCTGTATAGAAAGGTGCAGTCTGGTGCACTATTACATACACAGGCATCCAGTCATGAAAACGTGGTCCACAGCATTTTCCTTTGTTTTAAGGATGAGCGCATAGGGTCAACGGTTGGAGGGTCCTCTAGATGTTTACCTCAGATGGACACTGCACCCCCTCCTATACATACAGTTCAGCCCATTGTTGACAAGATGAAAATGGATTGCTGTAAGATTATGTCATGTCATAACAGAGAACCTGATTGTGCAGCAAATCTGCAGCATTGTAAAGCACTAGTGACATTAACCTGCAGTGTGAATACTCAACCTGAAGCATGTCACAAATCCATTGTAGAAAATCCACACCATGTGGCTGTACCTTTGGGCTACACAGTGACATCTATGTCACACAACATTTTTTTGTAATTATAGTCAATGGTGTCACACTGCAACACAACAGTCACACAAAATTCCAACTTGGATGGATTTTTTTTGCGACTGTCGTGTTGCGGCCGCAGTGTGACACCATTAAATCTTGCACGACGAGAAACCTGCATACTTGCTCCCCCCTACTCTGTTGCAGCTCCCATGGTGTCTACTGCTAATGACTGGATTAAGCGTACGTGAGAATGCCTAGATAATGTGCATGGTACAGTATGAAAGACAAAGAGGGCCACTTCTATAAGATAAAGAGAGATGAATAGCACAGCATAAAGGTTATAAAATTAGAGTCTACAATACTGACTGATGGAAAGAGGTGCAGATGGCTAGGACATGCTTTCTTTGAGTTTATATTAACATTGAGTTATACAGTCATCTGCATTAGCAGCACCACCCTGTAAATTGGGTGGTTTAACTAACCAAAAGCGGTCGACCTTGGCAGCAGGTACTATTTTGTCCCACAGACCTGTAACTAAGGTGTTCTAGTGGGGACCTGCGGGGGAGGCCAGAGCTTTAAAACTGCCTTTATAGAGGCAAAAAGTTTGAGGGGTGTTGTACTCTACATTGCGGGAATTGCAACCATGAGATTTGAGGTCAGGAGAGAAAGATGTAAGAACCATTACTGCTCAGCAAGGATGTGCCATCTTAAGGCAGCTGTCCCTGGACAGAACCAGAGAATCATTTACTACATAAAATCTAAGTATGGCAGGGATGATTAGGTTCTTGAGCTGGAATGTTAGGGGAGTAAAAGAAACCAATAAAAGAGCCATATTGGATAGCATAAAACAATATCAACCCACCTACTGACAGACCAAACCCAGTTACTTTGTCCTCAATGGGCAGGGCATGGTTTTCATGCCACTTATTCTATATATGCGAGAGGAGTCAGTATCCTCAGCCATAGGAATATAGCATTCACATGTCTACCCCAAAGTATAGATGCCTACAATGTAAAATCTATACAACCCAATGTATAATAGGTATATGTGTGCCACCACCATATTCGCCGCTGGTGATTAAGAGAGTACTAGCTTTCGTAGCAGACCTACCCACCATCCCAGTAATAATGTTGGGAGATTTTAATAATGTTATCCACCCAGGAATGGATAGAATGAGTATGGGTCTGCAAGTGAAGTCACCCCATTTGGGAGATTAATGACTGGATTAAGCAGTGATGTGTTCCCAAGTGGCACATGGCCTAGCAGCAGCTTGCTGCTTTGGGACACATCACCACTGAGACCAGTCATTGACTGCAGCAGCACATGTGTCCCTGTCCATGCAGAAGCTGACAGGTGGGATCAGTACAGAACAGGTAGGTTTCTCTTCACAGGTTTTGTTGCCTGATGAGGGAGGGTCCAAACAACCCCTTTGTTTTTCTCCATTCATATTCTGAATGCCAATGGACTCAGTTATAATTGTGACAGTGGAGCTCCCACAATGCACTTCTCTATAGTAACATGAAACACACACAATTTAGCTTATAAACGAATGGAGGAAACTTACAAAGTAACTTTATGCAGAGTACTACTATGACATGTCTTCCCTCACATTTCATGAGATATTAGTGCTGAGTGCTTTGTATTTTAAGCCATACAGTTATGTCTGAGAGGTTGCCCTATGACATGTAGATGCTACAGGTGGTAACCATGTAGAGTGGTCCCTCAAGTTACATTAATTGGTTCCAGGACAACCATTGTAAGTTGAGTAATTGGTTCCAAAGCCCCAAAATGTCATCCAAGATAAGGGAAAAATGAAGAAGATTTAAGAAAAATGAAGTCCTTACATATAAAAGTCAGAAAGAGCTGCTAAGTAGCAACTAATACAACTACTTTACCAGAGAATTGGCTTTGATTGGTTGGATCGCAGTCTGAGACATTGTATGTTGAGTCTAGTTTCACCTTACGATGGGTCAGAAAAGACTATTGTATGGTGAAAGTATTGTATCCTGAGGCCATTGTATCTTGAGGGATCACTGTACTTAGAGTGCAATGCTTACTGTAGATCCAAGCACATATGCATTTCCGGCTCAATGAAAGTTTTTCATGGCACAAAGACAAAAGCTACATGCAAAATCATATAAACATATAAAGACATTTATGACATTGTCTTAATTCATTGCGGTACAAATAAAAATATGGCTAGATTAATATCACTAACAAACAGTAAAAATAAGCTTTGTATACATAACTTAGAATTTGATGAGGATGTTAGAAAAATATAGGAGGCGGCTAAACACAGCACCTTAGGCCTGTTTCATATTGCTGTTCTCAGTTCTGGCAGGCTCTCTGGATCCAGCATTGCCGGATGTTAACCGAATACCCAAGGGCCGCTTTGACTATAATGCAATCTGTCCGAATCCTGGCATCTCTCTACTGGACCCAATTATAGTCAAAGGGGCTGGTGGGCATTCCAGTAACATCTGGCAACGCCGAATCCAGAGATTCTGCTGGAACTCAGGAAGGCAGTGTGAAACAGGCCTTAGTTGTGCCACATTCCCGTAAATTAGATTTGGCAATACAGTCTGTGTTACTGATCTGGGCCAGGGTTCCTTTTGGCATCATATGACACTGAAGACCATGGAAAGATATTGTTCATATGAGACTTGTATCCAGCCATCTTGGTCTGTGTCACTGCGTCTGAAAACATCAGTCAATTTCTAGGGAGAAAAAAATGTAAATGCTAATATGTTATGACCATTAAAAACCATGTATTCAGTTTTGCATCAGTCTGGGAGTACAGACCATTTATATGTACTAAATGGGCTGACTATCCTACTTGAAGCACCCATCCCAGATACAGAGTACCACAAAACCTACTATATTTATATAATTCTGTCACATTATTCTTCAGGGTCACAAAATCCCTTTAATTGTACAATGTACGCCCAGAAAAAGCCATGAGGAAACTAGAGTAGCATATGGTGGCCTTTCCAAGTTAAGCTCCCCCGCTGCCATAGAGGTCATTTACACTAATTTCTTACTGATGATCTATCCATTAAAGTGAATGGGGCTGAGCCGTGCCCAGTCCAGTGAAATAGTTGTGATGTCACATGCCTGCGGGAAACAGCAAGAAGGCCACAGCACTACTGCAAGCGCCGCTGCCTTTACAAACAGCTGATTGGTGGGGTCCCCACCAATCGGATGCTGATAACCTATCCAAAGGATAGATCGTCAGTAAGAATAAAGTGTAGAACCCCTTTAAGACAGACACTAAGAAATTGTATATTACTACTCACCTGCAAGACAATACAGCACTGGATGAAATCGTCAAAGGCAACCTGTCCTCTCCTCTGCCGGTCGAATTTTCTAATGAGAATATCATAAAACTGATCTGTCAAGCGATAACCTGTTCATGAAATGTCGAGAGGTGGAAACATTCAGTTAATGTCTGCAATCAATAAATCTGAACAATCAGCTGCAGTGTAAATCATGGATAAAAACGGCAATACAAGGTAGGTATTTCAGACAAGAAACTGAATTATGGACAAGCAATAGTGGGATGTGTGCATATGCTTTAACCCCATAGTGGGCCTTAGTCACCAATTTTTTTTAGTGACGTTCCAAAAATTATATAATATAATCTCCACACTATTTACCATTTTTCTATTAATGTAGCTGTATGAACACTTGTTTTTTGTAGCACATTTTGGGATACTCAATGTATTGATTAACCCCTTAAGGACTGGTTGAATTTTCATTTTTGCGTTTTCAATTGTTTCTCCCTGCTTTTACATAGACATGTGATAGTTTATTTTTTTGCAGGACAAGTTGTATTTTAATGGTACCATTTAATTCACTATATCTGGTTTGAAAAAAAATAAATAAATCAATCTTCGGCGGGCAAGAAAAAAAAATAAAAAATTTATTGCATTTCCACCACGATTTTTCAAGTTTTTATTTTGGGTGTTCACTATATGCTAAAAATAGCGTGATATTCTGCGGGTCAGTACAATTACGGCGATACCAAATTTATATAGTTTTATTACTTTAAAAAATAATTATGACTTTTTATGTTTTGCTCTACAGGACTATGAGGGCTTGTCTTTTTGCAGGGTGAGCTCTAGTTTTTATTGGTACCACTCTGGGGTTAAAAAGACTCATCTTTTTTAGGGATGGGTAATGTGACAAAAAAAGGGGCGAATTATACTTAATTTTTTCTCATTACAGCATTCAGTTTAATAGATCATTTACACAAGCAGCAATGCCTATTGTATTTTTTTATATGTAAAATTGAGAAAGGGGGTGATTTTATGCAAATCCAAAGCATACTGCACTCGCCATGTGCACCATTTGAGGGCCACGTCCCCTTTATAAAATCGCTAAAAGAGTAAAGTGGAGGTAATACATGTTTACTGCATTGTTGACCGAACGCAGATTGAATTGTGATTGTGCTGAAGAGGAGTTGAGCTCTGTGCTGTATTCTGTATTGTGAACCACCAGAATATTGACTGTCCGTCATTAGACCACCAGCCACCATGTAAGGGCATAAGCGCCCCGTGATCGCATTTGCAGGGTGCCAATAGATGACAAAAGTAGCTCCCCTCCCTCTAAAAACCACGTAAGAGGGGTTACACAATCAGGATTGGCAGTTTCTCCGCATGTGGATGTGGCACCAGTTATAGAGCACTTCTACAACTGATCAAAAGCCTCCTTCTTGCTCCTATTTAGCATGCCTTCAGTGAGGAGGAGAAAAAAACAAAGGTAGAAATGCTCCATTAGGCCCAGTCCACTCCACCTTTAAATTCACAGTTTCTGAAAGTTCAAACGATTTTTTTATTACACTAAGGCCTGTAATGCACACAACTGTAGTTTGTCCGCATCCGATCTGCATTTTTTGCAGGTTGGACCCGCACCCATTTATTTCAACCGTGTGCTGTCTGCATTTGTATGTCCGTTCCGCAGCCCTGCAAAAAAATAGAACATGTATGTCCTATACATGTCTGTTTTGCAGACAATAGGCAGGTTTAAGAGGTCAGGGCATACTGATCCACAAAAAGCAGAACGCACACAGCCAGTACCCGTGTTTTGCAGATCCACAATTTGCACAGCGAAAAAAAATAACTACAGCCATGTGCATGAGCCTTAATGCATATAAAATAAAATTAAGCAACTCGCTGCTGCAAATGGTCTGGATTCAAAATCGCCTACCATTTTGTGTCTCTCCATGGTGACGGACCACAAGCAAAATGTGTAGACTGAGCTTGCAGTCATTTGTTACTCCTTTCTGCCCCTCCTGTACACCATGTAGATGGGGTAGGGACAGCAGAGCTAACACATGAATGCCAGGAGCTGCATATACAAAAACAGTCAGATATTTTTCTAATCCCAACAATGAAGTTGCTTTACTTATTCCACGTGCATTTGAGCAATAAAAATAAATAAAACCACGTAAGGACCCTGCACAGAGCAACCCTGACCACCGCTTTCACACTCCTGTGATACTTTAAAAAGTGGGATATTGTGCCTAGTACAGGTTAAAAGGGTCTTACAAGATGTTTTAACTGAGGACCTATTCTCTGAATAGATCATCAGTATCTGATTTGTGGGAGTTTCATGTTCACTTCAATGGGACCGAGGTGCCCCTTGACCATGTGAACAATGAACTAGGGCAGCAGCTGTCGACTATTTTTGTAATCGAGTATTCTATCGATTAATCGAGTACTCCAATAACAAAAAACTAATTAAAATAAAAATTCTCTTTATAAAAAGCCATCAGCTTCCTCCCCTCAAGCACCATCAGCTTCTTCCCCCCCCAGCGCCAGTACTTACCTTTCCTGGAGGGGCGCCGCTCCACCTTTCACACAGCGTCAAGTCATAGTGGGTGCTTACATGACGATGTGTCAGGATACAGTGCAGGCAGGTGACCACGGAGCGGTGAGTAATAGCAAGAGCTTCACTCCTGCTCTGTGGTCACGACACAAATGAACACTCGATACAAAGAATTTGCATTGAGGATTTTTTTGTGTCGAACTACTCAATTCAATCGAGTAATCGTTTCAGCCCTACAATGAAAGTTTCGTCACCGTCTAGGCAAACCCCAGAAGGTCACAGCAACACAGCGAACGCCGGTGCCTTCTCAAACAGCAGAGATCCCGGACCCCCACCGATCCAGGAGGATAGGTCAGTTAAAAAGTCTTGGAAAACTCCTATAAGCTGATTTTTGGGGGATTTTGGATGAAAATTCTTTAACATTTAGCACAATGACCTACATGTACATGTATAATACATAATTTATTCACTTATATAATAAAGTGAGTCTGGCAAATGTCCATATGGTTTGCATTATATTCAAATGAAAAAAAAAAAAAAGCACAAGAGTCTTTAAAGGGGTTCTCAGAGACTAGGAACCCCTTTTCATATTGTTAGGCTTTGTTCAGGATTAAAATAAATAAATAAATAAATATTCACCTGTTGCCATCTCTCTGGTTTCTCCTCGCTATAACTGGAAGTGTGATGTGTAGTCTACATGTGGCAGTCGAGCACCATGCCAGCACATGTCACTGCTGATGCCACAGATTGGCTGTAGACAATATATCACACATCGTGGCCAGTGTAGACTGGAAATGGAGGAGAAAAGGAGCATGGCACTGAAACCAGAGTGGCACTGACAGATGAGTCTTTTTAAAGGGTTTCCTGGTCTTCTTGGAGCCGTAGTACCTCTAGGATGGTCATACACATTACTTGTAAGACCGCTTAACCAAAATAGGATGTGGTTATTACACTATCCAACATAAGTGGATTCCCCTCCCCCCATGTTCAGAAGGACAGGAGGACCCAATGCTGGACAACCCATTTAAAGAGGCTTCTCTACAAAGAAAAATAACCCTTACAATAAAAGTTCTACTTTTAGGCTTTGCAAACATTGCTTTCATATGGAATATCTAAGTTTTTTTGGCACTGATTTAAGTGCATTTTTTTTCACATGGAATCAGTGCCAAAAATGCCTCCAAACAGCCTCTCATTCATTTCAAAGGGAAGCAGCAGCATCTACCTGGCGAGGTATCCTCATGGTCTCTTATTTGTTGGGAAGACTATCCAACATATAACTGACTGCATAGCCAGGCACAGGTCCACAATCTGACGTGGCAAATGGCTTTTGCCAGTACCATATCACTTTAAAGAAAAATGCCACGCCATTGCCCAACTCAGATTTCAGATCTCGTAGCATTATCTGGAAGAGGTGGTAATACAAGCATCACAGCTATGGAGTAGAGAGGCCTACTGGATCCACACCCTTCTAACCATGGACCCCAGAGTGTTAAACAGAGAATATGAGATGGCCATTAGTTGTGACAGCCACTCCGATATTACTAGTGGGGGGGGGTGTACAGATTCAGAAACTTTCATATTGCATTATGTTTTGTGGTAATATAAGCATCACTGCTCTGTATTATGAATTGTTCATCACCTAGGTAACCCCTGACCTCAGAGGGCGACCTGGACTACGTATATGTGGGACACCGGCATATTGTGTGCTTATGTCATGAAAATGGCTGTGGGTGGGCTGAAATGTGACCTGTAAAGAGGCTGTACTTGCCATGAAGAAAGGAGCATGCTGCAAGATGTTAGAGCTGTCTTCTATATTACTGCTGATTTCCGCCAGCACCCCGTAACTAGCGAAGAGCCCACCACTTGTTGGAAATTCATAATATCGGTCTGAGCAGGCAGCATCGCCAGTACCACAGTATTTGTATGGAAGACTTACCAAAACTTGTTAAGGCTTGCTTTAATTCATTCTTGTCAATCAATCCAGAATTATCTCTGTCATAGGACCGAAATATAGTCTGCCAATCAGTGATATATTTCCACACCCCCGTAAACTCATGGAAGTTCACACCGCCTTTGTAATCCCTGTCAAACATGGCTGAAATATACAATGAAAAAACAGCATCACTCAGTACACAATACCACAGTGCAAATAATATAAATCAGGGCTGAAACATAAGGGGGGGTTCTCAATTCTATATAAAAGCTTAAAGGGTTTCTGTCACCCCGCAAAACTCATTTTTTTTTTGGGATAGTTAGATTCCTCATAGTGCGATATAGGAGAATATAATAGTCTTACTTACTTTCATGCGGCCGATTCTTTATAAAACGAACTTTTATAATATGTAAATGAGGGCTCTACCAGCAAGTAGGGCGTCTACTTGCTGGTAGCTGCTGCAGAAATCCGCCCCCTCGCCGTGTTGATTGACAGGGCCAGCCGTGATCTCCTCCTCCGGCCGGCCCTGTCAGTAATTCAAAAATCGCGCGCCTCTGGTCATTCGGCGCAGGCGCTCTGAGATGAGGAGGCTCGTCTCCTCAGCACTCCCTCAGTGCGCCTGCGCCGATGACGTCTTCTCTTTCGGTGATGTCATCGGCGCAGGCGCACTGAGGGAGTGCTGAGGATACGAGCCTCCTCATCTCAGAGCGCCTGCGCCGAATGACCAGAGGCGCGCGATTTTTGAATTACTGACAGGGCCGGCCGGAGGAGGAGATCACAGCTGGCCCTGTCAATCAACACGGCAAGGGGGCGGATTTCTGCAGCAGCTACCAGCAAGTAGACGCCCTACTTGCTGGTAGAGCCCTCATTTACATATTATAAAGTTCGTTTTATAAAGAATCGGCCGCATGAAAGTAAGTAAGACTATTATATTCTCCTATATCGCACTATGAGGAATCTAACTATCCCAAAAAAAAAAATGAGTTTTGCGGGGTGACAGAAACCCTTTAAAGGGGTTGTCTCACTTCAGCATATGGCATTTATCATGTAGAGGAAGTTAATACAAGGCACTTAATATATTGCGATTGTCCATATTGCCTTCTTTGCTGGCTTAATTGCTATGACCACCTTGCAATCCAGAAGCAGTGGCCGTGCTTGCACAGTATAGGAAAAAGTAGCAACCTCTCTGGTGGCCAAGAGTGCCATAGACACACAGACGCAGCAGATCCCATCCTGACCACCTCATTTCTGTACTGCAGGGTGGTCGTAACCCCTGGATACGAGCAGTGTATCATCTGATGGAAAACTGAATCAAGCCAGCAAAGGAGACAATATGGATGAATCTAATATATAAAGCTGAGTGTATGTGTGTGTATGCATGTCCGCTAAAGAAATCAGCACCGTCGCATTTACAAACACGAAATCTGGCACGCGGGTACATCAGGTGTCCAGGAAGGTTTTAGACCAGGTCTCAGCTCTCTAGGACATACTGTTCCTGAGATGGCCCCAAAAAATGCAATAGAAACTCGCAGGCCAATAGCCTCCACATAGACAATTTGACACCAAGTTTCGGTAACAACCCAACCATTTTTCTTCATTGCTGTAGTAGAGCTTTAAAAAGAAATCTGTCACCAAGATAATCGCTATTGAAGTAAAGCCGTGGCTTAATAGCTGTGGATGACACTGTTAAGGGAGCAGAGTGCAGGGGGCAAGGTAGGGTGGCCATTCAGGCCACCCTGAAAAGATGGACTTAAAACCCCACCCCAGGGCCCACTAAGCCACGCCGCCAATCTGGTTAGGCCACGCCCCTCCCACCCCTCAGCCGACAGGGATTGAACAAATGAGGTTAAAAATCAACTTCTGTCAGCTGCAGGGGTGGGAGGGACAGACTTTCTTCCTGCAGCTCACACTCAGACAGCACAGTGCTGCTATCTGAGAGTGAGCTGTTCAAAAAGGACAGGCCCTGTGCCAGACAGAGGACAGGGAGTCTGAAAGCTGGACTGTCCAGCCTAAAACTGGACCTCTGGCTACCCTAGGGCCAGGCTGCTGTGGAGGTCACAGTTAAGGGGATGGTCCGCTATGGAGGTCAGTGTTAAGGGGGTGGTGTGCTGTTAAATTCACTGTTAAAAGGGGAAGGCTGCTGTGAAGGGCCAATTTTAAGGGACGGGGCACTGTGGGAGGTGTCAGTATTAAGGGGTGGGGGGCTGTGGAGGTTACTGTTAAAGGGATTCTGTCACCTCTCATAACACAAATTCAGATTTTAAACCAGTCATGCACCACAGCTTACCTTGAATCAGCTGTGCTGTTCTACATTGTAATCCGTCCAGTAGTTTTGCAGAAAAACAACTTTTATAATGATGCAAATTAACCCTGAAGGTGCCCAGAGGGGCGTTATGTTCCCCTTTGTGTGCCCACTAACGCCCCTCTTAGGGTGCCCAAAACGCCTTCCTCCAGAATCCCTAACCGCCCACAGCGTCTCATCCCTCTCCTCCCCCTCCCTGACGGCCGAGCGAAGTCTCGCGCAGACGCAGTACCCACTGAGGGCTGCGCCAGTGCGATTTGCTGGAGACTGAGGGAAGAGCGAGCATCGGACGTCACTGGGCTCGGCGCATGCTCAGTGACGACGATGAAGCTCCTGCCCTCAGTCTCCAGCAAATCGCACTGGCGCAGCCCTCAGTGGGTACTGCGTCTGCGCGAGACTTCGCTCGGCCGCTGTGGGCGGTTAGGGATTCTGGAGGAAGGCGTTTTGGGCACTGTAAGAGGGGCGTTAGTGGGCACACAAAGGGGAACATAACGCCCCTCTGGGCACCTTCAGGGTTAATTTGCATAATTATAAAAGTCGTTTTTCTGCAAAACTACTGGACGGACTACAATATAGAACAGCACAGCCGATTCAAGGTAAGCTGTGGAGCATGACTGGTTTAAAATCCGAATTTGGGTTATGAGAGGTGACAGAATCCCTTTAACCACTTTCTGTTCGCCCATAGGATATAAACGTCCTATGGGTGGATCTCTATTTCTGAACGGACGTTCCAGAACGTCCGTTCAGAAAGTGCAGCTGCACGCTAATCGTGCAGCTGCTGAATCGGGTTGCCCGCTGTCAGTGACAGCAGGGCAACCCAGAGAGAAGGCAGGGACAGTGCCCAGGTGTCCCTGCCCTCTGGATCGCTGCATACACAGCGCTATACGAGCGTTGTGTATGCAGAGCAGGAAGCGCTATGCGCTTCCTGTTCCGGCCCGGCGGTCATGTGATCGCCGGGACCAGAGAGTGCAGGAGCTGTGTGAGGTCTTTCACAGACCTTGATCAGCCCTGCTCTGAGGCTGTACAGCGCAGAATTATGCTGTACAGCCTCTCTGGGGGGTGCATTTCTCCTGTAACTGGGGTTACTATGTCAGCCCCAGTTACAGGAGAAATCAACAGTGAAAAAAAAAAAAGAAAAAGTGAAGTAAATATCCCCCAGAGGTCTTGTATGACCTTATGGGGGACGAAAAGTGTAAAATAAAAAAAATAATAAAAAGGGTTTAAAAAAAAAAAAAAAAGTTAAATAGAAAAAAATAAAATAGACATATTTGGTATTGCCGTGTCCGTAAAAACCAGCTCTATAAAAAATATCACATGAGCTAACCCCTCAGATGAACACCGTAAAAAAAAAAATAATAATCAAAAACAAGCAATTTGTCACCTTGCATCACAAAAGGTGCAACACCAAGTGATCAAAAACGCGTATGTCCCCCAAAATGGTACCAATAAAACAGTCACCTCATCCCGCAAAAAATGAGCCCCTACATAAGAAATTCTCTCAAAAAATAAAAAAAAACTATAGCTCTTAGAACATGGACACATTAACACATAATTTTTTGGTTTCAAAAATGCTATTATTGTGTAAAACTTTAATAACTGAGAAAGAGTATACATATTAGGTATCGCCACGTCCGTAACAATCTTCTCTATAAAAATGTCACTTGACTGAACCCCTCAGGTTAACGCTGTAAAAATAAATAAATAGAAACTGTGCTAAAACAACCAATTTTTTGGTCACCTTGCCCCATAAAGTGTTATAATGAATGATCAAAAAATAATATCTACCCAAAAATAGTACTAATAAAACTGGCACCTTATCCCATAGTTTCCAAAATGGGGTCACTTCTTTGGAGTTTCTACTGTAAGGGTGCATCAGGGGGCTTCAAATGGGACATGGCATCTAAAAACCATGTGGAGTTCCTTTTCTTCTGCGCCCTGCCGTGTGCCCATACAGCAGTTTATGACCACATGTGGGGTGTTTCTGTAAACCGCAGAATCTGGGTAATAAATATTGAGTTTTGTTTGGCTGTTAACCATCGATGTGTTAAAGAAAAAATTGGATTAAAATGGAAAATCTGCCAAAAAAGTGAAATTTAAAAATTTGATCTCCATTTTCCTTTAATTCTTGTGGAACGCCTAAAGGGTAAACAAAGTTTGTAAAATCGGTTTTGAATACCTTGAGGGGTGTAGTTTCTACAATTGGGTCATTTATGGGGGTATCCACTATGTAGGCCCCACAAAGTGACTTCAGACCTGAACTGGTCCTTAACCACCTCCGGACCGCTGTACGCACAGACGCGTCCTGGAGGTGGTTGATTCATTCCTCCTGGACGCGCCGGCGCGTCCTCTCGCGAGACGCGAGATTTCCTGTGAACGCGCGCACACAGGCGCGCGCGCTCACAGGAACGGAAGGTAAGAGAGTTGATCTCCAGCCTGCCAGCGGCGATCGTTCGCTGGCAGGCTGGAGATGTGTTTTTTTTAACCCCTAACAGGTATATTAGACGCTGTTTTGATAACAGCGTCTAATATACCTGCTACCTGGTCCTCTGGTGGTCCCATTTGTTTGGATCGACCACCAGAGGACACAGGTAGCTCAGTAAAGTCCCACCAAGCACCACTACACTACACTACACCCCCCCCCCCCGTCACTTATTAACCCCTTATTAGCCCCTGATCACCCCTAATCACCCCTGATCACCCCATATAGACTCCCTGATCACCCCCCTGTCATTGATTACCCCCCTGTCATTGATCAACCCCCTGTAAAGCTCCATTCAGATGTCCGCATGATTTTTACGGATCCACTGATAGATGGATCGGATCCGCAAAACGCATCCGGACGTCTGAATGAAGCCTTACAGGGGCATGATCAATGACTGTGGTTATCACCCCATATAGACTCCCTGATCACCCCCCTGTCATTGATTACCCCCCTGTCATTGATCACCCCCCTGTAAAGCTCCATTCAGACGTCCGCATGATTTTTACGGATCCACTGATGGATGGATCGGATCCGCAAAACGCATCCGGACGTCTGAATGAAGCCTTACAGGGGCATGATCAATGACTGTGGTGATCACCCCATATAGACTCCCTGATCACCCCCCTGTCATTGATCACCCCCCCTGTCATTGATCACCCCCCCTGTCATTGATCACCCCCCTGTCATTGATCACCCCCCTGTCATTGATCAACCCCCTGTCATTGATCACCCCCCTGTCATTGATCACCCCCCTGTAAGGCTCCATTCAGACATTTTTTTGGCCCAAGTTAGCGGAATTATTTTTTTTTTTTCTTACAAAGTCTCATATTCCACTAACTTGTGACAAAAAATAAAATCTCACATGAACTCACCATACCCCTCACGGAATCCAAATGCGTAAAATTTTTTAGACATTTATATTCCAGACTTCTTCTCACGCTTTAGGGCCCCTAGAATGCCAGGGCAGTATAAATACCCCACATGTGACCCCATTTCGGAAAGAAGACACCCCCAGGTATTCCGTGAGGGGCATATTGAGTCCATGAAAGATTGAAATTTTTGTCCCAAGTTAGCGGAACGGGAGACTTTGTGAGAAAAAAATTAAAAAAATATAAATTTCCGCTAACTTGTGCCAAAAAAAAAAAAATTCTATGAACTCGCCATGCCCCTCATTGAATACCTTGGGGTGTCTTCTTTCCAAAATGGGGTCACATGTGGGGTATTTATACTGCCCTGGCATTCTAGGGGCCCCAAAGCGTGAGAAGAAGTCTGGTATCCAAATGTCTAAAAATGCCCTCCTAAAAGGAATTTGGGCCCCTTTGCGCATCTAGGCTGCAAAAAAGTGTCACACATCTGGTATCGCCGTACTCAGGAGAAGTTGAGGAATGTGTTTTGGGGTGTCTTTTTACATATACCCATGCTGGGTGAGATAAATATCTTGGTCAAATGCCAACTTTGTATAAAAAAATGGGAAAAGTTGTCTTTTGCCAAGATATTTCTCTCACCCAGCATGGGTATATGTAAAAAGACACCCCAAAACACATTCCCCAACTTCTCCCGAGTACGGAGATACCAGATGTGTGACACTTTTTTGCAGCCTAGGTGGGCAAAGGGGCCCATATTCCAAAGAGCACCTTTCGGATTTCACTGGTCATTTACCTACTTACCACACATTAGGGCCCCTGGAAAATGCCAGGGCAGTATAACTACCCCACAAGTGACCCCATTTTGGAAAGAAGACACCCCAAGGTATTCCGTGAGGGGCATGGCGAGTTCCTAGAATTTTTTATTTTTTGTCACAAGTTAGTGGAAAATGATGATTTTTTTTTTTTTTTTTTTTTCATACAAAGTCTCATATTCCACTAACTTGTGACAAAAAATAAAAACTTCCATGAACTTACTATGCCCATCAGCGAATACCTTGGGGTCTATTCTTTCCAAAATGGGGTCACTTGTGGGGTAGGTATAATGCCCTGGTATTTTAGGGGCCCAAATGTGTGGTAAGGAGTTTGAAATCAAATTCTGTAAAAAATGACCAGTGAAATCCGAAAGGTGCTCTTTGGAATATGGGCCCCTTTGCCCACCTAGGCTGCAAAAAAGTGTCACACATCTGGTATCTCCGTACTCAGGAGAAGGTGGGGAATGTGTTTTGGGGTGTCATTTTACATATACCCATGCTGGGTGAGATAAATATCTTGGTCAAATGCCAACTTTGTATAAAAAAATGGGAAAAGTTGTCTTTTGCCAAGATATTTCTCTCACCCAGCATGGGTATATGTAAAAAGACACCCCAAAACACATTCCCCAACTTCTCCTGAGTACGGAGATACCACATGTGTGGCACTTTTTTGCAGCCTAGGTGGGCAAAGGGGCCCATATTCCAAAGAGCACCTTTTGGATTTCACTGGTCATTTACCTACTTACCACACATTAGGGCCCCTGGAAAATGCCAGGGCAGTATAACTACCCCACAAGTGACCCCATTTTGGAAAGAAGACACCCCAAGGTATTCCGTGAGGGGCATGGCGAGTTCCTAGAATTTTTTATTTTTTGTCACAAGTTAGTGGAAAATGATGATTTTTTTTATATATTTTTTTTTTCATACAAAGTCTCATATTCCACTAACTTGTGACAAAAAATAAAAACTTCCATGAACTCACTATGCCCATCAGCGAATACCTTGGGGTCTCTTCTTTCCAAAATGGGGTCACTTGTGGGGTAGTTATACTGCCCTGGCATTCTAGGGGCCCAAATGTGTGGTAAGGAGTTTGAAATCAAATTCTGTAAAAAATGACGAGTGAAATCCGAAAGGTGCTCTTTGGAATATGGGCCCCTTTGCCCACCTAGGCTGCAAAAAAGTGTCACACATCTGGTATCTCCGTATTCAGGAGAAGTTGGGGAATGTGTTTTGGGGTGTCTTTTTACATATACCCATGCTGGGTGAGAGAAATATCTTGGCAAAAGACAACTTTTCCCATTTTTTTATACAAAGTTGGCATTTGACCAAGATATTTATCTCACCCAGCATGGGTATATGTAAAATGACACCCCAAAACACATTCCCCAACTTCTACTGAATACGGAGATACCAGATGTGTGACACTTTTTTGCAGCCTAGGTGGGCAAAGGGGCCCACATTCCAAAGAGCACCTTTCGGATTTCACTGGTCAGTTTTTACAGAATTTGATTTCAAACTCCTTACCACACATTTGGGCCCCTAGAATGCCAGGGCAGTATAACTACCCCACAAGTGACCCCATTTTGGAAAGAAGAGACCCCAAGGTATTTCGTGATGGGCATAGTGAGTTCATGGAAGTTTTTATTTTTTGTCACAAGTTAGTGGAATATGAGACTTTGTAAGAAAAAAAAAAAAAAAAAAAAAAAATCATCATTTTCCGCTAACTTGTGACAAAAAATAAAAAGTTCTATGAACTCACTATCCCCATCAGCGAATACCTTAGGGTGTGTACTTTCCGAAATGGGGTCATTTGTGGGGTGTTTGTACTGTCTGGGCATTGTAGAACCTCAGGAAACATGACAGGTGCTCAGAAAGTCAGAGCTGCTTCAAAAAGCGGAAATTCACATTTTTGTACCATAGTTTGTAAACGCTATAACTTTTACCCAAACCATTTTTTTTTTACCCAAACATTTTTTTTTTTATCAAAGACATGTAGAACAATAAATTTAGAGCAAAATTTATATATGGATGTCATTTTTTTTGCAAAATTTTACAACTGAAAGTGAAAAATGTCATTTTTTTGCAAAAAAATCGTTAAATTTCGATTAATAACAAAAAAAGTAAAAATGTCAGCAGCAATGAAATACCACCAAATGAAAGCTCTATTAGTGAGAAGAAAAGGAGGTAAAATTCATTTGGGTGGTAAGTTGCATGACCGAGCAATAAACGGTGAAAGTAGTGTAGGTCAGAAGTGTAAAAAGTGGCCTGGTCTTTCAGGGTGTTTAAGCACTGGGGGCTGAGGTGGTTAAAAAGTGGGTTTTGGCAATTTTCTTAAAAATTTGAAGAATTGCTTCTAAACTTCTAAGCCTTCTAACGTCCTAAGAAAATTTAATTACATTTCCAAAATGATGCCAACATAAAGTAGACATATGGGGAATGTTAAGTAATAAATATTTTATGAGGTATCACTTTCTGTTTTAAAAGCAGAGAAATTGAAATTTAGAAAATTGCGAATTTTTCAAATTTTTGGGTAAATTTGGGATTTTTTCATAAATAAAAAGGTGAAATATTTGGACTCAAATTTATGACTATCATGAAGTACAATGTGTCACGAGAAAACAATCTCTGAATGACTTGGATAAATAAAGGCGTTCCAAAGTTATTACCACAAAGTGAGATATGTCAGATTTGCAAAATTAGGCCTGGTCAGGAAGGGGGCAAATGGCCCAGATGGCAAGTGGTTAAGGTGGCGGGGTGCTGTAGAGGTCACTGTTATAGTGGATAGTATTGATATCTTTTAATGACACACACAAACATTAAATGAAATAGATTAAATATACCCGAGCGAAGCCGGGTCCGTCAGCTAGTCACAATATACACTGCTCAAAAAAATAAAGGGAACACTTAAACAACACAATGTAACTCCAAGTCAATCACACTTCTGTGAAATCAAACTGTCCACTTAGGAAGCAACACTGAGTGACAATCAATTTCACATGCTGTTGTGCAAATGGGATAGACAACAGGTGGAAATTATAGGCAATTAGCAAGACACCCCCAATAAAGGAATGGTTCTGCAGGTGGTGACCAAAGACCTCTTCTCAGTTCCTATGCTTCCTGGCTGATGTTTTGGTCACTTTTGAATGCTGGCGGTGCTTTCACTCTAGTGGTAGCATGAGACGGAGTCTACAACCCACACAAGTGGCTCAGGTAGCGCAGCTTATCCAGGATGGCACATCAATGCGAGCTGTGGCAAGAAGGTTTGCTGTGTCTGTCAGCGTAGTGTCCAGAGCATGGAGGCCCTACCAGGAGACAGCCCAGTACATCAGGAGACATGGAGGAGGCCGTAGGAGGGCAACAACCCAGCAGCAGGACCGCTACCTCCGCCTTTGTGCAAGGAGGAACAGGAGGAGCACTGCCAGAGCCCTGCAAAATGACCTCCAGCAGGCCACAAATGTGCATGTGTCTGCTCAAACGGTCAGAAACAGACTCCATGAGGGTGATATGAGGGCCCGACGTCCACAGGTTGGGGTTGTGCCTACAGCCCAACACCGTGCAGGACGTTTGCCATTTGCCAGAGAACACCAAGATTGGCAAATTTGCCACTGGCGCCCTGTGCTCTTCACAGATGAAAGCAGGTTCACACTGAGTATATGTGACAGACGTGAATGAGTCTGGAGACGCCGTGGAGAACGTTCTGCTGCCTGCAACATCCTCCAGCATGACCGGTTTGACATTGGGTCAGTAATGGTGTGGGGTGGCATTTCTTTGGAGGGCCGCACAGCCCTCCATGTGCTCGCCAGAGGTAGCCTGACTGCCATTAGGTACCGAGAGGAGATCCTCAGACCCCTTGTGAGACCATATGCTGGTGCGGTTGGCCCTGGGTTCCTCCTAATGCAAGACAATGCTAGACCTCATGTGGCTGGAGTGTGTCAGCAGTTCCTGCAAGATCAAGGCATTGATACCATGGACTGGCCCGCCCGTTCCCCAGACCTGAATCCAATTGAGCACATCTGGGACATCATGTCTCGCTCTATCCACCAACGTCACGTTGCACCACAGACTGTCCAGGAGTTGGCAGATGCTTTAGTCCAGGTCTGGGAGGAGATCCCTCAGGAGACCGTCCGCCACCTCATCAGGAGCATGCACAGGCGTTGTAGGGAGGTCATACAGGCACGTGGAGGCCACACACACTACCGAGCCTCATTTTGACTTGTTTTAAGGACATTACATCAAAGTTGGATCAGCCTGTAGTGTGTTTTTCCACTTTAATTTTGAGTGTGACTCCAAATCCAGACCTCCATGGAAGGGATCGACCGATATAGATTTTTTAGGGCCGATACCGATAATTTGTGAACTTTCAGGCCGATAGCTTATACCGATATTCTGGGAATTTTCATTTTTGAAAAAAGAAATAAAAATAATAATAATTTCCTACACAAATCTGCTGTATAATATAACATAATATAATATAATATAATATATATATATATATAGAAAGGCTTGATAAAGACAGCAATGAGCTGTTGAAACGTCGCTTCATTTTTTTTGGGTCAATAAACCACACGTTTTTCCTCAATTATTCGGAGTGCTGCTGGCTTATTTTTCCTCCAGTTGTTGGACCCAGGTGCTGGTCCATATTGGTCGGCTGTGCACCCTTTTGTCTACAGTGTGCTGGCTGCCATGTTCAGCTCCCTGCTGCTGTGTGCACAAAGCACAGAGCAGCAGGGACAGTGTGAGATCCTATTCACCCTGATAGAGCTCTATCAGGGTGAATAGGACAAGGGTTCTAGTCCCTAAGGGGGCTAAAAGTTAGTAATATTTTTTATTTATTTTTTTAAGTATAAATGAAAAAGAAAGATTTACAAAAAAATAAAAATATACGTTAGCAATAAACATTAATTTTCAGCAGATTTGTGTAGGAAATATTTTTTCTTCAAAAATGAAAATTCCCAGAATATCGGTATAAATTATCGGCTATCGGCCTGAAAGTTCAAATTATCGGTATCGGCCCTAAAAAACAAACAAAAAAAAAAAAAAAAAAACAATATCGGTCGATCCCTACCGATAACTGTCAAATTTCCTGAAATATCGACCGATAATATCGGTAAAACCGATATATCGGTCGATCCCTACTGGATTTCCATTTTTTTTATTTGTGCGATTTTGTTGTCAGCACATTCAACTATGTAAAGAACAAAGTATTTCAGAAGAATATTTAATTAATTCAGATCTAGGATGTGTTATTTTTGTGTTCCCTTTATTTTTTGGAGCAGTGTAATTAATAGTAAGTGCCTTGTATTAACCTACTCTACATGATAAAATGCCATTTGCTGAACTGAGACAACCCCTTTCAAATGATCACTAACTTTTCACACAACATTGCATAAATCAATAGTACAAGGGACTACAAGTAACTTGAACTTCATGTAGGTTACAACTGGCATTTCAAAATGTGGAACGGGAAAAGCAAAAAATAGCTGTGTTGCATCAGCTAGTGGCGGAAATCTGCAGCTTCACAGCAGACTTTGAGATGAGCCCAACTCGTCCATAGTCATCAATGGTAGTGACTGTATGACACATGATGCAGATCCGATCACTTAGTAAACAGAATTCATACTTGCCTCATCTTGCTACACCACCATGTCATTTACTGACACCTATCCACTCCAGGGATACACACCACCCTTCAATATTAGAACTTCCATAAATTAGATCTTGGCTGCTGCCTAAGAACAGATGACTTGCAAATGCTTGAAAAATCTGAACTATGGGAAAGCATATGTCACCCACTGATCAGTCTTCTCCTTCTACCGCAGAATAGAGGATGAAAATTAAAAATATGGTGGAGTCACCATCTCCCAAAACCATGGTTTTGCCGTTAAAAAGTTGCCAAACCCAGCCCATCCATTATTTATGCCAGAAACTGGTGTAAATGAGGACTGAAATGTACGCCAGCTACGAGCGCACAGACTGCCGGAGGAAGCATTTGACACAGGGCTAGTCAATGCTTTGCACACTTTGATTTATCAAGACCAGAGCCTATATATTTGAACATGAACTTACAGATAATAGCTCGGACAGTGCCAGGGTTAAACGGTGTCCAGGTACCTGAAAGCAGAAGGAAGAGTTTAGTACTCATAGTAAAAGACTGAAGTATATGAACAGTAGTTTACAGATGTGTTAGTTTATGTTGGGCCTTGTTCACATTTAATGCAGATGGCACGCTAAGCTCCCAAGTTTACATGTTAAAAGGGAGACTGTCAGATGCCTAACAGAAAAACAAACTACTGCAGTTATGATGCGGAAGGGTGAACCTTTATTGAAGTGCGGCCTTTACATACAGTGACGTTTCGGCCTGATGTGGCCTTTATCAAACTGGTGCCGCTTAGAGGAGATGGGAAAGTGTAGGAAATGGCTGTGCTCAGAGACTCTGGGTTGCGCACAGCCATTTCCTACACTTTCCCCATCTCCTCTAAGCGGCACCAGTTTGATAAAGGCCACATCAGGCCGAAACGTCACTGTATGTAAAGGCCGCACTTCAATAAAAGTTCACCCTTCCGCATCATAACTGTTGGAGTTCTCTTTATTGTTATATACAGGGTGGGAACCCGACTCAGAGCATTTATTGGCAGAGTGCCACGAAGTTCTACATTAGATTAGATGCCCAACAGAGGCATCCATTACCCATGGGCTATAGTGGTATCCATTTAAAGGAGTTGTCCAGTCATCTCATATTGATTGCTGCAATATTAGATTGCTGCACCCCTGCCGATGGGTGCTCAGACGAGCTCAGAGGTGCAGTGCAATTACAAGTGCTTGTGCCATTCAAGTAGTGCTTGCATGAGCGCCAGCTCTTCTTCAAACATCTGATAGACGGTGACCCCCACAGATTAGTTATTGAGGATAGGTCATCAATATTACTGGCTGCACAACCCCTTTAATAAATGCTGATCAATGATAACGTGTAACCCTTTTGTGGTCAGTTTTTTTTTTTTTTTTTTAAAGACATTCTGCACCTCTGGTAGCCAGGACAATTTTTTGCAGTTTTGACAAAAAAACAAAAATTATGAAATAACATATCATACTAACCCCTATCTAATATATAAAGATGAGTGTATGTGTGAATGTATGTACGCTAAAGGAACCCGCAATCGCATTTAAAATCGCCAAATTTGGCACACAGGTACATCAGGTGTCCTAGAAGGTTTTAGACCTGGTCTCAGCTCTCTAGGACGTACCGTTTGAGATATTCCCAAAAAAAAAGTCAAATATATCACATGACCTACATTAGCCAATAGAAGCCTGCAGGTCTTTCACACCCCAACTGCCATACACGGTCACATGTCCCTTATCAGCCAATAGAAGATCGCAGGCCCTTAGTCTCCACACACACAGTTTTTACACCAGGTTTCCATAACAACCCAGACATTTTTCTTCACTGCTGTAGGTCAGCTTTAAAGGGGCAGGGCACTGGATGACACTATTAAGGAAATGGACTTCTGTGGAGGTCACAGTTAACCCTTTAAAGACTAGGCCTATTGATATTCATGTTCCAATAGCAATAACTTTTTTATTTTTCCATTCACATAGCTATATGTGGTCTTATTTTTGGCTGGATAAGATGCATTTTTCAATGCCACCATTTAATTCACTATGTCTTGTATTAGAAAACAAGAAAAAAATAAAAATCTGTGTGGCAAAAACCAAGGTTTTTGGGGTTTTGACACCACAACATTCACTATGCACTAAAAGTGACCCAACGTCCTTATTCTGCGGCTCAATATTCTGCGGCAATACTTAAGAAAAATCTAAATTTTCTTTGCATCGCTATATCCTGACAGCCATAACTTTTATATTTCAGTCTACAGAGCTATATAAAGGACTTATTTTTTCACTGGCCGCACTGACTGCGAGTGGTGATTGCGCCACCCCATTATTTAACCCCTCAGTTGCCGCTCCCAGTCAGTGCTGCTGGATGCGGGCTGTAGTTTGGAATCCAAATGCGTAAAAATGCCCTGTGAAATCTTAAAAGTACTCATTGGAATTTGGGCCCCTTTGCGCACCTAGGCTGCAAAAAAGTGTCACACGTGATATCACCGTACTCAGGAGAAGTAGGGCAATTTTTTTGGGAGATTTTTACATATACTTATACTGTGTGTGAGAAATATCTCTGTAAATGACAACTTTGTAGAAAAAAAAAAAAAAAAGTTGTCATTTACAGAGATATTTCTCACACACAGTATGGGTATATGTAAAAATACACCCCAAAACACATTGCCCTACTTCTCCTGAGTACGGCGATACCACATGTGTGACACTTTTTTGCAGCCTAGGTGCGCAAAGGGGCCCAAATTCCAATGAGTACTTTTAGGATTTCACAGGGCACTTCTCACACTTTAGGGCCCCTAAAATGCCAGGGCAGTATAAATACCCCACAAGTGACCCCATTTTAGAAAGAAGACACCCCAAGGTATTCCGTGAGGGGTATGGCGAGTTCATATAAAAAATAAATAAAAAAAATTGTCACAAGTTAGTGGAATGAGACTTTGTAAGAAAAAAAATATCAATTTCCGCTAACTTGTGCAAAAAAAACTTCTATGAACTCGCCATACCCCTCACGGAATACCTTGGGGTGTCTTCTTTCCAAAATGGGGTCACTTGTGGGGTATTTATACTGCCCTGGCATTTTAGGGGCCCTAAAGCGTGAGAAGTAGTTTGGAATCCAAATGCGTAAAAATGCCCTGTGAAATCCTAAAAGTACTCTTCAGCGGAATACCCCTTTTTGACATTTTTGGCTAACTAAATTTAGGGGGTATTCCTCTGAGACTACCCAGAAAAAAAAAAAAAAAAAAAACACACCTGCCTAGTAAAAAGGAGTGCTTGCGAAGTAAAGCTGCGATCGCTAATAAAGATCCAGAAAGCTCAAAAGTATTTCTGTCACTGCGGTGGGGCGGACTGAACGCAAGTGTGGGCACAAGATCAGGCCTGATCGGGCGAACACTGTGTTTTCTGTAGAGCCTAAGGTGACCCTAATGTACTGATATAGATCTGATTGCGATCAGTCTTGATCACTTACAGATACTATATAGTACTAGTGCCGATTAGCGACAGCGATGACGCTAATAAGCGACTAATCAGTGACTGCGGTGCGGTGGGCGCTAACTACCTAACAAGTAGCTAACTGGCGGTGATAAGGGACCCTTAGGCCCCATTCACACATCCGCAATTCTGTTCCGCAGCTGAATGGAGCCTTACAGGGGGGTGACTAATGACAGGGGGGTGATCAAGGAGTCTATATGGGGTGATCAGGGGTTAATAAGTGACAGGGGGGTGTGTGTGTGTATAGTGTAGTGTGGTGCTACTTACAGAGCTGCCTGTGTCCTCTGGTGATGGATCCAAGCAAAAGGGACCACCAGATGACCAAGTAGCAGGTATATCAGACGCTGTTAACAAAACAGCGTCTAATATACCTTTCTGATGCGATTTTTTAAACATCTACAGCTTGCCAGCGAATGATCAGCGCTGACAGGCTGTAGTTTAACTTCAGAGCTGCGCGCCGTGTTGAACGCATGCGCGCGTTCACTCGAAATCTCGGGTCTCACGAGATGACGCCAATAGGCGTCGCTGAGACCTGAGAGCGCTGCTGCCCGGACGCCTATCGGCGTTACAGTGGCGGCAAGCGGTTAAAGATGTTTTATACAGCGATAATGCCGGTCGCGGACGTTTAACACTTCAGATGCTGTGCTCAATCCTGACCACGGCATATAAGCGCGCGCAAACCCAGAAGAGGTGAACGGAGAAGCCGGAGCTTGTATGCAGCAGCCTCCAGTCATTCTAACTAGTACATTTCTCACAGACTCCAATGCTAATGCATTGGAGTCTATGAGAATAGCAATCTAATGATTGTTTGCTATAGTTCCCTGTGGGAACTATAAAAAAAAAAAAAAGAAAGTTTAAAAATATAAAAATTCAAACACACACACACACACACACACACCTTACCCCCCCTTCCCCCCCCCCCCCCAAAAAAATTGTAAAAAAATACAAACTGGCCGATTTTGGTTGCTTCATTTCTCTAAAAAAAAAAAAAAAAAAATGAAAAAGTCCAGAATAGTTATAGGGGTCAGAATATGGTGACAAAAATAAAACTTGGAAACATTTTTGACAAAGTTTTTATTATCAGTATGAAAACGCAAGAAAAACTATACGTATAAAAAAAAAAAAAAAAAAAAAAAAAAGAAGGATCCCTGGATTAGGACCAGGGTGGATAAAAATCAATGATTTAAAAAAAAATAATAAATATCAGATTTTTTTATTTAAATCGGATTTTTTTGATATAAAATGCTTTTTCAGGAAAATATATTACCAACCAAAGGTTATTCCATCATGAAATAAAAGATTAGTTTTTCAATTATGTAGAATAAGGCTGTACGTGGACTCCCATATTGTTGAATGGATTAGGCAGTGGCTGAGGGACAGACAGAGGGTTGTAGTCAGTGGAGTATATTCAGACCATGGTCTTGTTACCAGTGGGGTACATCAGGGATCTGTTCTGGGACCCATATTGTTTAATATATATTGCAGAAGTCCTCGATGGTAAGGTGTGTCTTTTTTCTGATGACACAAAGATTTGTAACAGGGTTGATGTTCCTGGAGGGATACATCAAATGGAAAAGGACTTAGGAAAACTAGAAGAATGGTCAAAAATCTGGCAACTAAAATGTAATGTTGATAAGTGCAAGATAATGCACCTGGGGCGTAAAAACCCAAGAGCAGAATATAAAATCAGTGATACAGTCCTAACCTCAGTATCTGAGGAAAGGGATTTAGGGGTCATTATTTCAGAAGACTTAAAGGTAGGCAGACAATGTCATAGAGCAGCAGGAAATGCTAGCGGAATGCTTGGGTGTATAGGGAGAGGCATTACCAGTAGAAAGAGGGAGGTGCTCATGCCGCTCTACAGAGCACTAGTGAGACCTCATTTGGAGTATTGTGCTCAGTACTGGAGACCATATCTCCAGAAGGATATTGATACTTTGGAGACAGTTCAGAGAAGAGCTACTAAACTGGTACATGGATTGCAGGACAAAACTTACCAGGAAAGATTAAAGGACCTTAACATGTATAGCTTGGAAGAAAGAAGAGACAGAGGGGATATGATAGAAACTTTTAAATACATAAAGGGAATCAACAAGGTAAAAGAGGAGAGAATATTTAAAAGAAGAAAAACTGCTACAAGAGGACATAGTTTTAAATTAGAGGGGCAAAGGTTTAAAAGTAATATCAGGAAGTATTACTTTACTAAGAGAGTAGAGGATGCATGGAATAGCCTTCCTGCAGAAGTGGTAGCTGCAAATACAGTGGAGGAGTTTAAGCATGCATGGGATAGGCATAAGGCCATCCTTCATATAAGATAGGGCCAAGGGCTATTCATAGTATTCAGTATATTGGGCAGACTAGATGGGCCAAATGTGTCGGCAGGTGAGAACCATTCTATGTTTCTATATGTGTCATTTTTTGGGTAAATAAATTCCATTAATCCATTCACAATGTCATGCTCTTCCAGACGTTTTTGTAAGATTATTGGGCAGTTTCTCTGCCTACAAGATATTATCACAGATGCTTGGTTTACTTTTGCAGTTCTCAAAACTGAATTGGACTCAGCAGAGATCACATGCCTCCTCTTCACAGCAAAAATGTTATAACATGAACAGAGTTGAGAAAAATACCTTAATCCTAACTTCTACAAACCTATGAATGCAGAATCAACCTAATCAAACTAATATGAATAGTTGTTTAAATCTTCATCTACTTGCATATTATAAGTTATACCAGCAAGAATTAGTCTTTATGTAGAAAACTAGGATTTAAAATCAAGCCTTGCTGACTAGTGATTTAAATCATTTTGATTTAAATCAAATCCACCCCGATTAGGACTGACCTTTAGAATGAAAGTAACTGCTCAAACGACAAAAATAAAAATAAAAACTGTAAAAACTGGTGAAGTTGCTTTTTTTCCCCCAATTCCGAGACGGGTAAACTGGTCAGAGTTGAGGGAAAGATGGATGGTGCTAAATACAGGGATATTCTTGAGTAAAACCTGTACCAATTTGTGTGTGATTTGAGGCTAGGACAGAGGTTCACCTTCCAGCAGGATAATGACCCCAAAAACACTGCTAAAGCAACACTTGAGTGGTGTAAGGGGAAACATGTAAATGTGTTGGAATGGCCTAGTCAAAGCCCAGATCTCAATCAAATAGAAAATCTGTGGTCAGACTTCGATTGCTGTTCACAAGCGCAAACCATCCAACTTGAAGGAGCTGGAGCAGTTTTGCAAGGGGGAATGGGCAGAAATACCAGTGGTAAGGCTACCTTCACACTCGCGTTTGGTGTGGATCCGCCATGGATCTGCACAGACAGATCCGTTCAGATAATACAACCGCCTGTATCCGATCAGTTTGTATTATCTTTAACATAGCCAAGACAGATCAGTCTTGAACACCATTGAAAGTCAATGGAGGACGGATCCGTCCCCATTGACTTACATTATGTGTCAGAACGGATCCGTTTGGCTCAGTTTCGTGAAACTGACACCAAAACGCTGCAGGCAGTGTTTTGGTGTCCGCCTCCAAAGTGGAATGGAGATGGATCGGAGGCAAACTGATGTATTCTGAGCGGATCCTTTTCCATTCAGAATGCATTAGGGCAAAACTGATCAGTTTTGGACTGCTTGTGAGAGCCCTGAACGGATCTCACAAACGGAAAGCCAAAACGCCAGTGTGAAAGTAGACCTAGATGTGGCAAGCTCAGAGACTTATCCAAAGCGACTTGGAGCTGCGATTGCCGCAAAAGGTGGCTCTACGAAGTATTGACTTTAGGGGGTGAATAAATATGCACATTGACCTTTTCTGTTATTTTGTCCTATTTATTGTTTGCTTCACAATAAAAAAATAAAATAAAAATATCTTCAAAGTTGTGGGCATGTTCTGTAAATTAACTGATGCAAATACTCAAACAATCCATGTTAATTCCAGGTTGTGAGACACCAAAAAAAAAAAAAAAAAAAAAAAGGGGGTGAATACTTTTGCAAGGCAATGTATATGACCACATCCAAACATTAATATGCATAAGAGGAGTTACGCCTAGTATTACACTTTTTCAGCATGTATAAACATGAATATCTAATGTACAGTCTTTCACAAAAGTGAGTACACCCCTCACATTTTTGTAAATATTTTATTACATCTTTTCATGGGACACTGAAAATATGACACTTTGATACAATGTAAAGTGGTCAGTGTACAGCTTGTGTAAATTTGGTGCGCCCTCAAAATAACAGTCATTAATGTCTAAACTGTTGGCAACAAAAGTGAGTACACCCCTACGTGAAAATCGTCAAATTGTGCCCAAAGTGTCAATATTTTGTGTGGCCACCATCATTTGCCTTAAGTCTCTTGGGCATGGAGTTCACTAGAGCTTCACAGGTTGCCACTGAAATCCTCTTCTACTTCTCCATGACGACATCATGGATCTGGTGGATGTTAGAGACCTTGCGCTCCTCCACCTACCGTTTGAGGACTCCCCACAGATGCTCAATAGGGTTTAGGTCGGGAGACATGCTTGGCCAGTCCAGCACCTTTACGCTCAGTTTCTTTAGCAAGGCAGTGGTAGTCTTGGAGGTGCATTTGGGGTTGTTACCATGTTGGAATATTGCCCTGTGGCCCAGTTTCCTAAGGGAGGGGGATCATGCTCTGCTGCAGTATGTCACAGGACATGTTGGCATTCCCTCAATGAACTGTAGCTCCACACAGCCGGCAGCACTCATGCAGCCCCGAACCATGACACTCCCACAACTATTCTTGACTGTAGGCAAGACACACTTGTCTTTGTACTCCTTACCTGGTTGCCACGACACACACTTGACACCATCTGAACCAAATAAATCTATCTGGTCTCATCAGACCACAGGACATGGTTCCAGTAATCCATGTCCTTAGTCTGCTTGTCTTCAGCAAATTTTTTTTTTTTTTTTGTGCATATCTTTAGAATAGGCTTCCTTCTGGGATGACAACCATGCAGACCAATTTGACGCAGTGTACGGCTTATGGTCTGAGGACTGACAGGCTGACCTTCACCACTTTAACCTCTGCAGCAATGCTAGCAGCACTCATACGTCTATTTTGAAAAGACAACCTCCAAACATGACGATGAGCATGTGCATTTAACTTATTTGGTCGACCATGGAGAGGCCTGTTCTGAGTGGAAGCTGTCTTGTTAAACCGCTGTATGGTCTTGGCCACCATGCTGCAGCTCAGTTTCAGGGTGTTGGCAATATTCTTATAGCCTCGGCCATCTTTATGTAGAGCAACAATTCTTTTTTTTTTTCAGATCCTCAGAGAGTTCTTTGCCATGTTGAACTTCCAGTGACCAGTATGAGGGAGTGTGAGAGCGATAACACCAAATTTATCAAACCTGCTCCCCACTCACACCTGAGACCCTGTAACACTAAGGAGTCACATGACAATGGGGAGAGAAAATAGCTAATAGGGGTGTACTCACTTTTGTTGCCAGCGGTTTAGACATTAATGGCTGTGTGTAGAGTTATATTGAGGGCACACCAAATTTACACCGCTATACAAGCTGTACACTGACTACTCTACATTGTATCAATGTGTCAGATCTTCGACGTTGTTACATTAAAAGATATAATAAAATATTTACAAAAATGTGAGGGGTGTACTCACTTTTGTGAGACACTATTTAACCTTTCAGCCATGTTCATCTGATCCCATCACAATAAAAATCTAACAACTGCCTAATAATCAAGTACATGAATCTGTCACTAAGACTCCCCCCATCTCATATGTCCTGGTCAGAAAATTAAGCAGTGTGTCCCAATACTTTTGTCGGCTGATTAGTTCCCTTTTATGCCTTTGTTTGACATATACGTTAGCATGTTTGTTTGTGTTTTTTTTTTTTTACAATGGAACTCTATGATGAACGGATGCCACTTTATGGCATCAGACTGAGGTATAATATATATATATACATATACACACACACACACACTTTTTTTGTATACGTTAACTGGATAGAAAAAAACACATGATGTGAACCCACCCTAAGAAAGGGCAATGATTAAGAGGGTCCTTATTAAAGCACATCCCACGGATCATTGGCCTGTGTAAAAGGTCTTTAAAGGGACACTGACCTGCATTTTACTTACTGAGCTATTAACATCACCACATTAGTCTCCACGATTTACATTAAAATTAACTAGTATTACTGCCTTGTGTCTTTGGTCTATAAAATCAGTTTTATTAATATGTAAAGTACCTCAATAAAAAGGAGCCCAAGGGGACGTCCCTCCTGCCGTTGGAGTCTAACCGCTCCCATTACTTCAGAGCCCAGCACCGCCCCACTGCTAATTTATTCACTGCTCAGCACCTCCTGGCATCGGCTTCACAGAACTCATTGCGCATGCGCCAGCTGCACAAATGGGCGCTCCACAAACATTACGTTGGCGCTGAGCAGTGAATAAATTAGCAGTGGGGTGGTGCTGGGCTCAAACGACCAGAGGGACGTCCCCTTGGGCTCCTTATTGAGTTACTTTACATATTACTAAAACTGATTTTATAGACCAAATAAAAGACACATGGCAGTAATACTAGTATATTTTAATGTAAATTGTGGAGACTAATGTGGTGATGTTATTAGCTCAGTAAGTAAAATCCAGGCGACAGTGTCCCTTTAACTCCTTCACAAAATGTGAGGTAATAGCATGTCCCTTGTCGTGAAGGGGTTAAAGACCTTTAAAGATAGCACCACTCTGGAGCAGAGTAGGCACCATAGCAACTGCGCACCTGATTTTTCACACAGCAGACACCCAGGCCTAATGTCAGCGATCCAGCGGTAATGCCAATCACGAATATTTAACCCCTCACATGCCACGGTCAAATGCGACAGCATCAGAGAGGCCAAAAACCCGGAAGCGTGCGATTGCCAGACAGAAGCGCCTCCCCCAGAAGGAGATTAGGGAAGGCAATCCAGTAAAGTAATAAGTCAGAGCCTTTACTAGGCTTCTAGGTTTAAAATCAAAATGGGCAAAATGCCCGTACCATTAAAATAAAATAGTTATCCTATATGGTGAATGGTGAACAGGGAAAAAATAAAATAGACTGTGCGCAGTTTTTTTCATCACTTCACCTACCCAAATTTTTTTTTAATAAAAACTGATCAAAAAGCCATACACATTCCAAAATGGTTTAATAAAAAATAAAATAAAAACGATCTTCCAAAGTTTTACTTTTTTTTTTTTTTTCTATACTTCAACACAAGAAAAACTATACAGACGTAGTTCCGGCCTAATCGTACTAACCCAGAGAATGAAGAACAGGTCAGTTTTACCACATAGTTAACGCAGTAAAAACAAAACCCAAAACTGTGGCGGAATTTCGTTTTTTCCAATTCCACCACTATTTGAATTTTTTTCCAGATTCCCACTACATCCTATGCAATATTAAATGGTGCCATAAAGTACAACTTGTCCCACAAAAAAACAAGTCCTCAACAAAATCTGCACAAATTAACAGTATAGGTAAGTATAAGAAATGTTATAATATATCTTATCAGAGAAATGTGTTTCTCCCCTTTCTGTGGAGAGGAGAATTTAGCTGCAATGAGAGAGAAGAGACATAAGGCTGGATTCACATCACGTTTTTGCCATCCCATTATCATATATGCTGGGGAAGGGGGGGGGGGGGGGGGGGGGGAATAAAAAACAAACAAACATATATTACACCATGTTTTTCTACCCTGCAGACGTATACGTTCTTTTTATAGTGGAACTCTATGGTGACGGATGCCAAGGTATGGCATCCATCTGAGGCATGGATGGCAACATGATGTGAACCCTGCCTTACAAGAGCTTATTTAAAAGAGATAGAGACGCACATAATGCACATAGAAATCCAAGTAGAATGGAGGATGAATTCTGCTAGAGGGAGAAAGACTTTCTCTAATATAGAAGATATATTACAAAGTTTCTTATATTCATCTGTACTATTGTTGAAACGACTGACCATTTAACTCCTACGGTTTACGGGACAAATAGGAGATCTCACTGTATTTACATGCAAATTCCGTTCACACAGAGATGCTAAATGCTATAAGACAAGTAACATTTCACAACTGTAGAAAAAAAAAAAAAAGACAAAGATTGCACATGCATGTTATGCAGGGATCTATTGCTTCATATACGTTTTGATCAAATTGCACATGACAACTACATAACAACCTTTTTTAAGATGGTCCCTACACACCATAACACTGGTGGGGACAGCACCCTACTAGAAGGCTAAGTGCCCTAGGCTCGGGGCCACCCCACAGTCACAACATCAGGCAGCACTGCACCATGTGAACAGACCACAAAAGCTCACCTTTCCAAGTCAGAGACCAAGTAGGTATTAACCCTTATGACTCACTTGAAAGAGGTCATCATGACATGGTGAGTGGGCCTATGCCCTCTGATTAAAACATACTCCGAGACTCACGTCTAAATTATGCTCATCAGCAATACATCACTGCATGGCAGATGTGCGCTCCTTTTTTCCTACTCTTAAGACAACCAAACTGAATTACTGACAAACAAGAACACTCTGTGATCAGAGTCTGAAATATAGTTCAAATAATTTCTTTCAGCAAGACGTCCTCTGTACCCAGATGTGTGCCAGGGGTTTGTGGCTCTCATTACTGAATGCCTAGCCAACCATCTATTTATTTTTAAGAACAGATTTTTGCAGTCCATATTCAGTGTGGTCCCAACCCTTTAAAGGGCATTTCTACCCTTTACATATTGATGATCTGGAGGATAGATTGGCCAGGATCTGACACAAGGAACCCCCACCAATCTGCCAGCAGCAGAAACCTAACAGTGGACAGAAGCAGAAAGCCATGTGCGGCGACTGTGCTCGTGTACTGCAGCTTAGCTCCTGTTCAAGTATCTATGTCCTAGACAACCCCTTTAAAAGGGGGTGGGGGTCCAACATTGGGCACCTCCACGATACCAGCTACTTGTGGCAGCTGTCTGCAACAGAAACATAATAGTGGATGGAGCAAAAAGCAAAAGGGTAAGTGCTTAGAGACTGGTACAAACAGCAGCCATGGTTGTGGTGGTCATGCACACAGATGTATTACATCTACAGGGGTGTGCCTGAGCCATGTGTCATGATGCTGCAGATCTACAGATCAGTAACTTACAGGCTGTGCTGGAGAAAAGTGTCCTACCAGAAGAACCAACTTACAGTGCCCCAAGTGCCGGCATTACTGAACTATGGAAGATCTCCTCCTACAAGGTACACTGGAGGGTCTGTGTCAGAAAACATCAACCTCTCATCTTCCTTGGAAACCAACACAGCTATTTTCCTGTAGACATAGAGCTCCATTGTGTAAACTAGGGCATGGTCTTATTTTCCAACTGACGGGACAGCAAACCCAGCTTTCTGAGCTGTAAGCCACACACTGCACATCTCAGTCCTGCTGAACGTGCCAGCAAGGAGCCGCTCAGAAAAATCCTTCTGTGCAGTTTATGTCTCTGTACTAGATCTTGTACAAATTGACCGATGCTGTAAGAAGTAATAAAAATGAACATTATGGAGTCCGAAGCGGTCCATGACCACCGAGGAGCACATGCAGGACTATGAATCTCATACACAAGGTTTCCTCACCATTGGATAAAGCTTGCTGCAGTTCAACGTCCGATATAATGCCACTGTTGTCTGTGTCCACTCTGCGGGTGACAATAAAGATGATATTAGTCACAATAAAGCTATCCAATACAGAACCTCAGTAACTTTGTGACCTGGAGCTCATAGACGCTGGGTGGATATAGCAGGCTGCGTTTCCACGTTCAGGTTTTTGCAGCAGCCACTGAGGTTCTTCTGCCTTTTCTAAAAATCCGGCAGCCTTTCAACCAGGCAAGATGGCTTCCTCAGTACGTACCCCTTGTCGTGCTGCAGATTCTCCCTGGCCACGTCCCCTGTAAATGCAGCCAAACAGGTCGTGAGCTTACTGGAGGAGCCTGCAGCCACGTGAGCGCAGTGGAACAGTAAGTGCTGAGGAAACTGTCTGGCCTCCACAGGACAGAAGACTGACGGATTTTTTGAAAAGCCTGGAGAACCGCTATAAAGCACTTACTAATACAGTTGTATTCCCAAAGCTCCATGTATCCTCCATTTCATGTAGGCCCTGAAGGTCCTCCTTGTGCAGTGATCCATCAGTGGCCCATGACTGAGGGCATCCTCACCAATCACATGACCACTTAGTTATTGAATAAGAGTGCCAGCACCTTGTGGTCTAGATAGTGAACACGTAAGATGGGAAACCCCCTGTAACAGTCTCAGATATATACTTGCCCACGTCTCATTTCATTTTCTCCCCACCACGTTATCTGTATTCTGTGGCTCAATAGGATTACATATGATCGCACATTCATCTCCATGGAATTGTATCACCTTAACGTTTCATCTAACTAAACATTTACATTAGACTGCTGCCATGATATTTAACACTAGACAACATCAGACATTTCATTGACACCATTGTGACTGGGAATGTGCCAGTTTTCGGAGCTAGATTTGTGAGTCCAGCCTGAAGAAGCTAGTACATAACATGGAAATCTGTTCCAGAATTTGTGTCAAGCATACATCCCCCTGTAAAGCCACATTCACACATGATAAGTATGCAACAAAGTGCATTTAGATACTGTTAAAAAGCCTGTGTGAATAAGGGCTTAGCCAGACACTTCACCCACTGCAATTTAAAGGGTGCTGTCTGAACTAATATGCCGACTTTCTTGCAGATTTGAGGCCGTTTCTGCAACATAACTTTCCCGCTTTGTGTAAGCCTGGACTAGACAAGCAGGGAAATGCATTTCTGAACATACGGATTTGCTCCCATTTTGGGTTTTGTTTTATTTAGTACCTGGTTTCTTTTAAATGAATTTGGATTGATGAATTTAAAAATAACACATAGGACAGGCAGCAGCGCTCCACAAAGCCGGTGCTCCTGGGACCTACCTCTTATGTAACCAACAGATTATTTCCTGGCAACTGTAACTCTGTTATTACAGGAGTCAGATGAATGGAAACAGGTAATACAGGCCCGTATTCTTGTTACTGCTAGAGGTCCTAGGGGTTAGACCTTTAATAAACTAATCAATATCCCTAACCACTTGGTCTAACTGAAATGACCCCTTAAGGGGTTAAAGTACACATCTAGGATGAGGGTACGCTATCTACATACAGTGACATGCAAAAGTTTGGGCGCCCCTGGTCAGAATTACTGTTACTGTGAACAGCGAAGCAAGTTAAAGATGAAATGATCTCTAAAAAGGCAAAAGTTAAAGATGAAACACACTTTGACATGTTAAGCAATCTTAGGGTATTATTTTGGTTTTGTACAATTTTAGAGACTAGACTAATAAAAGGAAAGTAGTACCTTGCAAAAGTATAGGAACCCAAAGAGCTTTGAACGCTCAGATAACTTTGACAAAGTCAATACTACAGAGCTGTCCTATAGAAGAAGTGAATGGGAACACCATGCTTAGAATTAGGCTGCTCTCCACTGCAATTGATGTGGCGAGCAGGTAAACAGCAGAGAAGGCAGCGCTGCCGATCCGATAGCCCCTTTAAATAGCCTTTAGGCCCCTTTCAGACGGGCGTCCCAGATTTGCACCGGATGCATTGCGGGAAACCCGTGCGAGTGCGAACACAATTTCATTTAGTTTTGACTGCGCTGTTCAGTTTTTATCGCGCGGGTGCAATGTGTTTTGCATGCGATAAAAAAAAACTGAATGTGGTATCCAGACCCGAACTTCTTCACTAAAGTTCGGGGTCGGTGTTGCACTTGATCGCGCAGCCGGCATAGTCTTCTTTGAGGACCTGCAAAAGGACCTTTGATGATGTAATAGCTCTCACCAGCGCAGGTCCTGCTGAATGAAGATAGAAGGATCTTCCATTTATTTTTTTTTAACCCCTCAAGCAACATTTTAGTAAGCATTCTGTATTATGAATAATATTTTCCTTTATAACCATAAGGGAAAATACAGTAAATTGACTTTAAATCAATTTACTAACATCATCTCCTAGCACTTGCTTACGGATACTATGCAATTTTCACGCAGCCCCATTCAGTTCTATGGGGCCTGCGGTGCGTGAAAAACGCTGAATATAGAACATGCTGCGATTTTCACACAACGCACAAGTGATGCGTGAAAATCACCATTCATCTGCACAGCCCCATTGAAGTGAACGGACTCCATTGCATAACGGAAATGGGACGGATCTGTTTTGCAGCCCATAGACTTCTATTATGACGGAAAGAATAAAGGAATGCCTCTAAAGGCATTCAGTCATACAATTGCGTTATGGTCCGTGGTAACAGAATCCATAACACAATTCACCTTTTACCAGTAAACAAAGCGTGAATGAATTTCATAACCCGAAATTCACTCATCTCTAGGTACAAGCACGCTGGAGCCACTCCTGGATTCTATGAATGTGTTACATAGGGATTTGTAGTGGATTTTACCCTATATACATTACATCCTCTTTTCTGGTACACAGCATATCCTCCATGTGTGACCATACTCCATTATGGAACAATTTTTTGTATCTTAACCACAGAAATCTGAATTTGCATTTTCAACAACATTTCCTGAAGACACGACGTTGGAGGAGAGGGCAGGTCACAGTAAGGAGCGTCCAGCACATTACACTGGTATCAATACAAAAGAAAATTTCAAGAATGAGGAAGAATGAGCTGTATGGTGGCAGACTGGATAGACTGGTCTGAAGAGCAAGGCAGTCTTGTTTGGTGCTGGAGTCCAACAACCTCATACACAACTTACTCACTGAGCCATAATATGGGGGTGCGCCATCAAAGGGAAAACACGCTTGTGTAACAAGAGTATATAATATGCTACATGGGACTTCAGCAAAACTAATTAGAAAAGGGAAAGTCATTACTACTACGGTCTAATCTGTAGGCAGCGGCTGGGGCTCTTCACACCGCCTATTTTAGGCCTCTAGGGTGAAAATCTGTCCCAATGCAGCAAAATTCTGTCCACCAAAAAGTTTCGACCAACTCTAAATTGCTCCACAGCACTTATGCACCACAATTGTGAATTTCAGCTTCATAAATGTATCTGCAGGTAGACAAAAAGATGGACACTGCCCCCCAAAAAACAGAGGATGTCAGAAAAAGTCAGTCATTCTTTTTAGTTTGTCTGAATAAGAAGTTTGTCAGGAGCAGGCAGAATTTGGGCGCAAAAAAAAAGAAAAAAAAAAAAAAAGTGGCGCACTTTTCCTGGTGAATAAATTTAGGCCACAGGCATGATGATTGCGTGTTTTGTGGTCTGCAAAATACGGATACTGGCAGCATGCACTTGGCATTTTGCGGAATGGCACGTCCAGCCCATAACAGAACAGTCCTATCCTTGTCTGCAAGGTGGACGACAACAGGACATGTTCTATATTTTTGCGGATGCAACGGAAAGGACATGCAGACAGCATATGGTGTGCTGTCCGCATCTTTTGCGACCCCACTGAATTGAATGGGTCCGCATCTGACCAACAAAAAATGTGGATCGGATGTTGACAAAAAAAAAAGTGTGTGTGCATGAGCCCTTATTATGACTCAATAGTTACACTGCCGATCCCCCCCACGGGACAGCTATCTATGGCATTCCGTCATCTGATATTAGCTAAGTAATAATCCCTCCTTTGGGAATCTGTTAAATCAAGATTATTACTGCTAGTCTATATATGCTGTAATATTATACACTGCCTGTCCAAAAAGATTCTCAATGGGGAATCTGGACTCTGTGGTGGCCAAGCCATGTGTGAAAATGATGTCTCATGCTCCCTGAACCACTCTTTCACTCTTTGAGCCCGATAAATCCTGTATTGTCATCTTGGAATATGCCCGTGCCATCAGGGAAGAAAAAAATCCATTGATGGAATAACCTGGTCATTCAGTATGTTCAGGTAGTCAGCTGACCTCGTTCTTGGAGCAAATACTGTTGCTGAATCTAGACCTGACCAACTGCAGCAACCCCAGATCATAGCACTGCCCCCACAGGCTTGTACAGTAGGCACTAGGCAAGATGGGTGTATCACTTCATCTGCCTCTCTTCTTACCCCGATGTGCCCATCACTCTGGAACAGGGTAAATCTGGACTCAGACCACATGACCTTCTTCCATTGCTCCAGAGTCCAATCTTTATGCTCCCTAGCAAAATGAAGCCTTTTTGATTAGTGGTTTTCTTATGGCTACACAGCTGTTCAGTCCGAATCCCTTGAGTTCCCTTCGCATTGTGAGTGTGGAAATGCTCTTACTTTCACTATTAAACATAGCCCTGAGTACTACTGTTTTTCTTCGATTTGATTTCAAACGTTTAAGTGATCGCCGATCATTCAGTATTTTTTCCCCGCCACATTTTTTCCTCGAATATGATGGGTCCCCACTATCCTTCCAGTTTTTAATAATGCGTTGGACAGTTCTTAACCCAATTTTAGTAGTTTCTGCAATCTCCTTAGATGTTTTCTCTGCTTGATGCATGTCAATGATTTGACCCTTCTCAAACAGACTAACATATTTTCCACGACCACGAGATGTGTCTTTCGACATGGTTGTTTAAGAAGTGAGAAGCAACTCATTGTACAAGTTGGGGTTAAATAACTTGTTGCCAGCTGAAAGATAATCGCCCATGCAGTAATAATCCAATAGGAGGTCATACCTATTTGCTTAGTTAAATCCAGGTGGCAACTTTTTTTTTTTGGACAGGCAGTGTATATATCGTATGTACACACACACACACATAATATATGCTACCAGCAAGAAATACAGAACTGACTTTCACAGCAGTGGTTTAATAGATCAAGCCAATCCGCACCAAAGGCCGATTTCAATTTCAGACAGCATTATAATGCCATGGGTCCACGTCACAGGAGCAACACTCAGGATGGTAGAAGCAGATAGGGCTCCTGGTGGAAAAGCCCGGCCAACGTCCTCGGCTCACAGTTTACACCTGGAAAAAGTGAACTCATTCAAAAGTCTTCTGACTCCTCAAAGTGTTCTTTGTACCAAGCGCTACTTGATGAGTCACAGGACGGTGCCTTCCAGTGTGAGTCAGTGTGTATGTGACCCAGCGAGCGGAAACTAAAAGTAACGGCATCCAGTTTCACTACTAGGCAGGGAAATCCAGCCATGGTGAGTAATAACACAACACAAGCCAGAAAGTGGAGGCTCCCAAGCGGTCACCGCTGGTCATACAAGTCCCTGCTCTTGTGAGGGACAAGATAGGATCTGGGTGCAGAACAGGAACCCCAACAAAAAGTCAGTCATCCCTGATGCCACACAGTGATGGAGACACGTTGTGATCTTGCGGGTAATACACAGCCCTGTGCCCACCTCAACTGGCAGGGACTCCCTCTATCACCTCACTGGCACCCATATAAAAAGGATCCAAGGCTGCTGATAGGATACCATGACAGCCAAGGCCCTAATCTAATGTGTATTAGAATGCTTGAAAAAGGCATAAATTAAGACTTTTTCCCCCATGAACATGCTTATATTGGGGGGGGGGGGGGAAGATAAAATGAAAAAAAAAAAAAAAAAAAAAAAAAAGAAAGTACACGGTGGACACAGCCTTTCACTTGGATGCAGCAGCCAGACACAGCACTATGCAGCGGAGGGCACCTGTAGTTTCTGGCACTGGCCTGAACGGACTAAATCGGTCTCCCGACAATCCGCCCTGTGGATAGTACTCCTTCTACGTGGGGAAGGCTCGGATACACGTTTCTGCACCAGAATCCGCATGTGTAACTTGTAACTACTTTTTATGTAATGCCCGCAGCCTGCCACCCAAAACAGAGGATTTATACTTACCTGCTTCCTGCTACTCGGCTCCTACCTGCTGACTTTGTCATCTCCATCTTCTCGATGCATGGTCACATGTTCAGCTGCAGCGAATAACTGGCTTTAGTAGTAATGTGGCTACAAGTAGCAAGTTGCCACTGAAGCCAGTTATAGGCTGCAGCAGAGCATGTGATCATTATAATGCACCGCCAGATGTAAACACTGCGGGGACCAGAAAATGAAGCAGCGGAGGCAGCGTGTAGGACCCGAGCAGCGGGAAGCAGGCAAGTATGAACCTTCTATTTCAGGCTACGGACATTAGATGAAAAGTCATTACTACTGCCAACCACTTTAAATGGGTATTCCCATCTCACACCTTGATATCCCTAGGATATACCATCAATGTCAGATAGGTGCAGGTCCCATCTTTGGGCCAAGTCTTCTTTGACGGGTGCTCTTTAAAGCTCTGTTCACACTAGTGGTAAAAATACCACTCTAGATATTGACCTCCTGCTAAGGTTTGGTGGACCTTGTTATGGAGGACCCGGCATGTCTATTATTACAAGGGATGCCAGGTGCAGAAGGGCTGACCAGATGCCAAGGAATTACCAAGCAGGGTAGTACAAGGGACTGGTAGCTTGGCTTTCTGGGATTACTGGAGGAATCAGAAATCTCATGTCTGTGGCCAGCTTTGGGCTATGTTCACATATTCAGGATTTTGTATGGCTTTAGGTGAATATTCCACATCAAAAGCTGACAATGCTTCATATCTTATCCATGTGCTCCAGACAAGTCTGTCAAAACAACCCACGGCAAGGAAAGCCCACAGATGTGCCCCACTGAACTACAACGGGGTTGATCCGAGTGCAGATCTCCAGGCCAATCTGCTATTCTGAAAATTCCAAGGTGGATTCAACTATGGCAGACCCTTCCCATGTGAACATGGCTTTAAAGTAGGCATAAAGGTGAAGCTTTCCTGCACATCTCACTGAATTGACTGCATCCGGCTGATATTCTATGAATGAAACCTCCCCATATGGGTGTATTCACACACAGCTTTTTGGAAGAGGTTTTGAGGCAGATCTGCCTGCAGGATTTTCAGCCAAAACCAAAAAAGTGGATCATGTGGGAAGGAGAAGGACGTCCTCCCTTTATATTTCTGATTCCTTTCTGGCTTTGGCTGAAAATCCTGCAGGAAAATCTTCCTCAAAAACTCTGTGTGGTGGTACCCCTAGTTTAAAGGGACACTGACAGGCCCTATAAAACAGTTATTCCTATGCAGTCATAGATCTATTAAAGTGTATTCCAATGATATAAGAGTACCCCCTGTCCGCATTGTAAACCATGTAAAAACAACTTTATATTCATCTGTCAATCACATTTCTTTATGCCCAAGGGGCGTTTTTTCTCCTACCTTCGCGCCCAGCCGTCGATTCCTAGCGCCGCCCAGCTCATTATTATTCACTGCGCTGGGCGGCTTTTACAGTCCCCGATCCTGCCGAGCCGGCGCAGCAGGAGACGCCGATGCCACCGCATTGAATAAGGGACGCAGGCGCACTGCGAGTGAGGGTGCCGGGTAAGTTATCCGGCGCACGCGCAGAAGGTACAAGTGAGGCCGATGCCCATACGTTTCTATTGGGCATGCACTGGCTCGGCAGGATCGGGGACTGTAAAAGCCGCCCAGCGCAGTGAATAATGAGCTGGGCGGCGCTAGGAAACGACAGTTGGGGCGCGGCTGGGCACAATGGTAGAAGAAAACCCGCCCCTTGGGCATAAAGGAAGGTGATTGACAGATGAATATAAAGTTGTTTTTACATGGTTTACAATGCGGACAGGAGGTACTCTTATATCATTGGAATACACTTTATAGATCTATGACTGCATAGGAATATCTAAATATGTTTATCGGGCCCGTCAGTGTCCCTTTCATGTCAGATAAGCGTGTCCGGTGCGGAAAACATGCCCCGTGTGGGGGCGCGATTCCCCCTTTGTGGACACTGCTCTTTTCACAGGACATAATGCAGTCAATATAAATCAGTAGATGCAAGCTCGGACAGAGACATCAGAAATCTCTGTAATGCCGCGCCGTCCATAACGGAATCACGCCCCCACACTGGACACACTAGGAGTTCTGACACAGATTCTGCCCCAAAACTGCACCGAAAAAAAGAAGAAGTGACCCGACCATTCTTGATGCAGATTCAGGGTCTAGAATTCCCACTGAAAATGGACAGAATGAAAAACTGCGTGCAAAAACACATAAAAAAACCACCACATGTAAAAAACAAAAACACAACAAACTTCCCTTCTTGGCGCAGCTTTAAGCTCCGCGATCATCAGCGCTGCGTCCCATTCAGATGTATGGGTGGCAGAGAGGATTTTTTTGGGCAAAATTTCAGCGTGGCTGTCTGTGCCAAAATTCCAATTAAAGGGGTTCTTCGGGAATTAAGAAAATGAAAATACTTAAATATTACTTTATTATAAATATATTCCCAAATACCTATCATTATTTATAATGGCTAGTTTTGTCTAGGGAGCAATCATCAGGGTTAACAAAATGGCCGCTGTCCCATTAATTCACACATGAGGACAAGTTACTTTACAAAACTGAGGTAAAGAGCTGCCTCATCCTCCTCTATAGGGAATATGATTCTAAATACAGATAAGAAGACATGAGGAGACATGAAGTACAGAGAGGATGGACAGGACAGGCTGTGGTGATGGAGACTGCATACAAGTGCTGCTGCTCATTAGCTGCATCCCCACCTCCTCTCACGTCTCCTCATCATCTCCATTCTCACAGAGATTCACCTGTATTCAGGATCATATTCCCTGACAAGCAGAGCCAAGAGGAGGATGAGGCAGCACTATGGCTCAATGTGGTGAAGTAACTTGTCTTCCTGTATGATTAGGACAGGTTTTGTGTGTACTGATAGGATGGCGGCCATTCCCCCCCCCTAATGATTGCCCCCTAGACAAACAAGCCATTCTAACTAATGAAAGGTAGTTGTGAAAATATATTATAATAAAATAATACTTTAATTTTTTTAATTCCTGGAGAACCCCTTCAAAAGACCGCTGTGTGAACGTCCCCTAAAAAATAAAATTTTTAATCTAAACGTGGAATCCTAAGGCCTCATGCACATGGCCATTGTGTGTTTTGTGGTCCACAAATCACAGATCCGCAAAAAATGGATGTGTCTGTGCACGGTCCGCAATTTGCGGAAAGCGCAGACAAGAATAGGACAGGTCATTTTTATTTGCGGACCACGGAACGGAGCAATGGATGTGGACAGCACACGGAGTACTGTCCGCATCTTTTGCGGCCCCATTGAAGTGAATGGGTCCGCATCCGAGCCACCAAAACTGCGGCTTGGATGCGGACCAAAACAACGGCCGAGTGCATGAGGCCTAAACCAGCCCTCGGGGGAGGGGGTGCCACACAGTCAGGTTTCTTGATGCAGTTTTGGAAGCCATAACCAGGACTGGATCATAAAGGAGAAACTTGTCTTTTTTTAATTCCACTTCTGGCTTTGGCTTCCAAGACGACATCAGGAAACCTGGCATGTGGCCGTACCCTCACATATCTGAAGCTGCACATCTGGGCATCAGCATGGGGGTGAAGAATGCTTCCTAAGCAGACATATAGGAGCAGGACACTGGGCACCTCTGTGTTGGTAGCCATGTCGCCAAGGAAAGGTGCCACAGGCAGAGCAGAACCACAAGCGGGTGTGCCTGGGGTGACTATATGTCCCCCTTCCCCAAAAAAAAAGGCCAGCCACGATTCATAAATTACCCAAAATATCCCAGATTTTCAAGGATGGATGGGGGGTGCAAAAGCAGAAGGACCTGTGATGTCACAATCATGTGATCGGTCAGCCTGAGAAACCTTGGGAGCTGTAGTCCTCTCCTCTTATACTCCCTCTCTGAATTGTGCGCTGCTATCCCATAATAACGGCCTGGCCTAGCTGGGAGTTGTAGTCCTCTGATACCTCCGCCCTGGCGCATTCTATGTGTGGTATGGTGCCCTCCAATGCAGCAGCACTCACCTGCGGAAGACGTTGCTTAGGAAGTTCTGGTCCGGGGCTCCGTACTGGTAAGCCATGGCTACAGCTAGGTGTGCTCACCCTGTCAGGCACTGCCTCTTCTAGTCCTGTGCCCGCACTCAGCCCCGACCCGGAAGTTGTCCCCGCCACTCCTGCGCCCCGCCCCCACACACCAGGTCTAGCGCCCCTGCCCGACACGTCATGGGGTGAGTACGGACTACGGAGCGACACCAGAGAGCGAACGGGGACTAGGTTCTCAGTCTAGGAGCCGCTTCAAAATCTGAAATGGATTCTGATTGGTCCCATAGACTTTGAATGAGGACGCAGCGTCCATTCACCATGCAGCAGGGAGGCATTGGGGTTCTGCACCTCATTCTAGGGGTCTGTGGAGGTCCCAGTGATAGTTATTACTTATACTGTGGACATGGAAAACTAAGGGCACATTCACACAGCAATTGGATTGGGGGAACCTGCTGCCACAAAAAACACCAGAAATGGGCAGGTTTTTGCGGTGGGACCACAGTGGGCCCTCCGCAGCTTTCAACCTTGCATTGTGGGTTGTGGACTGAAAACCAAGGTGTGCATCAGAATTGGCAGCAGATGTGGAGCTTTCTGAAGGGCGAGTATTCTGCACGGGTGCAATGGGTGAGTTGAACGCATTGCACCAGCACTGAATCCTGACCCATTCATTTCCATGGGGCTGTTCACATGAGCGGTGATTTTCACGCATCACTTGTGCGTTGCGTGAGAATCGCAGCATGCTCCTCTTTGTGCGTTTTTCACGTAACGCAGGCCCCATAGAAATGAATGGGGTTGCGTGAAAATCGCAAGCATCCGCACATCCTTCACATGATCTTTTAACATGGTGATGGATCATGTGATGGACCATGTGATGACCAGAGTGACGTCACCACATGTCCTTTTCCTGCATTCAGCAAAGAAGACAGAAGAGATGCCGGCTGCGCGATCAAGTGGACTAAGGGGAGTTTAATTAATTAATTTTTTAACCCCTCCAGCGCTATGTTACTATGCATTCTGTATTCAGAATGCTATTATTTTCCCTTATAACCATGTTATAAGGGAAAATAATACAATCTACAGAACACCGATCCCAAGCCCGAACTTCTGTGAAGAAGTTCGGGTTTGGGTACCAAACATGCTGATTTTTCTCACGCGAGTGCAAAACGCATTACGCACCCGCACCTTTTCACGCAACGCCTGTGTGAACTCAGCCTAAGGCCACCTGCACGCGTTGCGGAATACGTGCGGAAAACAACTGCGTATTACAGTACCAGCAATTAGGGGTGAGCAACCCGAACTTTACAGTTTCGGGCAGTGGAGGAATCCTGTTATAACGGAATTCTATGACAGAATGGAAAACGATAACTTCGATAACCCGCACTTTAGACGCTGAACTTAAAACACAAGTTCGCTCAACACTACTCTTAAAGGTTTCCGTTTTCCATAACAGGATTCCTTCACTGCTAGGGATGAGCAAATCGACTTCGGATGTTTCATCCAAAGTCGGTTCACACAAAACTTTGTTAGAATACTGTACGGTACAGTAGAAATTAATTTCTGAAGTTATTACCCGAAGTCTCGTGATACTTCGCGAAGTAATAACTTTGGCTCATAGGAGCCAATACATTCTAATACTGTACGGAGCGCTCGCTCCGTACAGGATTCTAACGAAGTTTTATTCGACTCGACTTCGGATGTTTCATCCAAAGTCGATTCGCTCATCCCTGTTCACTGCCCGAACCTGTAAAGTTCGGGTTGGCTCTTCCCTCCCAGCAATGTGTATAAGATGACACAAATCTCATGTACACTCTGCAGATTTTTTCTGTGCGGAAGTTTACCAGGCCTGCATTACGGAATAAATATCATATCAATTATGTTTGCGGTTTTAACTGCGGATTTCACCCTTCTTAATGGAAGGATGAGATCTGCAGCATGGAAACGTGTGCGGATCTTATGTGCTTTCATCCGCACCCGTGTTCATGTGGCCTAAATGGTGCAGATTGTCCGCAGTAGTTTCTGCTGTGAGAATCAGCATCTACGCCACGTGAACTAATTCCTAGGCCACGGTGCAGATTTGTGTGCAGAAAATCCTCAAGAAATCAGTACAATAAACACATAAATTCTGACTATTTATGGTTGTTTTGGTTTTTAGTGCATTTTTTATGCAGGCTCTGGTGTGGATTTTCTGTTAATGTTAACCACTCTATGGAAGTCTGTGGGGAAAACCACTCGGGCCTCTTTCACACGGGCGTGTGTGCATTGTGGGAAAACCGCACGAGTAGGCATGCAATTGCAGTCAGTTTTGACTGCGATTGCGTTCTGATGTTCAATTATTTCCGCGCGGGTGCAATGCGTTTTGCACGCACGTGAACAAAAAACTGAATGTGGTACCTCAACCCGGACTTCTTCACTGAAGTTCGGGTTTGGTGTTCTATTCATTTTATTAATTTCCCTTATAACATGATTATAAAGGAAAATAATAGCATTCTTAAAGGGAATCTGTCACCAGATTGTGACCTTATAGACCCCTTACATAGCGCTCTAGCATAGCAGTCTATGATTCTAATGGTACCTTTGATGTTTTCTTGTGAAGTTCCCCCAAGGCAAAAACTGACTTTTATTCATATGTAAATTAGGGCTCGTAAGTGCCCAGGGGCCGGCGTTCACCTCGTTGGTGCCCAGGCTGTTCTGCCTCTTTTCGTCATATCCCCGCCCCAGCCTCTTCCTCTGCCTGCTCCGCTCTTCCTTTGCGTCCTCCTTCTCTACAGCGAGATCCCGCACCTGCTCTATCCATTGCTTGGCCTGGGCATGTGCACTGCGATGCCCATTGTGGGCACGGCATCGCAGTAGCTACTGAACATGCCCCAGCCAAGCAATGGAGAGCACAGGCGCGGGATCTCGCTGCAGAGAACTTGAGAAGGAGGACGCAAAGGAAGAGCGAGGCGGGCAGAGGAAGAGGCTGGGCGGGGATATGACGAAAAGAGGCAGAACAGCCTGGGCACCAACGAGGTGAACGCCGGCCCCTGGGCACTTGCGAGCCCTAATTTACATATGAATAAAAGTCAGTTTTTGCCTTGGGGGAACTTCACAAGAAAACATCAAAGGTACCATTAGAATCATAGACTGCTATGCTAGAGCGCTATGTAAGCGGTCTTTAAGGTCACAATCTGGTGACAGACTCCCTTTAATACAGAATGCTTAGTAAAATGTGCCTTGAGGGGTTAAAAAAATTAAATTAACTCACCTCATCCACTTGTTCTCGCAGCCGGCATCGTCTTCTTTCTTCATCTTTCAGGACCTGCGCTGATGCATGTAATCGCGCTCACCACGTGGTCAGTGCGGTGTAGCAGAGTGCACATGCTGCTGCTCATTAGCCACACGCCACCAGTCCGTCCTCTCTGTCCACCAATCTCTCCTAGCCCAGGTTATGGCTGCAAAAAAAATATATGCTATTTTATAAAGCCTCATTCACATGTCAGTGATTTTGAGCCAAAATCAGGCGCAGCTCTAAACACAGAACAGGTGCAGATCTCTCCCTTAGGGCTCATGCACACGGCCGTTGCCCGGCCATGCCCGTATTGTGGCCCGCAAACAGTATTTGTTCGTTCCTACACATACAGAGCTAGTTTCACACTAGCTTTAGTGAGACCCGGCAGTCTTTTCCAGCCTGCCGGGTCTTTCTGGATTCGGTATTACTGGAAACTACATGATTGCCGTCCGGCCACATTAACTATAATGAGGACTGGCGGAGATCCGGCTGCAACACGACAAATATGCAGAGGAGTAACCTGACGATTACCGCTGCCACACCTTCAGGATTTTTTATGCAGTTTTGGAAGGTAAAACCAGGAGTAGATTGAAAAATTTGTTTCTGCCAATAATGTCTCTTCTGTTATGATCCACACCTGATTTCAGCTTCAAAAACTGCATCAAAAAAGCTTGAACGTGTGGCAGCACTCTAATATTTAGGTACTTGTATTAATTCCTGGAAAACCCCTTTAACGGCCACAGGTTTGGGGGTTACCGTACAGCAAATAACATTGAGGATCTAATGAACAGTCTGGTGTCTTACAGCGCAGCCGCTCCGTGTGGCTGTACCTTTACTAGTCAAGCCACTTAAGACGTGAGTAGCGATCCACAAACTGGGCCACATGCAGAAAGAGCGCACATCATGGATGACTGGGCTGGTCTGTGGATGGTAATGTGTGTGTATCATACTTTAATACACCTTCATTTGTCACTTTTGCAGCTTATCGAACCTCCTCGTAAATAATATATTTTTTTATTCTTTTCTCCTAGGCGCAAGACTTTGTGATTTCAAGCAACGCCATCTGTAAAGAATGATCAGCGTGGTAACCTCCTCATACAGTATGACCACTATGAATACTTGCCAGGCGCAGTTTCCGATGTTATAGGCACACAGTTTTCCACCTGTGGTTCCAGTTTCGACATGGCTAATAAAAATCTAGCAATGGAAAGGAAAGCGGCGTACCAGGGACAACGGCGGAGCAGTTTATTGACGCTGCCATTTATGTTTTCAATTGCCTTTCTTGTAAGAATGGTCCTTATCATCTATGGAGTCTACCAAGACCGCACAATGGTGGTGAAATACACAGATATCGACTACCACGTCTTCACGGATGCCGCTCGATATATCACTCAGGTAATGACTGCCTTCAGTGCAGCACCGAAATCTGCCACAACCAGGGTCCAAATCATGTGTACTCCTAATAATAAGAGCGCTGCACGATCATCATGAGGTGTAATGCAGAACAAGAGCAAGGGACTACCCCATGGTGAGGTATATGTGTGCGGTAATCCTGTACGTCAGAAGATTGCACACTTCATTCCTGTAACGTACTGCCATAAAATAGCCTGGATTCTGGAAGCACGTGGCGTGTAACTTGCATAGTTCACCTTGGCATGGTTTTACGTGAAAACATCAGTAAATGTCTAAAAAGAATTTACTAATGCTGTATGTTTTAATGTTTAGTATACAAGTATAAATTGTGTACCTAGATTGGACAACCCCTTTAAGCTAAGAGGCAGAGTATATGCTCATGGCAGTGTAGTTTATGTGGGTTTCTGTCCGTATTTTGCTGCGTTTCCGCACCAAATCCACAGCAAAATCTGCATCAGTTACTTGTGGGTTTTGTCACGGACAGTGGCTCGTATTTGCCCCACATCTCTCCCTTTGCATTGCACAGGAAATCCACACAAGCAATTGCCACGCTGCACGCAGGTCCTCTGAAATTTTGAAAAGCACATCTTCTTAGCCTGAGTTCACATCAGTGTTCAGCCGTTCCATTCTTCTGCTCAGTCATAGAGCCGGAGAACGGAAAGGACGGATTCGGCACATAACTGAGCTCAACAGAGCCTACGGGCCCCATAGACTATAATGGGGTCCATTAGGTTTCTGCTCAGAGGAAGATTTTTGAAGCAGAGACGAAAGTCCTGCGTGAAAAAAAAAAAACATCCTCTGAGCGGTCTATGGGGTTCGTAGGCTCTGTCCGAATCAGTTATGTGCCGAATCTGTTCTTTCCATTCTTCTGCTCTGATGAGGGATGGAGCAGAAGAACGGAAAGTCTAAATGGTGATGTGAATGCAGCCTTAGCTGGTACTGTATTCCTCACGAAAAACTGCATGTTTGTATGTGTGCATATACCCTTAGGGTCCTTTTACACTGCATGGTGCACAGGGCAAGGATTGTTAAGCCAGAGTAGAGCTGAATTTACATGCAGCAATCATTCCCTCTGTATGGGAACGAACAATCCCTAGTACGATTGTTCATTTCCCATAGGCTACCTGCACATGGGTGTGGGTAGAATTGCAGAAATTCTGCGTGGATTTCTGTGCAATTCCACAGCTAAATCCGCATGTGTTAATTGGGGGTTTAGATGCTTTTTTTTGCAGCAGATCTCACCCTTTTATTGAAAAGGGTTAAATCCACGCCAGAAATTGCACAAACAATTGACATGCTGCAGATTTCAAAATCCACACAGAAGAGAAAAGCTGTGTGTACATGAGGTTTGTCCACGTGAGATTCCATGCAGAAAAACCACATGTAATCTGCATGGTTTGCAGGCAGCCCTACAGTCTCATTGTTTGCAGACAGCCCTACAGTCTCATTGTTTGCAGACAGCCCTACAGTCTCATTGTTTGCAGGCAGCCCTAGTCTCATTGTTTGCAGGCAGCCCTAGTCTCATTGTTTGCAGGCAGCCCTAGTCTCATTGTTTACAGGCAGCCCTAGTCTCATTGTTTACAGGCACCCCTAGTCTCATTGTTTGCAGCCAGCCCTACAGTCTCATTGTTTGCAGACAGCCCTAGTCTCATTGTTTGCAGGCAGCCCTAGTCTCATTGTTTGCAGGCAGCCCTACAGTCTCATTGTTTGCAGCCAGCCCTACAGTCTCATTGTTTGCAGGCAGCCCTAGTCTCATTGTTTACAGGCAGCCCTAGTCTCATTGTTTGCAGGCAGCCCTACAGTCTCATTGTTTGCAGCCAGCCCTACAGTCTCATTGTTTGCAGGCAGCCCTAGTCTCATTGTTTGCAGGCAGCCCTAGTCTCATTGTTTGCAGGCAGCCCTAGTCTCATTGTTTGCAGGCAGCCCTACAGTCTCATTGTTTGCAGGCAGCCCTACAGTCTCATTGTTTGCAGCCAGCCCTACAGTCTCATTGTTTGCAGGCAGCCCTAGTCTCATTGTTTGCAGGCAGCCCTACAGTCTCATTGTTTGCAGCCAGCCCTACAGTCCCATTGTTTGCAGGCAGCCCTAGTCTCATTGTTTACAGGCAGCCCTAGTCTCATTGTTTACAGGCAGCCCTAGTCTCATTGTTTACAGGCAGTCCTACAGCCCCATTGTTTGCAGGCAGCCCTACAGTCCCATTGTTTGCAGCCAGCCCTACAGTCCCATTGTTTGCAGCCAGCCCTACAGTCTTATTGTTTGCAGGCAGCCCTACAGTCTCATTGTTTGCAGGCAGCCCTACAGTCTCATTGTTTACAGGCAGCCCTAGTCTCATTGTTTACAGGCAGCCCTACAGTCCCATTGTTTGCAGCCAGCCCTACAGTCCCATTGTTTGCAGCCAGCCCTACAGTCCCATTGTTTGCAGCCAGCCCTACAGTCCCATTGTTTGCAGCCAGCCCTACAGTCTCATTGTTTGCAGGCAGCCCTAGTCTCATTGTTTGCAGGCAGCCCTACAGTCTCATTGTTTGCAGGCAGCCCTACAGTCTCATTGTTTGCAGGCAGCCCTACAGTCTCATTGTTTGCAGGCAGCCCTAGTCTCATTGTTTGCAGGCAGCCCTAGTCTCATTGTTTGCAGGCAGCCCTACAGTCTCATTGTATGCAGGCAGTACATTCTTGCTTATGCAAGGTGATGCGCTACTGACAAACGACCATTTAGGTGCCACATGGTGGTCGGTGGCCCCTTTACACAGGACAGTTATCCTGTTCCTGTCCCGATAATTGTCTGGATGGTTTAGGCTGGATCCAGGCAGCCTGTCCGATTTCTGTTAGGCATTTGTAAGCCATTTGAATTACTGAGTTTTAGATTGAAAATGGACAAGAATAGTGAATACTGAAGTGTTACTTTAATGGGTCCATGGGCTATGCATGTGCAGTACGGGTAGCACATGGTCGTCGTCCGAATTAGGCAGGGATTTAGGTCTGTAAAATAAGGGAATGCTTTATCTTTTCATACAAACCTATATATCCAACTGCTTGTCTCCTCCTGCTCCAGATCATGCTGCCTACAAGAATATTCTATGTGATAGTTCCTTTAATTTGATTTATCTTCTGTTCTTAAAAAGAAGTAACACTATAGGCAGATTTACTATTGGAAATGTACCAGAATCTGTCACCTGTGCCTTACACCACATTTTTTTAAGGGTTTCAGACATTCCTTAAACTGGGGCATATGTCTATATGAATGGGATCAGTACATCTACCCCTATGTACCGGTAATTTGTAGTGAATAACAGTTCTTTCTCCTTTCAGGGATCTTCTCCTTATGAGAGGGCAACGTATCGGTACACACCATTACTCGCCTGGATGTTGACACCAAACATCTATCTTTCTGAAGTTTTCGGGAAGTTCTTATTTGCATGCTGTGATTTAATTGCAGCTTTCCTAATCCAAAGAATCCTTCTCCTCCAAGGCCTGGATAGCCACACGGCTAGCAAGTACAGTGCTTTTTGGCTTTTTAACCCATTGCCTATGGCTGTCTCCAGCAGAGGGAATGCAGAATCGGTCTTGGCTGTTCTTGTTTTATCATCTCTGTATTATGTGAAGAAGTGCCATCTTGTGAAGGCCGCCCTTCTCTTTGGTCTCTCAGTTCACATGAAGATCTATCCTGTGACCTATCTATTGCCCATTTCACTGTCACTGCAAGCAACAAGAACTAAGGGAAGTAGGTCGCACGTAGCCGGTGGATTGGTTCGGAAATTCTTCCAAGATTCCTGGGAGCTCTTCCTCAGACTCCTCAATTGGAACACCCTAACCTTTGGCATTGTATTCAGTTTTACATTACTTACACTAAGTTTTGTCTTCTACTGTAGGTAAGGTGTTTTTCTACTTTTTAGGTTGAAATATTTAAATTCAGTTCTAGTTCTTTTTAGTTTCTCATCACTGTATGTTCCTTAGACTGTTACCTGAAGTGTTCTCTTTAGGACTGCAGACTGGGTTTATGGGGTCTGAATACGGAGCGGCTGTCTTTTCTTTCAGCGGGATGTAGTCCATGCAGTGCTGAATTGCAGTCTGCTTTTCATAGTAATCATTTAGACAGTAGTCATCATTTTATTTTCTTTCAGTAGATGACTGCAGCATTAAAGCATGTCCCTAGTAACATTTAGAAGGGTCTATTAACACTGCATTTTGCAGTTTAGAGGATTTCCCAACATATTTCTTCAATGGATGCTACTATATAGGCATACAGTGGCATCTGTCACCTGTAGGCCTTCAGTGGATGTCCATGCGGCTTACAAACATTTACACCAATGTATACTAGCAAGACTAAGGCCAAAAGGACACTCTTTTGGCCTTCGTCCGGTCAAATGGGACCTATGGATACATTTACTTTATGCATTGAGAGCATTTTCCCGCCACATACACCAAATAAATGCAAACACAGTGGGATTACATCCTTAGGCCTCTTGCACACGAACGTTTTCTTTTTCCGTTCCGTTTTTTGCGTTCCGTATACGGACTGTATACGGAACCATTCATTTCAATGGATCCGCAAAAATACCGGAAGGTACTCAGTATGCTTTCCGTTTTCGTATTTCTGTTCAAAGATAGAATATGTCCTATTATTGTCCGTATAACGGACAAGGATAGTACTGTTCTATAAGGCAGTGTTTTCCAACCTTTTTTGTGCAAAGGCACACTTTTTTCATGAAAAAAATCACGAGGCACACCACCACTTTTTTGACTTAGCTATAAGTTCAGCAACGTGATAGCTAGCTTTAAGAGCTCTTTCATTTACTTTTGTGTTTTTTCTCATGAAAGTTGCCTGTTTCTCCGTGTTTTCACGCAGGCGAACAAAATAGTCTGCATTCTTGTTTTGAAGCGAAGGGTGTTTCGTTTGGAGATGGCGTTTAAGTTTACTTGGGACCATAGCACTGTTAGATAGCTTTTCACCACACACCAAGCACAGTGGAGTTGGTTTCTTTGCATCTCCGGTGAAAGTAAATCCAAATGAAATATAGCTTTCGCTATATTGCCTTGTGCCAGAGAATTTGCTTGAGCTAACCATCTTTGCTTTCTTTTGATCCCCACTCATACTTGGGCTCTCATCTGGCTCCGAATTTTGTTCAGGGTCCAGTTCTTTCCTTTTCAAAAACTTGTCCATCACTGTATCTGCTCCTGTCTCACTGTCACTCAGTACTTACTGTGCTTGTCTCCTCCAGATAGCCGCTGTCCGTCACACCTAAGGCGCTCTTCTCCATCCAGATCCATCAATCAGCGCTCTTCTGCTCATGTCTCCTCCAGATCCATCACTCAGCGCTCCTCTGCGCTGCGATAATCGGATCCATCGGCGCTCTTCTGCGCATCAGATCCATCAATCAGCGCTCTTCTGCTCATGTCTCCTCCAGATCCATCACTCAGCGCTCCTCTGCGACGCGATAATCAGATCCATCGGCGCTCTTCTGCGCATCGGTGATCTACTGCGATGTCTCCTCCTGTCAGACTGTAACAGGACAGTGACACCGGAGCTATATAGTCCGTAACATGCGGCTTCAGCTCACAAATAGACCAAATTGGAATTTTTCCCCACGGCACAGTGGTTGAAAAACACTGAAGGGGCCAGCTGTTCCGTTCCACAAAAAACGGAATGCACACGGACGTCATCCGTATTTTTTGTGGATTCGTTTTTTGGGGAGCGCAAACTACTGAAAAAGCCATACGGTCGTGTGCAAGAGGCCTTACTGATTCCATCATGCTGAAGGTTCAGGGGCATAGGATTAGGTCAATATCCAGTCATCATCCATATCAGTTTTTTTTACAACATGACATTCTTACACCAGAACTAAACCTATAAATGAATACTAAAAGTAAAGAAGAAATAGTTGTCCTTATTGTTTAACGTGTAGAAATCTCGCAGAAAACACAGGGTTAATCTCTTGCTGATCTGTTCCACCTTCAGCGCGGACCAATGGAGATGGTGTAACTGAACCAAGTTGTGGGCTTTAAAGGGAACCTGTCACCGGGATTTTGCGTATAGAGCTGAGGACATGGGTTGCTAGATCGCCGCTAGCACATCCGCAATATCCAGTCCCCATAGCTCTGTGTGCTTTTATTGTGTTAAAAAAACGATTTGATACATATGCAAATTAACCTGAGATGATTCCTGTACGTGAGATGAGTCCAGTGTGAAGGAACCCAGCACCGCCCGCGTCCTCAGAATCTCCTCCTTACTCCCCGACGTCAGAAAGCTAGAGCGCCGTAATCTCACGATTCGCGAGCTAACGCATGCGCAGTGTTGTCATAGTGTTCCTTCCCTGTGCTGGCATCAGCCTCAGGGAACAAACTGCGAGATTACGGCGCTCTAGCTTTGTGACATCGAGGAGATGAAGGGAGGAAGTGCTGGGATATTTTGTATTTCATGTGGTTTTAAATTTGAGAAACTAAGGTAAAGTGAAAAATCATCTGGCCCACAGTGTGAACAGTGTCCTATATCCTGTTCCCTGCACGGATGGATCCAGAGCAGACAGCATCCAGCAATTGGATAAATAAAACCAACCTTATTTCCAGTCAAGTGAAACTCTTGTGATAGACCGCACAGGTCAGACAGGTTGCTGGATGGTGTCTGCTATATGTTAAAGGGGTATCCTTTAATATCATCAATATCAGATTGGTGGGGGTCAAGCTCTTTCCTCTCATTCACTTGAATGGGACGGAGTGTAACTACAACTGCTCCTCCCCATTCAAGTGAATGGGACAGAGGAGCTGTAATTTCACGTTTGCCGCTGAGATGTCAATGGCTAGCAGGTAAACAGTGAAGAGAACGCCGCGCTCTTATGATCGATGTGGGTGCGGGAAGTCAGAGCCCCACCAATCTCATATTGATGACCTATTCTGTGAATAGGTTTTCAATATAGGAAACTGTACAACCTAGGGCTGGGCGATATGGCCTAAAATCTATATTGCGATATATTATTTTCTTTTATATGTATACAAATTACATGGCCATCATCATCCATGTCCCCCAGATAGCACCATCAGCCCCATGCCATTGCCATTTGCCATCATCCATGTCACCCAGCAAGCGGCATCAACCCCATGCCATTGCCACCATCATCATGTCCCCCAGCCAGCGCCATCAGCCCCATGCCATAGCCACACACCCCCCCCCCCCCTTCCCCCGGTAGATTCAGCCCCCTGCTAATATACTTAACCTTTCCTGCAGGGTGCGCGGCTGGCTGATGGAGTCTGCAGGAGACAGATCGCGTCTTCTTCCCAGCATGCACTGGGAGGGACCTGACATCACACTCCGCGTCAGCCAGCGCGGTGCAGAGTCGGGAGGGCACGGAGCGGTGAGTGAGATGCTTTTTCAATTCACTACCGCTCCGTGGTCATCTATTGCGATAGGGCGATATAGCTAAAATCTATATCGTTGCCCGAATTTATGGCGATATTGTATATCGTTTATATCGCCCACCCCTACAACCCCTTTAAATTTGAGAAGACCATGACCAAGCATTGCATGACCTCCATATTCCTACTAGGCGCTCTCCTCAAGGAGAAGTAGTACCCCCAGAACATGGTGATGTTAGCGAGCTTGCACTTTGGCCATATTGGCCCAGCTTTTAGAGGTGTGGTTATATAAACAGTTGTATTTGCAGCCTATGTGGTTGCGGTTTCCAGATTAGCTGGAGATGAATTTGTAGACTGAGGTATGGTAGTGCACCTATTAAAACTATTTTCCTCTATAGCTACGCTCTGCTAAATATGGTCCCTTGTTCTAACATAGCCTCACTATTTTCTGTATTTTCTGCAGCTATGGCTGGGATTTCCTTGAGCACACTTACCTCTATCACTTGACCAGGAGAGATATACGACATAATTTCTCCCCATACTTCTACATGCTTTACCTAACTGCGGAGAGTGACAGGAGCTTTGTCCTTGGCCTTGTTGCCTTTCTACCTCAGATATTGCTGCTAGCTATTATATCCGTAGCCTATTATCAAGATCTGACCTTCTGCTGCTTCTTGCACACCGCTGTCTTTGTGAGCTTCAACAAAGTGTGCACATCTCAGGTAAGCTGATCCTAAGGCCTCATGCACACCACCGTTTTTTGGTCAATGTCCAATCTGCATTTTTTTGAGGATCACACGTGAACCCAGAAAATGCGGACAGAACATGGATGTCATCAAGTGTGCTGTCCGCATTCGTGCAGCCGTTCCACCAATTATTAATGTGGCTTCCCAAGTAGGCTGGGTTCACATCACGTTTTTCCTTCCCAACCGTTTAACGTATACAAAAAACATATAAACAGATGATGCCATACAGTGGCATCTGTTCACCATAGAGTTCTACTGTAAAAAAAAAAAATGTATACTTTTTTTTTTTTACCGGACTCAAGAACGTGGTGTGCTGCGTTTTTGTATCCTCTTTTTTCCCCCAGCTCCTCCACAACGGCACTCCAGGAGGATGAAGTCTCTGCCTCCCAGGACAGGAAACAACGTAGAAGCACAAGTTTAAAAGGCCCCCTCCCCTTACCTGCTTAAGTTTTTTGTTGTTTCCTGTCCTCGGGATCGCGTGGAAGCTGCTCCTGCTGTGCAGGGGTTAATTGGATATCGCACTGCCTGTTACTACTGCCCCGTTCCGGGAGGGCCGTGCAGAGGAAGGGTGCATTGAGGAGCTTCCTCTAGCCCGTACCTTGGCATAAGCCCTTCTATGAAGGAAGCCCCGGGTTTTCGTTCCCCCGCTTCTGGCGAAGGATCGCTCTCCAGCGTGGAACGCAAACAGGCCAGAAGTTCTCTAGGGCCGAGAATTCCATTGAATAGACTGGTAAAGAAACCGCAGCACTCTCTTGTCTTCAATATCCAAGGGTTTATTCACCAAAGCAATGCGACGTTTCGACCTGTGTGGTCTTGCTCAAGGCTTGAGAAAGAGAGTGCTGCGGTTTCTTTACCAGTCTATTCATGTTTGGGGGAGTGCAGGACTGACTCCCAACACGGCTGGCACCACCACATTAAGGAACGGTAATTTATTACAATTTTTTCCGTTGTGCTGCTACACTTTGTTTTTTCCCGAGAATTCCATTGGCCATGCCTCTGCGCGTCACTTCCGGCGCTCGGATGACGTCAGAGGGCTGGCGTATATCAGGGATACCGGGAGCATGGCACTACTGGCGTTGTTGCAGCATGTCAGCTCCTGTGGACGCTCTGGTGATGTCCCGCAAGCCTGTGGATCCTCCTACCGCCCAGAGCCCGGTAAGCCTCCTCCCAAATATGTTATGTTACTTGGATGGTAGAGTGAAGGTGGGGGGGGCACAAGTGTTAGCAATTCCCCACTGGTGTGGTGCTGGTGGTCTGCATGGTCGTTCTCAATAAGAAGCCCTAAACTATCTATATTACCTTGTAGGGCAGGGAAACCAGCACCACAAAGGCCTCTGATATATCTCTAGGACGGAAGAAGTGTGCGGTATGCAGGAAGTCCCTTCCGTCCAAGACTAAAAAAGCGTTATGTCCCAGATGTACGGACAAAGTAGTGACTGAGGAGTCACCTTCCCTCCTTGATTTTTAAGAAGTATGATAAAGGAAGAGGTTAAGACAGCAATTGACAGATTACCACTAAGTTCTCCACGACCCTCTACCTCGCAGAGATCGCAAAGGTCGGATCTTCAAGAGGAACCCGCCTCTGATGAGGGAGAGATTCTATCAGATGACGGGTCAGAATCCTCTGAAGATGACTCTTCTGTACCCCAGAGGATACAGAAAGACTATTAAAGACCATACGAGCCATCATGAATATTGAAGAAGTTAAGGAACCTCTGTCCACTCAGGACAGAATGTTCCAGGCACTAGGGGAAAGGAAAAGAAAAGTCTTTCTCGTTCATGCTAACATAAAATCATGAATTACTAAGGAATGGAAAGATCCAGAGAAGCGGAATGTAATTCCGAATTCCTTTAAATGGAAATATCCCTTCACAGATGAAGACTCAGTCTTGTGGGATAAGACCCCTAAGTATGATGCCCCGGTCGCCCGCATGTCAAAAAAGACTTCCTTGCCCATTGAAGATATGGGTCTTTTAAAGGACCCCATGGATAAAAAGTGTGAGGGTCTTTTGAAACGTGCATGGGAGACAAATACGGCCATGCTAAGACCCAGTATAGCTGCCACATGTACCTCTAGGTCTCTATCTGGTTGACGCAACTAGAAGAGCACCTGGCGGCAGGGACCCCAAGGGAGGAAATCCTAGCTTCAATCCTCATGTTAAAGCGAGCCTCAAATTTTCTCTCTGATGCCTCAGCAGACCTTGTAAAACTTTCAGCCAGATCCTCAGCCCTCTCGAATGCCACACGAAGGGCTATATGGCTCAGGTCATGGTCTGGAGATGCCACTTCAAAGAGTCTATGCTCCATTCCATGTGAGGGGGATAAACGGTTTGGTTCGGTCCTTGAAGATATATTGGACAAAGCATTAGATAGGAAAAAAGGGTTTCATTCTGATTCCAGATTCTACCAACAGCGTCGTTCCTTTCGAGGTCAAAGAAAGGGTAGGTCAGAGCAAAGGAGAAAAGAGAGCTCTGGAAGATGGCAGCCCCACAGGGGAAGAGGGAGAGGGTTCTTATTCAACCCTGAATCTTCTACAAAGCCTACCCAATGACGCCAGGTTTCAGACTAAAAATGTTTTCCTCGGTCTGGGAAAAAATTTAAGCCTCGACATGGGTAAAAGATATAATAAGCATGGGGTACCAACTTGAGTTCAACACACCTCCTCCAGATTACTTTACCTTCAACAGACCGTTAAGACAAGTAAAAAAACAGCAAGCCTTGGAATTAAAGATTCTATCCCTTTTTACAAAAACAAGTCATCACCCTGGTACCTATAGATCAGGAAGGAAAGGGGTTTTATTCACCCATATTCCTAATCAAAAAAACAAACAGGACCTTCAGATTAATTATCAATCTGAAGAGACTAAACAGATATATGAGCTACAAAAAGTTCAAGATGGAAACTATCAGATCCACAGTAAACCTCCTGTCTCATGACTGTTACATGGTAACGATGGATCTTTCAGATGCATACTACCATGTGCCTATTCACAGAGGATACCAAAAGTTTCTCCGAATCGCGATATCTCTAAAAGGTCACAGATGTCACTTCCAGTTCCAGGCGCTACCTTTTGGGCTGTCATCAGCCCCAAGAATATTTACAAAGATCATGGCCGAAGTAACCGGGTTCCTTCATCTCCAAGGGATAGTAATTATACCATATTTGGACGATCTTTTGATTTCAGTCCCATCCCTTCAGGATCTTCAAATACATCTAAAAATCATCCAGGAGAAATTAGTGGAGCTGGTCTGGTTGGTGAATATTCAGAAATCAGATCTAGTTCCCAGCCAAAGGAAGACATTTTTAGGAATCCTTCTAGATTCCCACAAACTCATGTCCTTTCTCCCTCAAGAGAAACAGATGGCCTTGGGTCAGAGGGTCTCACTATTCTGCGAGTCCAGAAGAGTGTAAATCTGGGACGTCATGGCGCTACTGGGTCATCTAACTTCCACAATTCCTGCGGTCAGATGGGCCCAACTCCACACGAGGATCCTACAGAAGTTTCTCTTAGAATCCTGGGACGGGAATCAGGACTCTTTAGACAGGAGAGTAAGAATTCAGTTAAAAGTAAAATTATCCCTCTTCTGGTGGAAAATAAGAAAGAATCTTCAAAAAGGGTTATTTTGGCGACCATCAGAGCAAGTCATCATAACAACCAATGCCAGCAGCAGCGGGTGGGGAGGCCACACAAGAAATAAGGTTGTACAGGGCACTTGGGAACCAGAGATGACCTTAGCCTCATCAAATGTAAGAGAATTAATGGCGGTGTTCAGGGTACTTCTGTCTCTGCATCCATCGATAAAGTCCCATCATATAAAGATTTTATCCGACAATGCGACCACAGTGGCCTACTTAAACCAGCAAGAAGGGACAAAAAGCAAAATACTACAAGAACTGGCAGGAGGAATTTTCCGTTGGGCGGAGAAGAATTTAACATCATTTGTTGCCATCCATTTAAAAGGCAAAGAGAACATAGTGGCAGACTATCTCAGCAGAAGGGATTTAAGAGCAGGAGAGTGGTCACTAGACCCCGATATGTTCAGAAAAATAGCAAAGAAGTGGGGAATTCCGAAAGTGGACCTTTTCGCAACCCGAAAAAACAGGCAGCTCGAGCTATTCGGTTCCCTCTCCAGCCAGGACCAGCCGTTAATGGTGGATGCCTTATCAAGCCCATGGCCAAAAGATCTCCTTTATGCTTTTCCCCCTTACAATCTAATTCCGAGAGTATTGACAAAAGCAATGGAGGAAAAGGCGCAAATTTTACTAATCACGCCTTTCTGGCCAAAGAGGTCTTGGTTTCTGCTCCTATTCAATCTGGCAGTGGGACATTCTGGTCTCTTCCAATGTATCCAGGACTTCTACGACAAGGTCCGGTGTTCCATCCAGATGTGGCAAGATTGCATTTAACAGCCTGGAAAGTGACCAAACTCAATTAAAACAGAGGGGTCTGTCGGAGGAAGTAATCTCCACCCTTTTATTCAGTAAAAAGGATTCAACCTCCAAGATCTATACTACAACATGGAAAGCCTTCGTTGAATTCGCAGGAGACAATTGCTACGACAGTCCAAATCCTAATATTCCACTCATATTGGACTTTCTACCAGCAGGCCTTGATAAAAGGCTCAAACCAAGTACCCTGAAAGTGCAAGTCTTGGCATTTAGTAGCTTCTTAGAGGTAAGACTGGCAGACTTGCCGTTCATTAAGCGGTTTATAAAAGGCACATCCAGACGATGTCCATTTGTACACTCCATTGTTCCACCATGGGACCTAAACCTGGTGTTGGAGGTCTTAATGGACACACCCTTTGAACCGATAGATGAAATCTCTTTCAAGTCTTAAAACCACCTTCTTACTAGCAATAACGTCAGCCAGAAGGGTAGGAGAAATTCAAGCCTTCTCCTGTAGGGCTCCTTACGGTATTAGAGGATAGTATTATTCTTAAACATACGCCTGTGTTTCTTCCCAAGGTTGCCTCTAGATTTCATCGTCAGCAGGAAGTCTCTCTCCCATCTTTTTGCAAAAATCCATCATCCGATCAGGAGAGAAAATACCATAATTTGGATGTCAGAAGATTCCTACTAACTTACCTGGAGGTATCCAAAGAATTCAGAAACTCTGATCATCTCCTTCTGCAATATCAGGGTCAACACAAAGGATCAGCGGCAAGCAAAAGTACCATCGCCAGATGGATAAGAAACACTATTGAGTTATGTTATCATCAAAAGAACCTGACTCCCCCTAAGGGGATAAAGGCGCATTCTACCAGAGCAGTCTCAACCTCATGGGCTGAAAAGGCCTATGCCTCGGTAGAGCAGCTACATGGGCAAATCCAAATACCTTTTTTAAACATTATAAGTTGGATTTACTTCTAAATCATGATTTATCATATGCCAGAAAAGTATTGTCTGCAGTAGTCCCTACCTAATAATTTTTGTCTCTCTGTAAATCCTCCTGGAGTGCCCTTGTGGAGGAGCCGGGGAAAATAAATAATTACGGTTACCGGTAATTGGGTTTTCCAATAGCCTCCAAAATGGCACTGGATTTCCCTACCCATGTTAATGTATTTATTTTGGGATGTATTATGTTGTTGTACTGTTATAGATTTCAATACAGTTCTTGCATTACTAAACGAGTCCCATCTCATTATCTGAAGCAGGTAAGGGGAGGGGGCCTTTTAAACTTGTGCTTCTACGTTGTTTCCTGTCCTGGGAGGTGGAGACTTCATCCTCCTGGAGTGCCGTTGTGGAGGCTATTGGAAAACCCAATTACCGGTAAGAGTAATTATTTCTTTTCCTAACCTACACATCAAACAGAGGCATACAACGTGATGTGAACCCACCCTATACATTTTTATTTTTTATTTTTTTTTAAATCCACATTGTGTGGGTGTTTTCCTGCTTAAGAAAGTCATCCTATGTATGTTATTGAGCTGTCCAGAATTTTTTCCAATAAATCCTAGTACAGTGGTTGGATGTAAAAACACCCAAAATGCAGTGGTTTTGTGGCGGCATTGTTGCCAGGATTGCAGCAGCAAATACTGAAACCGCAGGATAATCTGACATTCTGCAGATTGAAAACCTGCTGCACGAGACAGTTTACACTGTGGGTTTTCTCCACGTGTCTCAGCCACACCGCTGGGACTGGAAATGGACGGTACCAGAAAGGGTACATCCATGTGTGCACAGACCCTTGAGCTGCTCAACGACTTAAATTAAAAATAATAAATGAAAGCTTGAGTACATTTCTTAATCAGATGTTGGATCCAATTAAACATCTTTGTTTTCCCTTAAGTATTTCCTGTGGTACCTTTGCCTTTTGCCATTGGTTATGCCTGGCCTGAAGATATCATGGCGGCGGAGCACTTTTCTGGTTACTTTATGGTTTGGTGGACAGGTAAGAACATGTTTACATTCATTAATGAGTGACTTTTTCATGTGGTTAAAGGGACACTTCCATCAAAAAATTCGTATCCACTCCACCATATTAAAAACCTATATGCCATGTTGTTTCTACAAGCAGAAAAGTCAATTTCTTACTAGGAGTAAAGTCGGATCTGCAGCAGATTAAAAAATCTGGTTTGGTAGTAAGACGGCTCACTCCCTATAATCACGGCCAGGTGCCTGTGTCTGATATGAATCACCCTTTCAAAATAGTAAAAAATATTATAATAATACAGACCGGCACTCAAACATAAGGGATCACGTGAGAGACTCAGGAGATATGTGATATGTTTATGTTGTATACATGCACATAGATATAATATACATAATGCTGCGCTGCTTCTCTTCAGAAATGTTGCATTATGGAAAATACTGAGAGTATAATGTGTCATATGTCATACGCTGACAGATGTAACATGTACTGTATATGGAGATGGTATATATTTTTTTTTTACCGATATATAATGTTGGTGACTAGGAATCTGTGGGCAAGCTGGTGGCACTGGGGGGCAGCTGATGTCACAGGGAAGAAAAACGTTCTTTTGAAAACCATCCACCCATTTTTTAAATGAAAGAATAAATAACACATAAAGAATATTTACATCCAGCTTGCCCACAGATTCCTAGTCACCAACATTATATATCGGTCAAAAAAAAATACCATCTCCATATACAGTACATGTTACATCTGTCAGCGTATGACATATGACACATTATACTCTCAGTATTTTCCATAATGCAACATTTCTGAAGAGACGCAGCGCAGCATTATGTATATTATATCTATGTGCATGTATACAACATAAACATACACACGTGGATCCCCGTCATATATACTACAGTACATTCCATACCAGCAGTGACTGGGAGACATTACAAAGACAGAAGGTTTCATTATAGGAGAACTCTCCAGTCAGTATGGGGGATCCTGAACACTGGGGCGCCCCTGTCTACATGACATATAGAGCAATAATTTCCATATATATTATTGGGGAGCGGGCTGGGGACCCTATGGCGATCATATACAGGGCCCTCTGTCTACATGACATATAAAGCAATAATATAATCTCCATGTATTGTGCTGGGGGTCCTATGTACATGACATAATATATTTTCCATATAGTTTTCCAGGGGCCCTATGGCAATCTAACACAGGGGCCCCTAGAATGCAGGATGTGGAATATAAATAAATAATTTGCATACATTTATTTGGGGACCCCTAACATTAAACATGAGTCCCCCCCAGTCCCTGTGGAATGTAAACCAGTTTGCACACCAGTACATTGGGGGGAGCTGGGGACCCCACAGCTGACATTATCCAGGGGCTTCCCCCAGTCTATGCAGAACCTAATGCACTGTCTCAGGGGACACCTTGTGTACATCGGGGCCCCTGCAGGTGAGGGCGCCCATGATCCAGTGCGCACATATAACGGCCAAGGACTCACCAGTCGGTGTGGGGGTCATCTACCACCAGCAGGATACAGGACTTCCTCCTGGGGCCCCCTCCACTCTGCTCCCCCCAGACCCACCGAGGCCGCCGTCTGGTGATGGAAGAGAAGAAGCCACCTGCGCTCCGCTCTGCGTGCTCCTGTCTGGCACTGTGGGTGGGGGCGGGCTTGGGGCGCTGCAGGTCGGTCACATAGCCATTGGGGCGGTTGGTGATGAAGCTGCTGTTCGACAGCCAGCGTTGCAGCGTGGCACGGGCCAGCGGGTGACCACGTAGAACGGTGAGTAATAGCAAGCGTTTCACTCCCGCTCCATGGTCACATGACACAAACGAATCCTCGATGCAAAATATTTGCAGAGATGATTTTTTAGTGTCAAATTACTCGATTGAATCGAGTAATCGTTTCAGCCCTAATTGGAAGCACTCGTAGGCAGGGTCCGCTTTCCTTCTCTACCAGTTTGTAAATCGTCTTGTTCATGATTATTGTACTTGTTTTATATCATTATATCATATATGTTCAGCGCCATGGAAGGATGAATTATGGAAATACCCCTTTAGTCATTTAGTAAACTACATTGTGAGATTATATACACTTAGAATCAGAATGTGTCCAGTGGATCCTAACTCTTCTTTTCCGTTGTCTTGCAGGCCGTGTGGCTAGCTCCAGCCTACTATCTGGAATTTGAAGGCCTCAACACATTCATACTGATTTGGGTGGCCGGGCTGGCCTTCCTCATTGTAAATAGCTATGTTCTCTCCCAAATTATCGTCCGCTACAATGTCTGTAGAGAAAACGTTCGAAAACGTAAACTACAGTAGCTTTTGTGCCAGTTGTTGAGGCCATACGCCTGCCTTCTGCTGTCAGTTCTTTTAACTGGGGATTTTTCCCTGAGAAATTTGGTTAATAGGTGACTTTTTTTTTTTTTTTTACTAATGCACGTTCATAATACCAACAATAATAAGGCTAATGTGTCACCAGGATTGACCTTCAAACAACTTTACACCTTCATGAATACGAGTGGGGGCAATAAATACTATGGATCAGTACTCTATGGCATATGTCTTCAGCTATCTCTCCTTCCTCATATATGTGTATACTCTTCTCAGCCAGGCATGCATGTGATCTGAAAGCCACTGCCGGCCATCCCTGAAAAACAAAAGGATCAGGCATGTTGAAATTCAACTTCTCCGACATATGGAGGAGAGTCGGTCATCCGGCTATATTAGACAGGCTTGGATGACATAATGTGTATGGCCAGATTTGGGCTCTGTTCACATCTGCATTGCAAATTTTTGATTTGATGTGTAGAAGAGCATTGCGTGCAGTGATGTTGTTCTGGTCAAAATGACAACCCCTTCAGGAGTAAACAGTGGCGTTGCAAGGGGGGTGCGGACCGCACCGGGTGACACCAGCAGGGCCGGCATTTACGAATCATTTGTATTGCCGTCCTCAGGAGAGGGAAAGATGTGTCTGGGATTCAAACCCTCGACCTCCTGTATCAGAGGCAAAGCACTGCGATGCAGCCTCTTCCTGTGTCCCGCCCTGTATGTCCATATATGGAGTCAGGCTGTATTTCAGAAAAGTTTCTGCTGGGATTCGAACCCACGACTTTCTGTATCAGAGGCAAAGCATTTAACCACACCGCCATAAGAGCAGTTTTGCTACTGACTGAAAAAATATGAGACTTCTACTGTTATAGCTGTACATCTATACACATGACAGCTGCCCTAACACACCCAGCACTGCTATATCTCTATATGACAGCTGTTCCAGCACACTCAGCTCTGCTATATCTCTATAAATGATAGCTGCCCCAGCACACCCAGCTCTGCTACATATAATACACATGACAGCTGCACCAGCACTCAGCTCTACTATATCTCTATATATGACAGCTGCTCCAGCAAACCCAGCTCTGCTACATCTATACACATGACAGCTGCCCTAACACACCCAGCTCTGCTACATCTATACACATGACAGCTGCACCAGCACACTCAGCCTACTATCTCTATATATGACAGCTGCCCCAGCAAACCCAATTCTTCATCTATACACATGACAGCTGCCCCTGCACACTCAGCTCTGCTACATCTATACACATGACAGCTGCCCAAACACACCCAGCTCTGATACATCTATACACATGACAGCAAACCCAGCTCTGCTACGTCTATACACATGACAGCTGCCCCAACACACCCAGCACTGCTATATCTCTATATGACAGCCGTCCCAGCACACTCAGCTCTGCTATATCTCTATATATGATAGCTAAGAGAAGGAGAAAGACAGGAGGCAGCGCCTCGTGTGTAGAACCGTATGATAATATTAAAAACAACAATGCACTGATTGTGCTTACCGTATTGGGTTGTGATGAGTCACAACTCCTATGAATCGCTTATGCTGGTAAAAGCCCGTCCAGCTTGCGGGGATGACTACTGCTGCTGCTGCCCAGGTTCTTACCCGTTTTCGTGGAGCACGATATCCGGGGTATGGAGAATAGTGGATAGGTATAAAAAATGAACCTTATAAAAAGCGGCGCTGCTGCAGAAGACAGGACTCAAATAGATAAAATAAAGTGGGTCTTTATTTATATTGGTCTACGCGTTTCAGGGGCGGACTGCCCCCTTCATCAGGACAATATGTCATTACCGATAACCGATAAGGTAATGACATATTGTCCTGATGAAGGGGGCAGTCCGCCCCTGAAACGCGTAGACCAATATAAATAAAGACCCACTTTATTTTATCTATTTGAGTCCTGTCTTCTGCAGCAGCGCCGCTTTTTATAAGGTTCATTTTTTATACCTATCCACTATATATGATAGCTGCCCCAGCACACCCAGCTCTGCTACATCTATATATCTCTAAGTATTGCTATACAGTAGATAGATATATAGAGATATAGCAGTGCTGAGTGTGCTGGGGCAGCTGTCATGTGTATAGATGTAGCAGAGCTGGGTTTGCTGGGGCAGCTGTCATATATAGATATAGTAGAACTGAGTGTTCTGGTGCAGCTGTCATGTGTATTAGATGTAGCAGAGCTGGGTGTGCTGGGGCAGCTATATATAGAGATATAGCAGAGCTGAGTGTGCTGGGACAGCTGTCATATAGAGATATAGCAGTGCTGGGTGTGTTGGGGCAGCTGTCATGTGTATAGATGTAGCAGAGCTGGGTTTGCTGGAGCAGCTGTCATATATAGAGATATAGTAGAGCTGAGTGTGCTGGTGCAGCTGTCATGTGTATTAGATGTAGTAGAGCTGGGTGTGTTTGGGCAGCTGTCATGTGTATAGATGTAGCAGAGCTGGGTTTGCTGGAGCAGCTGTCATATATAGAGATATAGTAGAGCTGAGTGTGCTGGTGCAGCTGTCATGTGTATTAGATGTAGCAGTGCTGGGTGTGTTGGGCAGCTGTCATGTGTATAGATGTAGCAGAGCTGGAGCAGCTGTCATATATAGAGATATAGTAGAGCTGAGTGTGCTGGTGCAGCTGTCATGTGTATACGATGTAGCAGAGCTGGGTGTGCTGGGGCAGCTATCATTTATAGAGATATAGCAGAGCTGAGTGTGCTGGGACAGCTGTCATATAGAGATATAGCAGTGCTGTGTGTGTTGGGGCAGCTGTCATGTGTATAGATGTAGCAGATCTGGGTGTGTTTGGGCAGCTGTCATGTGTATAGATGTAGCAGAGCTGGGTTTGCTGGGGCAGCTGTCATATATATATATAGTAGAGCTGAGTGTGCTGGTGCAGCTGTCATGTGTATAAGATGTAGCAGAGCTGGGTGTGCTGGGGGCAGCTATCATTTATATCGATATAGTAGAGTTGGGTGTGCTGGGACAGCTGTCATATAGGGATATAGCAGTGCTGGGTGTGTTGGGGCAGCTGTCATGTGTATAGCTGTAGCAGAGCTGGGTGTGTTTGGGCAGCTGTCATGTGTATAGATGTAGCAGAGCTGGGTTTTCTGGGGCAGCTGTCATATATAGAGATATAGTAGAGCTGAGTGTGCTGGTGCAGCTGTCATGTGTATAGATGTAGCAGGGCTGGGTGTGTTTGGGCAGCTGTCATGTGTATAGATGTAGCAGAGCTGGGTTTTCTGGGGCAGCTGTCATATATAGAGATATAGTAGAGCTGAGTGTGCTGGTGCAGCTGTCATGTGTATAAGATGTAGCAGAGCTGGGTGTGCTGGGGCAGCTATCAATTATAGAGATTTAGTAGAGCTGAGTGTGCTGGGACAGCTGTCATATAGAGATATAGCAGTGCTGGGTGTGTTAGGGCAGCTGTCATGTGTATAGATGTACACTTAGCCAGCTATAACAGTAGAAGTCTCATATTTTTTCAGTCAGTAGCAAGGCTGCTCTTAGGGCTGTGTGGTTAAATGCTTTGCCTCTGATACAGAAGGTCGTGGGTTCGAATCCCAGCAGAAACTTTTCTGAAATACACAAGCACTGACTCCATATATGGACATACAGGACAGGACACAGGAAGAGGCTGCATTGCATCGCTGACATGGAGGTAAGTAGAAGTGTTTATTTTTTATTTTTTTAATACCCGACTGTTACTGCCATGGGGTGAGCGGGAGGCACTTGATACTGGCACATGGGAGGAGGGGGGTTGGCACCTGATATTGGCACATGGGGGGGGAGATGGCATGGCACTATGATACTGGGACATGTGGGGGGGAGGAGAGAGGCACTTCATACTGGCACATTGGGGGGATGGGAGATGGCACTATGATACTGGGACATGTGGGGGGGGGGGGAGGAGAGGCATTTGATACTGGCACATGATGGGGGGGCATCTATGGGGACACTTACTGGCACATTATTGGGGGGCATTATGGGGGACACTAGGCCGGCAACCTATCAGAGGCCGGACACTGAGGGCATCTATTGGGGCACTATATATGGGGCATTTTATACTGGTACATTATGGGGGGCACTAGCAGGAAGGGGGGAGAGGAGCACTATGGGGGCATTTACTGGGGGCACTATATAGGGGTATTTTATACTGGGACATTATGGGGACATTAGCTCAACTGGGGGCATTACAAGGGGGTATTTTTTGCACTGTCACATTAAAAGGAGAATTATTTCTACTGGGGGGGGGGGGGGAGATTATGGTGGGCTTTATTACTCCCCCATGGTATGACCCCCTAGTAGCAGCACCAGCCTCTCCCTGCTCTGCTATCCCTCTGCCCCTTCTCCAAATCGTTATTATGAAATCTTTCTCAATAGGATAAAACACATCATCAGCTCCGCCGAGCCCCCGGCCAAAGTGTTGAAGTGGCGTCCGAGACCCCCAAGGGCCGAGCCAAGTAACTACGTTTTTATGTGAAATATGTTTGTTATACACATATAGCCTACACTGTGCCACACAATATACAGTATACCTCTACACTGTGCCCCACAATATACAGTATACCGCTACACTGTGCCCCACAATATACAGTATATCGCTACACTGTGCCCCACAATATACAGTATACCGCTACACTGTGCCCCACAATATACAGTATACCGCTACACTGTGCCCCACAATATACAGTATACCTCTACACTGTGCCACACAATATACCGCTACACTGTGCCATACAGTATACCGCTACACTGTGGAGTCTGTTCTATAAGCACCATTGTTTTGTGGTGGCGGACAGAAAATAATCTGGAAGTGCCCCTCCCGAGACCAGACTCTGACTACTAGGGGGGGTCTGCTGAGCTAACAGATAGGCAGTAGCACCACCATAGCCCCCATATATGGCAAAAAAAATTGCTTAGGGGGGGAAGGGGTAACACCATTTTCTACCGCACTGGGTGACACCAGCCCTAGCAACGCCACTGGGAGTAAATGGATTTTTGGCTTCTTTGTCACGATGGTAGTGTGAATTGAAGACAACCTGTAGCCAGAAAAGGCTTCATTCAGATGAGTTGACCTGTGTAATGCACTACTGAAAAACCCAAAGTGCCAGGGTCCACCCAGATAATGCTTTAAGGCACGGACAAACATTCAGGTTTCTTACTGGAAACCAAAATCAGGAACCCTAAATGTGTGGCTGCACCTGTAGGAGCAGAGCTAGCCAAATAGTTTTTATAGTGATCTGTTACACAAAAAAACCCATTAAAATATTAATACATGGGGGGCAGAGCCTAACCCCTGAGCAAGACGGAGGGCTGAGAGAGAGCTCTCTCCGCACAAACCCATGCTTCAAGCTATTACAAGCCAGAGACCGCGTTGAAAATTGACAAAATCGGAAGAGACAGACCTAGGGAGCCCCCAGGTACGCCGAAACAGAAAAAGAACCAGGCAGAAATGGACAGATTCTTGCAGAAAAAAACTAGCCACATCGCTTGCTCGCTCAGACAAGATGGCGCAACAGGCATATGGGCGGGACTCTGAAGGAGAAGAGGAAGAAGACTGGGAATACGCGCTTAACACCAGTGAAGACACGCATGCTGAAGATAGCAATGAACTCACAAAAGCCTTTAAGGCCACTCTTGCTCAAGTCATGGCCCCGCTGATACAGGAGATAAGAGAACTCAGGCAAGACATGCTGTCCCTGGGGCATCGGGTAGAAAAGCTAGAGACTGAACAGGACCGAATAGTGGCGCACAGCTGTTTTGGTGCAATCATTAGAAGCCTAAATCTCCTCACTAAACATGGCCTACTTCATGATTGAAGAACAGGAGCAGGCGGAAAAAAGTCAGAATGAACGGCTTATCAGAAACAGTACTCCATGAGGAGCTGGAAACAGCGGCAAAGAAACTGTTCACAGATCTCCTGGGAGAAAGAGCAGAAAACATCACCAATAAGAGAATACATCGAGCCCTTCGCCCTACCCCGAAACAGGGAGAACAACCAAGGGACGTTATCTGTGGATTGCTGAGCTTCAAAGACACAGCAGCCATCTTGCAAGCCTCCCGCGTAAAGAAGGAATTGAGGTATGGTGACTCCACAGTTATATTTTTTCAAGACATGGCCCCCACTACATTACTTAAACGCCGCGCCCTTAAACCACTCACTGATTACCTCAGAAATCAGAAGATATTGTACAGGTGGCTGTTCCCCTTCGGGCTTACCTTCACTAAAAATGGCCGCCAATGTGTGATACGTACACCACAAGATCTCAACCTGGCGTGGAACGTACTGGATATTCAAGCCAATACTCTGTCCAGCCTGCCGAAACTACCTACACCTGAGCCATGGGAGACAACCCCCAAGTGCAGGGCCCCTAACAGCAAAAGTTGCCTAGAATAAACAAATAATACAATTTCTCCCCCCTTTGTCACAAGAGCCAACCAAATATGAGGGTCCCACCGAAGTATAACCCCATGCACAAAAACATCTTTGGTCCTAATACCACCATACAGACTTCCAGAGTACTTATTGGCACAAAAGGGCTATATGTGCTGGTACCCATACATCTGACAAGGATCCTGAAAGGACTATGATCACTACCAGCATAAGCCCAGAAGATACCAATATCAGGAACTTTTGTTTCTGTTCTCTTTGCTTCTTCACATATCCTGATGCACAGTCCGGTTCAGAAGCTCTAAAGATACATCTGGGACATTCGATATAAGACTCATCTGGAGATAACAGTGCAGCATTTGCCACATCCACCCGAGGACTCATCATAAATATTCGATATCAGACCCTGAAATGCTCACCTGTATACGTATCTGGCACTACTTTTGCTTTTCCATTTCTCCTCTTCCTTTCCTATACTATTATTTTATTCCAACTTATCCTTTTACAACAAACAGATACGATATCTGAGAAGCACGGGTGTGAGGGACCGGGTTGGGATGTTTATCCGACAACACCTACTCCCGCATACTCCTAAACAGTGGTCTTAATTGTACTTTTTGTCACAGAGTCTGACACAATCAGCAAGAAACCAATGTACAAGTTGTCTTGCAGTGTTTTTCAGTTTTTGCTTTATGTATGTTCTATTCTTGGTATGGTCCTGGACAGCCTGCTGGAAGGTGAAGAAAAAGGGGGGTCAGTCAGCACATCCCAATGCGCAGGTGTGCGCTGCCATGGCTAAAAGGGATGCAAGCATAGCTTTTAGTTCGGACTTAGAGAGGTAGGGCCCCCACAGTGGGAAACTATACACAGCTAAATACACAGCTTGTGTTTAGATACTGGATAGTTGACAATAGGCAAGGGGGATTGGCCTGAGAAAATATCAGGCACCCCAGAAAGTTCAAAGTGTATTTCTTAAAGGAATACACAGGATATTAAAAAAAAAACATACAGTCCCACCTCTCTAATTCTGAGGAATTTTAATCCTTTCCCAGCGATTTTAAAGCGAAATAAATAAAAGTATATATGTTTTATGAAATAAAAATTAAAAAACAGTCAGAGAGGTGTATCAAACCATGCTTTGGTCCTAGAGACCCCTGAACTTCACACTGCCATGGCTAGAAACACAAAGAAAAAAAAAACACAATGCAACAGCACTCTGCAAACCAAATAAAGTACAATAACACTATCGTAAAAGAAAATGTTCTGGTACTAATGCTATGCTTATCTTGTAAATTTGAGATTCTTGGCAAATACATTTTGTTACAAAATTATCTGGGCCCATCTGCCACACGTCAAGGCGATCTCTGTAAGACGGGAACCTAACACTAAATGCTACCTGTTATGTGCCATAACGGCTACCATAAAATTCAGGGAGTGCAGGTTCCACATGCATGCTGGGTCCACTCTGCTTTTTATCATTTCTGGTGCCAAACTGTCCTTCATTAAATTCAGGGAATGCAGGTACCAACATGTATGCTGAGCCCACTCTATACCTCTCCTGGTGCCAGATGACTTCCAGTGAGTGCAGGGAAAGCAGGCTACAGCTGGATCCAGCATGCACAAGGAACCTGCACTCCCTGAATTTTATGGTGGCCGTTATGTCACATAACAGGTAGCATTTAGTGTTAGGTTCCCGTCTTACAGAGATCGCCTTGACGTGTGGCAGACGGGCCCAAATAATTTTGTACAAAATGTATTTGCAAAGGATCTCAAATTTACAAAAAAAGCGTAGCATTAGCACCAGAATATTTTCCATTACTATGGCATTATTGTACTTTATTTGGTTTGCAGAGTGCTGTTGCATTGTGTTTTTTTTCTTCTTCTTTGTGCTGGAAGGTGAAGCAGTACACAACCTTTTGTTCCCCATGGCGTCTGTAAGAGCAACCACCTCTAATGTTAGAGGCCTCAATACACCCCAAAAAAGGTCACAAATCCTTACCCTACTGAAGAGAGACAAGTGTGACATCTGTTTTCTACAACAAACCCACTTTAAAGTAGGTAAAATACCCAATATACGCACACATTTTACAGAATGGTTCCACTGCGCCTATCAAACAGCGTCTAAGGGGGGGTTAATATTGCAATAAGCAAACACATACCCTTTACCCCCCATATTAACTCAGCAAGACCCAGACAATAGGTTATTCTTCGTCAAAGGGAAAATAGGGCAAATTTTAGTATCACTGGCAAGCCTATATGCCCCCAATTCACACCAGCATAAATGGATTAAATCCACCCTTACTAGGTTTGGGGACTTTACTGAAGGGGTCAAAATCATAGGAGGCAACTTCAATGTGGCACTATACCCTGTACTTGATTCCTCTTTGGGCACTTCGGCAAAGTCCCAAAAAACACTAGGAGGCATACAAAAACTATTGAGCGATAACTCTCTACTTGATTCCTGGAGAACACTTAATACCTCAGAGATTATACATTTTACACTCACCACTGCTGAAATAAAATGTAGTCCTTTATTCTTCATAGAAACATAGAATGTGTCGGCAGATAAGAACCATTCGGCCCATCTAGTCTGCCCAATATACTGAATACTATGAATAGCCCTCGGCCCTATCTTATATGAAGGATGGCCTTATGCCTATACCATGCATGCTTAAACTCCTTCACTGTATTTGCAGCTACCACTTCTGCAGGAAGGCTATTCCATGCATCCACTACTCTCTCAGTAAAGTAATACTGCCTGATATTACTTTTAAACCTTTGCCCCTCTAATTTAAAACCATGTCCTCTTGTAGCAGTTTTTTTTCTTTTAAATATTCTCTCCTCTTTTACCTTGTTGATTCCCTTTATGTATTTAAAAGTTTCTCTCATATCCCCTCTGTCTCGTCTTTATTCCAAGCTATACATGTTAAGGTCCTTCAATCTTTCCTGGTAAGTTTTATCCTGCAATCCATGTACCAGTTTAGTAGCTCTTCTCTGAACTGTCTCCAAAGTATCAATATCCTTCTGGAGATATGGTCTCCATTACTGAGCACAATACTCCAAATGAGGTCTCACTAGTGCTCTGTAGAGCGGTATGAGCACCTCCCTCTTTCTACTGGTAATGCCTCTCCCTATACACCCAAGCATTCTGTTAGCATTTCCTGCTGCTCTATGACATTGTTTGCCTACCTTTTAAGTCTTCTGAAATAATGACCCCTAAATCCCTTTCCTCAGATACAGATTTTTACACCCCAGGTGCATTATCTTGCACTTATCAACATGAAATTTTAGTTGCCTGATTTTTGACCATTCCTCTAGTTTTCCTAAATCTTTTTCCATTTGGTGTATCCCTCCATTAACATCAACCCTGTTACAAATCTTTGTGTCATCAGCAAAAAGACACACCTTACCATCGAGGCCTTCTGCAATTTTGCTGATAAAGATATTAAACAATATGGGTCCCAGAACAGATCCCCGAGGTACCCCACTGGTAACAAGACCATGGTCTGAATATACTTCATTGACTACAACCCTCTGTTGTCTGTCCCTCAGCCACTGCCTAATCCATTCAACAATATGGGAGTCCAAGCACAGACTGTAATTTCTTGATAAGCCTTCTATGTGGGACAGTATTAAAAGCCTTACTAAAGTCTAGATAAGCGATGTCTACTGCACCTTCGCCATCTATTATTTTAGTCACCCAATCAAAAAAATCTATAAGATTAGTTTGACATGATCTCCCTGAATTAAACCCATGCTGTTTTTCATCTTTCAATCCATGGGATTTTAGATGTTCCACAATCCTCTCCTTAAGTATGGTTTCCATTAATTTCCCCACTATTGATGTCAGGCTTACTGGCCTATAGTTGCCCGATTCCTCCCTACTACCTTTCTTGTGAATGGGCACATTTGCTAATTTCCAATATTCTGGAACGACTCCTGTTACCAGTGATTGGGTAAATAAATCTGTTAATGGTTTTGCTAGTTCACCGCTAAGCTCTTTTAATAGCTTTGGGTGTATCCCATCAGGCCCCTGTGACTTAATCAGGTCCATAGATATTGGGACATCGACACAATTCTAACATTTTTGGCTCTATACGCCACCACAATGGATTTGAAATGAAACGAACAAGATGTGCTTTAATTTGAGGGTATTTACATCCAAATCAGGTGAACGGTGTAGGAATTACATCAGTTTGCATATGTGCCTCCCACTTGTTAAGGGACCAAAAGTAATGGGACAGAATAATAATCATAACTCAAATATGTCCCAATATTTATGGATCTGACTATTTGTATTAATTTTAGACAGCTGATTTAGAACCTCTTCCTCTGTAAAGACATGCATCAAAAGATTCATTAGTCTTTCTTCACATCAAAAGATTCATTAGTCTTCCTTCCTAACTGAGGTAGTTTTCCTTCATTTTCCTTTGTAAAAACTGAACAGAAGTATACATTGAGGCAGTCAGCTAGTTCTTTATCTTCCATATACCTTCCTTCTTTTGTTTTTAATTTGGTAATTCCTTGTTTTAGTTTCCTTTTTTCATTTATGTATCTGAAGAATGCCTTTTTTCACTGACTGAGCTAATTTATCGCCTGTGCTTTAGAGGCTCTTGTAACTTGTTTGGCCTCTCTGCCTAATCTTATAAATTTGCCTGTCCTCCTTGTTTGTTTGTTTGTTTTTTTATAATTCCTAAATGCTATCTTTTTGTTTTTAATTATTTTGGCCACTTCTGCTGAGTACCACAGTGGTCTCTTCCTTACTGAGAAGCCTAATGCAATTATCTGTTGCCTTCAATAGTGCCACTTTTAAAGTAGTCCCATTTCTCCTGGACTCCATTGAAACTGTTCCAATCTGATAGGGACTCGTATACCACTAATCTAATTTTAGAAAAGTCAGTTTTTCTAGAAACTTATGTTTTTGTGTGGTGTGACTCAGTCACTGTACTTATAGTAAACCACACTGACTGGTGATCACTAGATCCCAAGCTTTCCCCTACAGTAATATCAGATACCAAATTCCCATTTGTGAATACTAAATCTAAAATGGCCTCCTTCCAGGTTGGCTCCTGAACTACTTGCTGTAGAGATAATCCCAGTAGAGAATTTAGAATATCTGTACTCCTGGCAGAACTAGCTATTTTGGTTTTCCATTTTACATCAGGAAGATTAAAGTCTCCCATAATGATAACTTCCCCTTTCAATGTCATTTTAGCTATTTCCTCAGCTAGTAGATCATCTAATGCTTTGACTTGGCTAGGTGGTCTATATAATCACACCTACACGATTTACCTTATGATTATGAAGCTGCAAGGTAACCTAAACTGACTCGAAATTGGTCTCGCTAACTTGTATTAAATTAGATTTTATGCTATCTTTCACATACAGGACCACCCCTCCCCCTTTCTTGCCTTCTCTGTCTGTCCTATATAGAGAGAACCCTGGTATTGTTATATCCCAGTCATTACTCCCATTGAACCATGTCTCAGTAACAGCCCCTAAATCTATATTCTCAGATGCCATTATAGACTCAAGTTCATTGATCTTATTCCCTAAACTGCGAGCATTTGTAGACAAGACTCTGAGCTTGTGATTTCTTAACCTATGTGCTACTGGCATCTTCTGGCATTGTTCCGGGGGGCAGTCGGACTGCTGGATTATCACTCTTTTGCCCCCCTTTGCTAGTTTAAATGCTCCTTAGCAAATACTTTGAACTGTTCACTGAGGACATTCGTTCCCTTGAGAGAAAGATGCAAACCATCTTTCTTGTACAGATCTTTTCCGAGAGCTCACATGAGACATAAAGCCAAACCCTTGGTTCAGACACCATTCACCAGGCCATACATTGAATTCCTTAATGCACATTTTCCTGTCATGCTGAAGGTTATGCACAGGCAAAACTGCAGAGAATTAAACAGTTGATGCAACCTCCCGTATATAATTTCCAAGTGTGTGAAAAGCTTCCTTCACCTTTGAAACCTCATTGCAAGCCAGATCATTTGTCCCAAGATGGACAATAACATCCACCTCCCTTTCCTGCTTTGCTTGCCATTTTCCTCAAACTTCACACCTCTTGTGATAGAATCGCCCACCAACAGCTGCTTACTATCAGTCCTCAGCTTATCCTTTTTGTCTTTGGCTGTAGTCTTGCATACTTTAGGCATGGGAGATGATTGTTCCTCACCCACTGTGCCTGAGCCATCCTCCATGTTGCTCTTGCACTCTGAAAGTGCTGCAAATGAATTATGGAGAGCCACAGACAGTGGGACATGTCTTCTATCAACAACTCTCAGTCTACCAGAACCTGCAGTAACCTATCTTCCATTTCTAGGGGGCCTCTGTGGCATTGCAACATTCCCAGCCTGAGTTTGTTTAACAGTTAATTTACAAATCTCAGATTTCAAAAATACATTTCCTGCTGCATTATGGAGAGCTGTCTACAGATGAGACAGCATCCAAACCTCCGAAGAGTGGAACCTGAAATAAAAGCACAACAATTCCTGCACAAAACCAGGTCTGCCATTTTAAAGAGGGGGAAGATTTTAAACAAACAAATCTTACTTTTTTTTAGATTGTATCCACCTACAGATTACCTCCTGAATATCTCAGATGCTCTTATAAATACAGCACTTTGAGAATGCTGCAGCACTTTGAGAATAAAATACGATAGGCAGAAGCATAGCAGCAAAATGCACGGACATGAGTGGCGACGGCCGTTTCGCGCGAATTCACGCTTCGTCTGGTCTCTGACCTCACTGCGCTGGTATGCGTCAGTACTTTTTAACACCGTGTCTAGTTGTCATGGCAACAACAACGCTTACAAGTTAAACCCTGGTTACTAAAATAAATACTTGCAAAGATACAAAGTGTGCATTGAAACAAAACAATGGCAGTTTAACTACATCAAATGAATACACTTAAATCATTTTTATCATTAAGTCCGAGTGCGGCTGTTTTCATGATCCATCTGGCTTCTCTCCTCAGTAGTGCCCGGTGCCTGTCACCCCCATAGGGCATATTTGGCTCCAGCTCTATATCTGAGAAGGTAAGACAATGCGGATTTCATCCATGTAGATTACGGACATGCTCTATGAGCTTAGTACAGCCTTGCCCGGTCCTCAAGGAGTTAAGATGTTCCGTGCACACCGACAGGGTAGCCCAGAACCCCGTGCACTCCCACGTCACACACAGCAGTGCCACCCCACTCTTTTCTATCCCTATGTTATCAGAGAATAGACTATATTCTGCTCTCAGAAATACACATAGATAGGTTATGCAACTCCACTATCAGTCCTATTACAGTTTCGGACCATGCCCGGGTGACATCTATGTTCTCCTTCACTAACCTACATGCTAGAGAATGGATGTGGCGACTAAATGAAACCTTACTAAATTCTGACAAACACCTGTCAGATATCACAGGTAAACCCTCAGACACCTCCCAGACCATAGTTTGGGAGGTGCATAAAGCCTTCATAAGGGGAGAATTTATAGCCCTAGGCTCCAAAATCAAAAAAGGCAGAAGAAGCTTAATTCCCTCCTAAGCCAAATTGCATCTATAGAAACCATACAGAAAAGATCTAGGCTATCATACGCCCAAGAAGAACTCCTCCTACTGCAGCGGCAGTTGACAGAACTTCTCAACATAAAATGCGCAAAAGCATACCAATGTGTTAAGTTTAAACAATATATATATGGGGATAAAGGCAACAAGCTAATGCCATATCTTATTAAAAAGCGCAACACATCTCCGCTATTAAGACAGAGGACCGATTGTCACTTCCACAAAGAAAATTAGCAGAAGAATTTTGCTCTTATTACATAATCTAGACGCCACTCATTCCACCTCACCGGGTAGCCAGCAAAATATTGATCAGATAGATCGCATAGACACATTCTTAAACAACCTCAATCTCACAAAAGTAACAGATGAGGATTGCTCACCTTTAATAGCGCCCATTACAGAAAAATAAGTTAAGTCCACGCCCATGGGCAAAGCTCCAGGACCAGATGGTCTTACAGCAGGATATTATAAAAAGCTTCTTCCTGTTTTAACTCCACATATCACCAACTGGTGCCAAGCCCTGGCTAGAGGAGAACTTCTGCCAAGACAAGCGCTTGAAGCCACTATCACTATCATCCCTAAAGAAGGAAAGGATAGCACGGAATGTACCAACTATAAAAAATTTCACTGCTTAATCTAAATATAAATATCTGGGTTCAGACTAAATGCTATTATTCACCATGAGGAGGCAGGGTTTGTGATGAGCTGAGAGGGAAATCTTCAATCATGCAGACTTATTAATGCGATCACTTGGGCCAAGAAAAAAAGCTCTGCCCTTAGTGCTCTTGGGAACCGACACTGAAAAAGCATTTGATAGAGTTGATTGGTTATACATGAAATGCACATTACACAGATTTGGCTTCCCGGAGACATTCATTCAAACAATTATGTCTTTGTACCACCTACCCAGTGCTAGAGTAAGAGTAAATAGCACCCTTACAAAGACCTTTCCATATCACCAATGGGACATGCCAGGGGTGTCCTCTCTCCTCTGCATTATTCATATTAGTGATGGAGACCTTATTACAAGCTTTCAGAGACAACCCCCTCATAAAAGGCTTGACAGCACATTTAAATAGAACATAAATGCGCTGACCTCCTCCTGCTCATCACCAACCCTGTACAGGCGTTCCCTCAAATTTTGGAACTTTTTTTCCATATTTGGCTTAGTCAGAAGCTATGGGAATTTTCCTGGCAAGTCTAACAATAAATCTGCTTAAAGCAGCATATCCTTTCAAATGGAACCCAGAATATTTGCCATACTTGGGACTCACACTCACTAAAGACCCTATGAAATTATATAGCTTCAATTATCTTCCATTGCTGCAGAAGATCAAAAATCAACTGCAATCCCTAATGTAACCATGGGTGTCTTGGATAGGGAGGAAAAACCTACTCCAAACATACATAGTTCCAAAGCTGTTGTACTTACTACAAATGGTTCCCATTCACGTTCCACAAAGGTTCTATAAGCAGGTCATCTTTATAACATTTCTCTGGAATAATAAAAAAACCTAGGCTAGCATATGAGAAATTGATAAAAAGCCGTGCCCAAGGTAGATTCGGATTACCTGATTTACATACCTACTACAAAGCTGTGTAATTGAAAAGGTAGCTTTAATTATGTATTCCCAACTACAGAGTATTGGGTTTCAACATTGAACTAGCACACTTATGTCAGATAAACAGCAAGCGGGTCTTTGGGGCTTAAATGATACATCGGATGCTCCAGTGGGACTTACTAAAAATCTTTATTTAAACACATGCTCATTGCAAGCCGATCCCTCTCTTTTGTCTGACCCCCTAGATGCCTGACAGCTAATTGCATCCCTTATCTATTGAACAAATCCACAACCCACATTCCCCATTTCTGGAAACTCCTGGAAAATATTCCAATTGATCTTATTATGAATACAGTCCCAACAAGAACTTCTCCAGGTATGCTACCAAGAAAGGTAATTTTCTAGCTAGACAAGAACTAGAGCACTCCTGCAAAATATTGGCTGATAGATATAATACCACAATGCTCCCAACATGGTTTGAGAAGCTAGCACTGAGTAAGGATATTCCGAGACATATCATTTCAGTCCTATATAAGACACTGAACTCAATGCTGGAGAAAAGTACCCCTGCCTACATCAGAGCATGGGAAATGGATCTTGATAAAACCTTTTATGCACAAGAGATAGCAGTCATTCACCATACAATGGTGCATACAAATTCAAGAACCCTCTTATAAAACCATGACACGCTGGTATGACCTGAGCAAGCTATTCAAGATGGGACTCACAGAGTCAGATTTATGTAGGAGATGCAAAAAACATAAGGGCACTTTAGGTCATGTTATGTAGTTCTGTCCTTTTTCGCGCGCAAATATAACAGAAAACCAAGTTGAAATTTGCAAAACTAAGTTACAACTCTCTCCCCAGTCAGTCCTCTTGTGGCTTCCCTCAACGCATTGGCAACCTGCCTTGACAGACTTGCCAACTCTTCTGATCCGAGTTACTAATTCCAATGCAATGGTTAAGTGTAGATCCTCCCACTTTGGAACAGTGGAACGCGAAAGTGGATCAGATGTGTTTAATGGAGGAGCTGGCGAGTTGGGCAAGCAGAACACACTCAAAATTTTCTCTTCTGTGGAAGCTTTGGAAAACTTTCCGTAGCCCTTTACTCACATAAAAGGTCTACCACATGACGATCCTGTTGGGGTCCAAATGCTGGGACCATTAGACCTATATAACAACATGCCATGGGGAAATGGAGTGCACTAAAATGATGTCTTTTTAATAGAACATCGTTTTGTGGGTGGTGCATTAAGTGGAGAGGTGACCATGCAGGTCTCTGGAGCCTCTAGGAGCAACGAGGGCGTTGCTGTTACACCTAGAGACTCTGCTCTCTCTGCAACTGTCACGCCCTCTCCACTTTGACAGGGCCAGGTATGAGGTTTTCACTGCCTGGTCCTGACAATCAATGTGTAGAGAGAGCAGAGCCTCCAGGTGTAACAGCAACGCCACCGTTGCCTCCTAGGGGCTCATTTGCATGTAATAAAATGTCATTTATCTCAGCAATGTGGGCATATATGCACATGGGTTCAACACAGATGCCTTCAGGTGCCACGTGCACATGCAATAGGTCAGCCAGTTTCATAGGCACGAATCTGATTCCTTTTAACCCTTTGAATGTGCTTATTGCTGATGATATATTGAATAAAAAGACAAGCCCAAAGGTTGGGTTTTTATGTTCAAGTTTTCTAATGCAGTTTTTGAAACTAAAACCAAGTGTGGATAGAGATGAGCGAATTTCAGGTTATGAAATTCGTTCACGCTTAGATTACTGGTAAAAGGTGAATTGCGTTATGGATTCCGTTACCACGGACCATAATGCAATTGTATGACGTAATGCAGGGGAGTCCTCTCCTGCATAACGGAAATGGGACGGATCCGTTTAGCAGTCCATAGACTTCTATTATGACGGAATGCCTCTGCAGGCATTCTGTTATGCATTCCGTCATACAATTGCGTTATGATCCGTGGTAACGTATTCCATAACGCAATTCACCTTTTACCAGTAAACAAAGCATGAACGAATTTCAAAATATGAAATTCGCTCATCTCTAGTTATGGACCTACGCTACCACCTTCCCCAAATACAATATATTACAAAATGTCATGTATTATTTGGGGGGAGGGGGGAAATTGATAAAAACCCCTTTAATCTCCTGCTGGATGTAGGGGCTGCCCTACCTGGGTGAATGGAAGTCAGGCGAGAACCACACCTATTATTAAAGGGGTTGTCTCGTAAAAATATTCTACATTTTCCAAACCAGCACCTGGATCTGAATAGTTTTGTAATTGCATATAATTAAAATGTAGCATAGCCACAGAGTTATTCAGTAAAATCTATCTGTATAGCGCCACCTGCTATTTGCTCTTTTTGCAATTTCTGTTTTCACAGAGATGGAAGTACATGCTCAGTTACATCCTCCACTACAGTAGAAAGGACACACCCCCTGAGAAAGTCCACACCCCCTAAGCTGCCAGCTTGATATAAATCTAGCAGAGCAATGAATGGGGAGATCTCTGGATCCATGGGAGGTACAGGACTGGTTCTAGCTTTGTTAGAAAGAGGTTGTCATGTACTATATGATGTCTGATTTTCAGTTTTTACATCAATCATGGGATAACCCCTTTAAGTATTTATGATGCATACATTTCTATGTGGGATAACCCCTTTAAGTATTTATGATGCATACATTTCTATGTGAGAAAACCCCAATTATACCTGGATCTTCTTGAACTTACTTGTGTTTGCAAATCGTGGTAAAACAAAGAATCTATGCAACAAGCGTACATAAGAATAGTCAGGGCCGATACATTTAGAGGGATTTATACTTTTCTATTTTCTTAGCAGGGAATGGTCTGTTCATTGTGAGGATTTATATATATGATGCTGGTCATTGGAAGGTTCATTTTACAGAATATATCCGATATGTACTTTGCACAAAATAAAGTATATTTACTTAAGGGGGTTTCTAGTCTTCAAATAGTTTAGGGCTTTTTCACATCTGCGTTGACTTTTCTATTATTCTATTGTGTCAAAGGAACAGAATTTTTTTTTAAAAAGTGTCTTTTAATCCATAGAGTCACCACCATAAAATAATAACCTTTATTGTTAATATAAAAAATTTCTAAGGCGAAAACCCTCTACAGGATAATGATGTACCTATGGAACTGGCTGACCTGTTACATGTGCACTTGGCAGCTGAAGACATCTGTGTTGGTCCCATGTTCATATGTGCCCGCAGTGCTGAGAAAAATGTTTTAATACATACATATGAGCCTTTAGGAGCAACGGGGGCGTCGCTGTTACACCTAAAGGCCCTGCTCTCTCTGCAACTGTCACGTTACCTGCACTTTGACAGGACCAGGTAGTATAAACATCACCACTACCTGACCCTGTCAGTCAAATTGCTGACAGCATGCCAGTTGCAGAGAGAGCTGAGCCTCAAGGGGTAACAGCAACGCCCCCACTGCTCCTAGAGGCTCATTTACATATATTAAAGCACCATTTTTCTCAGCAATCCGTGCACATATGAACATGGGACCAACACAGATGTCTTCAGCTGCCAAGCGCACATGTAACAGGTCAGCCAGTTTCATAGGTACAAATCTGCTGACAGATGCCTTTTAACCCTTTGAATATGCCGATTACTTGTGATATTTTTAATGAAAAGAAATCCAAAGGTTGGGTTTCCATGTTCAAGTTGTTTTAAGAAAGAAAAGGCACCCCTGTGAGCACTGCTGCCTTCTCGCAGCTTACCAAGCACAGCTCCATACATTGCATAGCGGCACTGCTTGGTATTGCACTCAGCCCCATTCACTTCAATGGGGCTGAGCTGTAGTGCCTTCTCAAACAGCTCATTGGCGGGGGTCCCACCTATCAGATACTAATGACCTATCCTGAGGATAGGACATCAGTAGTAAAATCCCCAAAAACCTTTAATAGCAGACATGGTTTTCTTGTGAGCAAAATAAATGAACGACATATTAATGTGTTAAGCATTTGCCAAGTTTCTGTAACAGGCACCATCTTCCCAAAAGCAATATATATGTAGACATCAAAGATCAATACAAACAGTTCATGGAAACTCAAGGGAGTGTTTGAGAAATACACAGTGTGTTATAAACGCACAAGAAAAAGGAGACTTTTGTATTACTTACCAGTAAAGTCTCTTTCTCGCTCTTCCTTGGGGGACACAGGAAACCATGGGTATAGCTCTGCTCCCTAGGAGGCGTGACACTAAGTGAAAGCTGTAAGCCCCTCCTCCATCAGCTATACCCTTCAGCCTGGAGAAGAGACTGCCAGTTGCGTGTCCAAGTAGTGAAAGACAGGGATGGACTGGGACAATAAAGTGGCCCTGGACTTCAGCCAGACCGGCCCACTGACCGGCCCACCGGGGGCGGAGCAAATAAAGGGGCGGGGCTCACATACATCCATTCAGCGGAGCAAATAGAGGGGCGGGGCTCACATCCATCCATTCATCAGAGCCGGGGGCGGAGCAAATAGAGGGGCGGGGCTCACATACATCCATTCAGCAGAGCCGGGGGCGGAGCAAATAGAGGGGCGGGGAAACAAGAGAGGCGTGGCTCACATCCATCCATTCAGCAGAGCCGGGGGCGGAGCGGCAGGAGGGGTGGTGGCGGTGCTCACAGCCATCCATTCTGCTAAACGGGGGGCGGAGCAGCAGTAGGGGAGGGGCTCACATTCATTCAGCTGCGCTGGAGGGCGAAGCAGGAGGCGGGGCTCACATCCATCTATTCAGCTGAGCCGGGGGCGGGGCTAACATCTCTCTTCAGTCTATCAGGGCCTCGCTGATAACCGCCCCGCCCCCGTCTGGTAGTGATGCCGCCGCTGAGTGTACTGTGCGTGCAGGGGGGTCGTGCGGCCAGGGCCCCCTGATGGGGGCCCTGGCCGGCCCATAATTCGATCGGCCCACCGGGATTCTCCCGGTACTCCCGATGGCCAGTCCATCGCTGCTGAAAGATAACCACCAACCGGAAAAAGAACTGTCGAGCCCCAACGGGGGCAACCAAGCCGGAACCACAACTGTAACCCAAATGAAGGGCGGGTGCTGTGTCCCCCAAGGAAGAGCGAGAAAGAGACTTTACTGGTAAGTAATACAAAAGTCTCCTTTTCTCGCCCATATTCCTTGGGGGACACAGGAAACCATGGGACGTTCCAGAGCAGTCCCAGAAGGGAGGGACCAGAACAAACTAGACCAACACCGGAGGCATCAATCAACTGCCGCCTGCAACACCAGACGGCCTAAAGCAGCGTCAGCCGACGCATGAGTATCCACCCTGTAGAACTTGGTGAAGGTGTGCAAGGAGGACCAAGTGGCCGCCTTGCAAATCTGCTCCGTAGAAGCCCGATTCCTCTGAGCCCAGGAAGCCCCGACCGCTCTAGTGGAGTGAGCGGTAACACCGAGGGGCGGAACCTTGCCCTTGGCGAGATAAGCCTCAGTAACAGCCATCTTGACAAAACGGGCGATAGCAACTTTGGATGCCGCCATCCCTCTGCGTGACCCCTCCGGGACCACAAAGAGCGAGTCAGTACGCCTGAAAGAGCTGGTTACCTCCAGGTAAACCTTGAGCGCCCTGACAACGTCCAGGCGATGAAGCTTCCTCTCCCGCGGGTGGGAAGGGGAAGGACACAAAGAGGGGAGAACGATGTCCTCGTTCAGATGAAAGGCGGAGACCTTAGGAAGGAAGGAAGGGACCGGACGAAGAACCACCTTGTCCTGGTGGAACACTAGGAAAGGTTCCAGACATGAGAGTGCAGCCAATTCGGACACCCTCCGAAGAGAGGTGATGGCTACCAGGAAAATAACCTTGCAGGACAGAAGTCGCAAGGAAACCGTCCGCAGAGGCTCGAAAGGAGAAGCCTGGAGCGCTGAGAGAACCAGGTTCAGGTCCCAGGGCGGTACCAGAGGGCGGTACGGGGGAACCGCGTGAGCCACGCCCTGAAGGAAGGTCTTGACAGGACCAAGGGGGGCCAGTGGGCGCTGAAACAAAATGGACAGCGCAGACACCTGACCCTTCAAAGAACTAAGGCCCAGACCTTGGGCAAGTCCGCTCTGCAGGAAGGACAAAACGGTGGGGAGAGAAAAGCGGAGCGGAGGAATCCCCAGATCGGCACAGAACCCCAAAAAGGTCCTCCAGGTCCTATAATAGATCCTAGAAGAGGACGGCTTACGGGCGCGGATCATGGTGCGGACGACGTCCGCAGAAAAACCTCTACGTGTCAGGACGGTGGTCTCAACAACCACGCCGTCAAACGTAGGGACCCTAAACGCGGGTGGAAGATCGGTCCCTGAGAGAGAAGATCTTCCCTGGCGGGCAGCGGCCAGGGCGCGTCTGCCAGGAGCAGCATGAGGTCGGCATACCAAGACCGGCGGGGCCAGTCCGGAGCGACCAGAATCACCGAGACGCCTTC